>NC_140974.1:18652063-18659563 GCF_056783735.1 Eptatretus burgeri | reverse complement strand
TCTGCACAGAGTATGGTCCCGATGGATGGATGGATGAATGGATGGGCTAGGGATCATAAGGTCCCGAGTTCAATCCTGCTCAGACGTTGAATTAATACCAGGTGGAGATGACTCAGCCTGTCATTCTTCTGAGGTCAGCAAAATGAGTACCAGATTGCTGGGATGTCTCGGTGTGTGCTCCAGTTAAGAATAGGTACAACGTATCCCTGTGTGTCGTAAGAGGTGACTAAAGGGTTGGCGTCAGGAATGGCATCCGGCCATCAAAAACATTGCCTCAAAAAGGAAACCATTAAAGAAGATCGTCATAGGACCCACAAGGTTAACCCCCACTAAAGTAGGGAAAAATGGCCTGAGTGTGTGTGTGTGTGTGTGTGTGTGTGTGTGTGTGTGTGTGTGTGTGTGTGTGTGTGTGTGTGTGTGTGTGTGTGTGTGTGTGTGTGTGTGTGTGTGTGTGTGTGTACGTATGTATGTATGCACGGACATTTAACTGGGTTCCCTGTCTGCTGGCATTAGTTGGTGGACGTTAAAGATCTCATGACGTCCTTCACGAAAAGTCGGCAAGCTATCGCCGGCACCATGAACAAATTCCAAATTCCTGCTCAAACAACTGCTGGGAAAGCAATGGCATACCGCTCAGTATAACCCTTGCAAAGAAACCGCTTTGGCTGCATAGATGCTCTGTAACACAAGATGGTACATCAGAATCAGAGAAACAATGTAGCTATCAAATATGATGAGAGGGTGAATAGTATCAACACCATGTGGAAGGAAACCCAGGACTCCGCTCATAAAAAAACATTAACCACTAGAACAGCATACGGTGGAGCTTATACCTCCATCAGGCTGAACAGTTTACATTTTGTATCCCACTTATAGGCAGGATCTGCAGCGGATCTGATCCAAAAATGTAATTGGCTTGTAATCACCCATTCAACCTGTCCATCCAGTTCTGTCATAATGCATCCACAACGTTTTCAAATATCGTGTTATACAGTACTGTAAGACCCCGACATTTTTGGTTCCACTACTCGTGGTTCATAAATATGACCAGCTTCTACATTCATGGCCCTGTGCTTCGCGTATTCACGGGGTTTTATGAGCTGCTTCTACATTCGCATATTTGCGAGGTTTTCTGACCTGCTACCACATTTACGGCCCTGTGCTTCAAGTATTCCCGATTTTTCTGACCTGCTTCTATATTAATTCGCAGCCCTGTGCTTCACGTATTCGTGGTTTTTCACGAGATTTTTGATTTTCCCTTATGAATCACAAATGGCCAGGAACCTATCCCCCTTTTTTCCCATTGAAACAATGCCCTGACATTCACAGATTCAACATTCGTGGCATTTTCCAGGAACGTATCCCCCACGAATATCAGGGTCTGATAGTATGTCGTTTTTGGCCCCATCTCTCAATGGTGAAGAATCACTTAAAAAAATTAGAGTATCCACATCTGGACCTTCACCAAAATCTAATCAGTTTGGCCTTGTCACACACCCAACCTGTCCAAATTACATCTATAACTTTGTGATATATCATGCTCACAGACGGACAGACAGACAGACAGACAGACAGACAGACAGACAGAGAAAACATAACCTCCGTCCACCTTCGGTGGTGAGGGTAATAAAATGCATGACAATTTAATATTGGTGCCATGGGAGAAACAGAACTGTATCTCTGCTCCAGTTGGCCCACAGAACTTTAAGAGATGTGTGCCAGGTGGTTGCCAAACAACCACCCTGATAAGTTGTCATTTATTTATTACGTATGTAAAAATAAGCGCACCGCCCCTGGGCTCACCTGGAAGAACCAGGGAACCACTCACTGGTCGGCATGGATGACTCAGAAAATATGTAAAATATCCGATGGTTTGACCGAACTTGTAAAAGCACCATACAGAGATGATACCTACCAAGTTACATCTAAATCAGGTGAATACTTTTTGAGAAACGGTCAAAAGTAGCGATCCTGAAATCGTAATGACCTTTGACCTTTAAATTGACCGATTAAAATGCAATTTTTGATGGGATTTGCAAGGCATCAGATGGCCTTGGTCCGCATTAGTTCTACAAAGTTTTGTGAAAATAGAACCATTCGTTTTAGCATCACGGGTGATGAAGGTTGTGGTCAAGTTTCATCGAAATAGTGAGTGTAGTTCTGGAGAAGAAAGCAAATACCTAGTTTGAGGGGGATCAAACTGGACCCTGAGACCCTGTCTTTTTTAATGCCATGAACAAACTTTGGTACTTCATGGGTGATGAAGGTTATGGTCAAGTTTCTTCGAAATTGTGTGTGTAGTTTCGGTGAAGAGGATCCGAGAGTTTACATACTGACTCACTGACTGACGGACACCGTGCGATGATAACAGCTCACCTGAACAATGTTCCAGGTGAGCTAAAAATGGCTGTATTTTGAACCCCCACACCCTTTTCCCTTTCTTAATTTTTTGTTTACAAAAATATCCCGCTCCTCTGAGCGGAGGCAACAAATACATTGCTTCAAAGAACGATGGAAACATCTGGTTTCCATGGGACCAATACAGGAAGCCATGGAACCAATGCAGGAAGCCAACACAAGAGTAACTAGCATCTGTTGAAGACAAAGTCTTCGATATCCCCCACCATAGTAAATGAGGATTAACAAACGTATATTCCCTAAGCGTATGCAATATGTATGTGAAGTTTCCCCTTGATCCGCCCAACTGTTCTGGAGAAGATGTTTGAAGGTTTTAGGGAAAATTCAATATGGCCGCCAAACCATGTGACCAATCAATTAAAAATTAACAAACTTCTGAAAGGATGTGTTGGGGAAAGTGTATGTGAAATTTTGCCTCAATCTGTCCAGCTGTTCTGGAGAAGAAGATTTTAAAAATTTATTAATGTTCAATCCAAGATGGCTGACGAACCATGTGACCTATGACATTATAAATTTACATTCTGCCTCCACTCCCCAAGTGGAATACGTGTGTGAAGTTTCGTGTTAATCAGATGAGGTGTGTTTTTCTATCCAAGATGGCCACCAAACCATGTGACTTGTGACGTCATAATTTTTACTTTGTATGCAGAAATGATGGAAGATGATAGTTGCAAATTTTCGCTTCATTAGGTTATGTGATTCCAGAGAAAACATTATTTAATATTTTTCTTGAATGCAACATGGCTGCCAAACCATGTGACCTATCAATAAGAAAATATCAAAAGGCACCAGTTCACCACTTGCTTGATATGTGTACCAAATTTTGTAAATATATATTGAGGGGATTTGTAGTTAAGCTCCGGAAATGAAATGTGACGGACGGACGGACGGAACCCATTTCTATATCCCCCGCCAACTTCGTTGGTTGGCGGGGGATAATAACTATTGCCCTTCAAAAAGCTGCCAAAAATAATTTATCATGAGTGTAAGAGGGTGGGAGGTTAAAAAAAAAAAGTGTGCAACTTGATAAAAAAAATGTGATGAAAAACAAATTGAGAGCATTAAGAACAACTTGAGAGCAGTGATTATGACTCGGTATTTGAAACACCTGTCCACCCTTCACTCCATCTGGAAATTCAAAACTACATACTACCCAAGCAATGAAAATCTCTACTCAAATTTGAAGTCTCCGATGCCCTTACACTTTATACTTTCTCCTCAGATGCTCATGAAAAGCATCTCACCATTACAACAGACTCAAAAAGATACCGGTACGTGGTTGGATCGATGATCGAAACCCATGTGGGAATGACCGACCTGACGCAAGTTGGGCAGAGCAGAAGAAAAGGCATCAGGCCAAGCCATGAGCTCTGCTTTGGTTTTCCAGGAAGCTTTCTCCTCCCACTTTCCCTTCACTGACCCATTTCCCATAAGGTCGGACCAGCACCTCATAAGTTTGCAAATTGCGATCAGCTGGCGAATCACGGGCCCACACCCCAATGACCAACCAAAGGTTGTTTCCTCAGCATCAAGGCGAGACGAGCCTTTGAAGCCTTTCCTTGTCCTTTGCACTTGCCCTTTTCAAAGGGCCACAAAAGAAAGACATTTTCAGCATAATGTCAGGAATGAAGGGCAGTCAACGCAAATGCCAAATTTATTTTGGAGACACATCATGACACCCACAACTCGTATTAACAGAATCAAGGCAACATCAACAGGCAAGGCTCAGGTGCGACGCATTAACCAGTGAGCATGGTCTTCATCCGGGACTGTGTGGACATCATGTGCCAAACATTCAGTACTTTCCGAAGGGGGAGGGTAAGGGGGTATCTATCATATGACTGCAATAGACGATGATGAAAAGACTGTTAGGCCTCACCATCTGTGCATTGCATACACCTGATGCCACCCACTCCCCCCCCATCCCCAATCCATCCCGAAATCCTCCTCCAGGAGGAGGGGGTGCTTAATACCTGACGCACAATGCTTGCCCAGTAAGCCTGGTGTTGGCTTAGCAGTTAGGGTTGTTGGCTTGAGATCTTAGGGTCCCGAGTTCAAGCTCTGTTTGCCGCTGAATTAACACCAGGTGGAGTAAACTCAGCCTGTCATCCTTGCGAGGTTGGCAAAATCAGTACCACTAGTGTGCTGGAATAGGGGCACAGCATCAGCAGCGCAGCCGCACCCCAACAAAATGACAACTACCCAGCATCCAAGCTGCCATACGCAAGAAGAAGAAGAAGAAGAATGCCTGCCTAGTCCTTGTTGAGGACAACCTGTGGTGTTCAAAATGTTTGCCGACAGCTTTTCTAGTTTGTGGAGCCTCCACTTTTTGAATATAAATATTCCCAAGCTAGTTACACGTTTTTCGGTGAACAAATAAATCTCCGTTGCACCAGAGTGCAGGCTTTGGGGGGTAATCTGTAACTCGAAAGTCCTTTTATCACCGACAGGGAGTCCAAGGAGAAATATATATTAATATTTTGGCACGCCCCTTTTTTTGTTCCACCATCAGATTTTTGTTACTGCATGAAATGAAACAAGCTTTGACATATATAGTAATGATATTATTGTCTTCCTTAAGAGGCCCCTCAAAATTCGTTTTGATGATTATGTTCAAAAACTCCATTTGCAAAATGGGAGGAATTATTGCACAAAAAAGAAATAAAAATGTTTCCCATTTTTTAGAGGACCACTAAGATGAGTTTGGCTCATAGAATCATGCTCCATTTGGGGAGAAAACAGTTGAGTTCATACCTGACGAATTTGCACTTTCCATGTGCCGTAGTTTCTTCACAAAACCATGACTTTCTGACGAAGTCCAAAGTATTTATTTGCTTTTTTTGGTTGGTTGTCGTTTTGAAATTTTCATCGACCGATACCCGCTGCCCAGCCGGACCAACTGCCAACAAAGTATCGCCCGGTCAGTAACGGTTAAACCCAAAATCATGATCATCGTTTTAGTGTGGAGGTGAGTACTGACAGTCTACTTGGGTCTTTTCTGGGTGGGTGCGGGATTGAGCATGTGCACATAAAAATCTGGCAACCCAAGTTGAATTGAACAACAATGGCCGCTTAATCCTTGAAATTTGAACCGACAGAAATAGCCTTCGAGCCTTCAGTGCTTCAGTGAGCCTTGAGTCTACCGCTCCGTAAAAGTACTTCTTCAACCGTCTCACAAGTAAGAGTTCGATCGTGATGGCAGATGCCAATAATAACAAGGAATATGAAGACTCCTCAAGTCACTCCTCTGATGAAAATTCTGTTGCAAGCATCCTCTTCAAGTCCAAGCCCTAGCCTTGATCCTAACAGTGATATTGAACATCCTCATAAATCAATGGATAAAAATGATATAATATATTGTTTAAAATACATTCATGCTATCTGTCTTTTACCACATGTTGCCAATGACGCCCGTCGAAGACTGGCACCTTTACTAATATATATATATATATATATATATATATATATATATATATATATATATATATATATATATATATATATATATAATGGTAATTAGCATTCATATCCCATGGGTTAAATTTGCACTGTTTAGGAGGTTTAAACAAGCACACAGACAATCTCAGGCAAGGAACACACTGTCTTGCACGCTTTAATTACCAGGCACAAATTCACAAAGCTATTTATACTGCCAACGAACAGCAACAGAATCCCTTACTATGTGGCTTGCCTTGACGACCAACTGCAAACTCTCCATAAATTGAAAAGTACAAGAGAATGGGGAAATACTCAAACATGTGTGTGGGAGTAAGGTGCTGGGGGGGGGGCGAGGAAGGGACAGGGTGGTGGAAGTGACGTTCAGCTGGTGATTTTAATTTACCTGCACGTGATTTGAGTTTGGGTTTGTATAATACTTCCATTGTCTCCAGGACTACTTATTTAACGTCCCCAATTATTCTCACCTTCTTGTGAGGTCGGCCGGGAACATTCTACTCCCAAGTCTTTCACGAATCTGCTGGTCAAGCTTGATGTTTGGCCGAAGGCGGCAGAAATTTGAAATTGGTTCAGGGTGCCGGCCTACTCTTCACGAAAGACACCGTGGAATCCTTAACGTCGACCAGCGAATGCCAGCAGACGGGACTCCCGGCATTATGTCTGGCTGAGGGATGGCACACTTTGTGCTGCAATGCCCTGCATGCGAAACACCAATCTGACAGTTTATAGTTGGGTTAGAAATCCATCCCGGACTAGACAGCTCAAAGGGAAGGGTGCAATCCTCTGCACCATTCTGTCAGATTATATTACATCCATTGTACCCCTTTAACAAACCCTCCAGTGGTGACCCAAACTATTTTGTGCTTCCCAGGCACTCGTGCTGCAAATAAAGCCAAGGAAACTCTTCAAAACAATAATGCCTGATTAAATTTCGATTTTTTTTCAAACATATAAGGTGGACCTGCTGTGATTAGTAAAATTTAAAAGATTGTCCCCTGCAGGTCGTTCGTATGCAATATGCATTTCTCAATCAACCGATGACTGATTGGCTCAAAAGTGCCCGATTCGGTCAGATCTCAGGAGCTAAGCAAAGTCAAGCCAGGTTCGTATTTGGATTAAGATATCTACAGAAGTTCAGAGGTTGTTATGAAAGGACAAATGTTGTAATGCAAGGCCATAGGTTGTAGGCTGAGACAGGATAGCTCGAAGAGTATTGTGCTCACCTTTGAGCTGTCGAGTTATAGTTTCGTTTCCTTGTGGAGTCAACTCGAACTTTGAAGTGCTGTCCCAGCGCAGTGCTGGCAAAAGGCACTGTATCGTAAAGCAAGGACATGTCCCATCTGTATACGTTTTGGTCATGAAGAATTACCTGGTTCTCAAAAACAGAACGGCCTTGCATGCCAGTACCTTGGCCAAACTACCCGCTTGAGAATAACTCATGAGAAATGGTGCAGACGGTAAATTAGATGAAGTCAATTTCAAGAATAGGGTGAGTACATCGAAGGTAAGTAAACTGATACAGATTGAGTAAATGTGATGTGGATAAAGTGGAGGCATGATGGGTCAAAACCCCATCCCTATCCATGTCAAAGTCTGTCCTTGTCCATCTTTTCATGCATAAAAGAC
>NC_140974.1:18634563-18644563 GCF_056783735.1 Eptatretus burgeri | reverse complement strand
AATGGTCAATGGCAGCGAATGTCATGGCAAGCAAAGACAGGGAGGTAAACTTGATTTTAATTAACTCTCTGTGTGTAAGTATCACAACAGTTGTTACTTCAATGAAAGAGACAATTCGTGGAATGCATGTGAACATTCAGTATGGGCACGCACCACTTCCGGATAGTGATGACTTACTGTATTCTAATAATTTCTCTATTTTTTATGCGCATTTATAGATAAACACAATGCGCCAATCCAGTCGTCGTTTACGAGAGCGAAGGAACGGCCTGTGTGGTTGTTTGAAATGTTTTTTTTTGGTTTGCACGTATGGCCACACACATTCGGCCACGCACGTACGGGCATGTGAGAACGAAGGAACGGCCTGTGTGGTTGTTGTTTCTGGCACGCGATTTGAAAGTTTTTTTTTGCACGCACGGGCACGCACTAGTGCAGATAATCTTTATTTCCTGTTCATTTATAAATGTGTTACGCCGCTCCCTGTGGCGAATAATAGCGGTCATGGAATTGGCCCCCCACAGGAGGAAGACCGTCACGTGGACAGGCCCTTGCTGCTCCTCTGGTTCGCAGCGAGTACCCGGGAAGCAGCGGGGGAAAGAGAGTGTATGTGGGAGAATTGCGTATTCAGCCTGTGGGTCACCCAGATAGCTCAGATGGCAGAGCACTGGTACAGTTTTCCAGAGGACCTGGGTTTGATTCCTGAGTCTGAGCATGTAATTTTTCCCACATATAGATGTAAAATGAATAAATGAATGAAACTTTAACTGCTTGATACATAGAAAACTAGAAGGGCACTCGGAAGAGCGCATACCTCCGCCAGGCTGAACAGTTTATGTTTTGTATCCCACTGATACTCCGGACCTCAATCCAGATCTGCACCAAAATCTGCTGATAGACAGACAGACAGACAGACAGACAGACGAACACATAACCTTCATCCATCTTCAGTGGTGGAGGGAATGAGAGTGTCTCTGTCTGTATCTGTTTTCGTTTCATATCTCATGTCGCATTGCTTCGCACATCATCATCACAGCTCAGCCTAATCAAAAGTACACTTATCTCAAAGCTGTTCGCCATGCTGGATGACGTCATTGCATTCGGGTGGGTGGGGCTTGCATTGGAGTCCTTTTGGGTTGCAATATTCCAAGAGATGTCACCGTCTGTCTGCACATAATGTGCTGACGTAGGCTACAAATGACACCTGACGGTAGCCGGTATTACACGTTATCATTTTTTAACCAAGTATCTCAATAAAGTATTACAATTATAATGCGAGTACATTTTAAAGTACGTAAAATTATAATGTGAATATGTCTATCCATCCATCCATTGGGACCATACTCTGTGCAGAGTGTTGGTGCTGCCTAAGCAGTCTCCTTGACTACAGGGTACAATCCTGGACGGGTCGCCACTCCGACACAGGATATCAGCAACCTGGCACTCACTTTGCCGACCTCCGAAGGATGACAGGCAGAGTCAACCCCACCTGGTATTAATTCAACAGCTGAGTGGGATTTGAACTCTGGATCCTCAGATCCCAAGCCCACCTCCCTAACGATTAAGCCAACACCAGGCATAGTCCATCGATAAAGTATGTATAGCTAGAATGCAACTACATCAATAACGTGTGTACTTTTTTTTTTTCGATAAAGAACATCCAATGAGAACATGCGTACTTCTATAAAATACATAATATTTCAACGAGAATCTATACAATAAAACCGAGAAGGTCTATTTGTCCCCTATATGAACATAAGCCTTAGTCAAAGCATCATCTGCACACCACACATACACCACACAACCCCAGTGAGTGTCTGAAATCTGATTGCTCTTTGTAGTTGTAGTTTTTAGCCCTCCTGTCCCATACCATCCCACCACGGAATGGCAGGATGGTCTTGACCTAGCAGTATGCACCCTCGCCTCTGAGCTGCCTAGCTTAAGGCCCAGTCACACCTTGACGTTTTAGCCAGCTTATGGCGATTTTTGGAAAACTTGTGTAAAATGCTGGTACACGTCAAATACGTTATGGGTAAGTTTTGATAACATTGAGAGCACGCTGAAAAACACTGCCATACGTCGTAATACGCTGGCTTTAAACGTTGTACTTTTCGGTTGTCCTCAAATTTTCCATGCTTGAAATTTTAAGACTTATGCCAGCGTATGACTCACACGTTCCGCATAATGCTGGCCATAAGTTGTAGCCACGTTACGCGATCGTTGACACACGTCGACACACGTTACTTGTAAGTTACTCATAAGTCGAAACACGTCGAGGTAATATTTAGAGTACCCGAAACTTGTTTCTAACCTATGAGTAACGTGGTGTAAGCACGTTACGCGATCGTTGACACACGTTACTTGTAAGGTACTCATAAGTCGAAACACGTCAAGGTAATGGTTAGCGTCAGTGTTCCAGACTCCCTGGGGTATTTTTTTTCTTCTTCCTCGGTATGATGGTGATGTTGACACTTGGATTTCTAGTGCGGTTATAATATAATATAATTAAAAGGCTGCCGCTCAACAATTTAAATCATAACCGCACTAGAAATCGAAGTGTCAACATCATCGTCATGCTGAAGAAAAAAAATAAATAAATAAAAAAAACCAGGGAGTCTGGAACACTGACGCTAACCATTACCTTGAGTGTTTTGACTTATGAGCACCTTACAAGTAACTTTAGTCGACGTGTGTCAACGTTCGCATATCGTGCGTACATCTTATTCCCATCGCATGCGGAACGTGTGTCATACGGCAAGTCCGTCGTAAAATGTTTAACACGTTTATAATTACAAGACGTACTCCACTTAATACGACGTATGATAGCGTACTTTAGCGTTTTATTCACGTATACCAAACTTACCCATACCGTATTCGACGTGCGCCAGCGTTTTAGAAGCATTTTTCAGAGGTCGGCATACGCTGGCAAGATCGCCAAGGTGTGACTGCGATGTTGACACTTCCATTTCTGCGGCGGTCATGATTTGAATCGTTGTGCAGCAGCCTTTTAATAGGCTACGTCACGTCATCGTCAGCGATATGCGCAGCGCGCTATGCATAAGTTAGACTATCGTTGGGCATAGGTTGGGAAGGCCGACAACAGGCTAAGCATTCGTTGGTATAAGTTAGCTATAACACAACGAAACGTTCTGTGTCCGTTACTCATATGTTATGCATACGACCAACTCGTTATGAATACGTCCGAATCTTTAAAAAAAAACATCAAAAGTTCAATGTAAGCCAGCGTTTTACATACATTTTAATATGTTGCCATTGCTGGCTAAAACGTCAAGGTGTGACTGGGCCTTTAGATTTGAATCCCAACGCAGCTATAAACTGTCATCCCACTAATAAGCCAGACCCCATGTACTATTAAGAATGGTTTTATCAAGAACGTTCATTACCATCTGAGACGATTATGCCTGTCTTGCAGGTATCCAGAAACTTAAACGTGTGTGCCGTCTCTCGGATGGACATTAAACTGGACATCCCGTCTGCCAGCATTAGCTGGTGGCAGTGAAAGATTCCGTGACAGTCTGTCATTCACAAAGAGTTGGCAATTTTTCACCGGCACCCTGAACAATCATTACAAAGTCCTGTTCTAACCTACAGTGGGCATTGCATAAGCAGCACAGCCACACCCCTGTGAGAACTGATGCTAACCTGCAGTCATGCGCCGTATACGAGTGCAGATGACGATGACCCATCCTTGATGGGTATATCTGTTAGTTGTGAATAAAACTTATGAAAACAAACAAACAAACAAACAAACAAACAAAAAAAAAAAAAACTTCATGATACTGCACAGTTTTCTCAAAGCAGCAATGAACAATCATATTCTTTTGTTTACGGTAAACCAGCAGGAAACGTGCCATCAGGTGAATGAGTACGATCCTTCGTACAGCGATACAGCTATTTCAGAGGGAGTATTGCTGTGACAAAGCCTTTCAGTTATTACAATATATTTCAAGAGAAACTGCCACCTTAAAAAAAATCTCACTTTTCACATGTACAAATTTCGCTTTTACAGACTCGTAAAGAGGAAGAACCACCCCCTCCCCCCCTAAAAAAAAAACAACTATAGTCCTTGGACTTCATTGCCATCTCCAATGTTTTCTTTTCCAAGGTTTTAAGTAAAGCTGGCTGTCCACCAAAGAAAAAACAATTCGAAAATATAACTGCACAGTATTGTTCTTGAGTCATACTGTTTGGTTTATTTCCAAACAAAATTGCAAATTTTTATCTTAGTCAAGTCGAGGAGCCAGACATGAAACACACAAAAGAACCGAGTGTACACGTGCCATCCCATATCGTCACAGCCTATTGCATCATGTCAGGAGGGAAAACAGTTCCTGGCAGCTGCTTCAGTCCTTTGGAACCAGTTTTGATGATTTCACTTGATTTGTGCGATTTGGATGAAATGCTAAACACAAGATCAATATGTGGGGATGGGATGAATGGGGCTGCAGGCTGTGGTCCCTCAACACACGCGAGTGTGGATGCCGTGGCTGGATAACAAAGGCATGGATGCTCATAATAAGGGCTGTTGAGAAACAGGCATCGCCACAGGGTTGTGCGTCACTGCTATCCAAACGCAACACTCTCTCGACTGAGTTACAGAAGGAGTTGTGCAAAGTTTAACGTAATTTAACGAAGTACTTTAACATTCCAAAGCCCAATTGAGATGCCAGAATTAGTAAACAATGGACAAACACACAACATATGGGATTTAAACATAGATTCCCCACATCACGAGCTATCTGTTAAGAGAGAAATATTCCAACAGGGCAAACCCCAAACGGATATATTATATTTCCGATCAACAGGTCAAGCGGTAGGTCTGTGTCAACTGCATGACCATAGGAACGCAGAGACCAGCAGTTCGAGGTCAGGTCTATCTATGTTCAAGCTCAACACATGAAGACAACGGTCATGGAAAGGTTTTTCTGGTTAGAATCGAATCCGTGATCTATTTTGTTTCGATACGAAAAAAGCGCAGCTGTCACATTTGGAATTGCAAGCGCCGTGGGTGGTGATGGCGCCTCCTCGATCGGAGATCGCTTTATGGTGGTCTGCGGAGAAGCGGGGCGGAAGATTGGCTGCGGACACGGAGAAGCAAAAACGCCGTGACAAACAAGCGGAAGTTTAACGAGTGAGCCGATCCGGCTAGGCTCAAGCGGTGATGAGCGTGCTCACCTGAGTGTACTCCGCCGTGCCTGGGAACTCCACAAGGTACGTACGTTCCACTTCAGGGTTCACCTGCTCTCTGTGGAACCCCCGGGGCGTCCAAACAGCAGACGGAAAAGACGTTTCTACTGGAAACTCCCCTCGAACATTACACAGTCTCTCCTCCCCCACTCCGTCAAAACCAACCCGTCACCGGGGTGCGGAGAGCACGCCTCCCGGCTGTCTCCGACTATCTCTCCAGGTTTCTCTGGACCAGCCTGTTCTGCACTCATTCATTAACATCCGAAATAAACTTGACGAGAACAATCAAAACAAAAGTTTACAGTTCAGAACGGTTCATTATTGGAGATCATAACATCTTGGCCTCTCCTAGTCGGGACCATGCGTGGTCTTCACTGGGGCAGAGACGTTGTAAGACTCCTGCATCTAAATTTTAAACTAACCTGCTCGTAACAGTCAAACAATTTCATAGAATCTGGAGAATAATGGTAGTTTACTGACGGAACCATCGATCGCTTGGGGTAGGTTCCTGCACAAGCACAAGTATTAACATGGAAACAGAAAGTAAAGATAATAATTAATAATAATTGTATGAAAAATCTCCGTATCAAACAGGCAACGAGCAATAAAATTGCAAAAGTATCGGCAAAAAACCCTGTGCCTGGAATACCTGCTGGCAGAGGGGCCAGCCGGCTTAGCGCGCCCTCTGCGTTTGTCGGGTCAAGTGGGGACGATTCCAATAACCCAAAGCCCTGCCCAAAGCGCACCGGCAAACTGAGTTACACCATTCACCATTCCGTGTTTTGTCAGAACCGAACCTGAAACGGCTGAGGGGTCCTCAAAACAAACGGCTTTTCCATGCAGGTCGAGAACCTAGCATGGATTTTACATATAGTACATGTGTGGCTCGTCTGAAATCCACGGGTGGTCCATGGGTCTATGTGATGTGTCTGTGGTCCATGCGTCTTGGGTCCACGAGCCTCGACTATGTACACAAAAAAAACGAGAACGGCACTTGGTCGGGTGCATACCTCCACCAGGCTGAACAGTTTACGTTTTGTCTCCCACTGATAGGCCGGTTCTGCATTCGGACCTGAACCAAAAATCTAATCTGCTTGTTCACGGCACCTACCCAAGTCCACTTAGTTTTGCCATCACTCATCCACAACTTTTTGAAATATCAAGCTTTGGCCCTATTTCTCAATGGTGAAGAATCACGTAAATAAAGTTTAAAAAATTCTCAGATCTGGATCCGGATCTTCACCAAAACCGAATCAATTAGACCTTCTCACACATCCAACCTCTCCACCAAATTTTGTCCGAATCCATCCATAACGTTTTAAGATATCATGTTATATATCGTTTTTGGCCCCATCTCTCAATCGTGAAAAATCACTTTAAAAAATTATGTTATCCAGATCTGGAGAGTCACCAAAATCAAATATTTTTGTCCTTGTCACACACCCAAACTCTCCACAAAATGTCGTCCATATCCATCCACAACTTTTTGAGATATCCTGTTCTTCAATAAAAAATAGCAGTTTAGTCAGCTAATTGATTTAAAAAAAAGAAAAACCAAAAAAAAAAAACATGAGGTTATACGTAATGGAAAAAAATGATCTGCGACAGGAACTCCTCATACAAAGACCTTTAAAATTAAAGTGGTTTTACGGTCCCTGGTCAAGTAGTTTAAGAGAAAATCGTCGGATGGACAGACAAACATACAAAGAAACAAACAAGCCGGAAGGCGACATGGGTGGTCGCTAGACTAAGGCAAATTTGAAATATGTAGATAAGAGAACACATCAGATGGCATTTTTGCCATTCGTTGTTCCATATCGGAACATGACGAGCAACTGTCCATCATTTGTGTTCGATTCCCTAACCCTACGTTAGGGAATCCCAACGCGAACGTTGGGGTGAAAGCATATAGTAATAAAATTGCAGACTAGTCATACAGTTTTTGACAGATCGGGCTGAAATTTTTTGACAAAGAGGTTGATTATAGTGCGCATAAAAGCGCAGAAGGCGATTTTTGATTTTCGCAAAAAAAAATATATTTTTCGGATTTTTTCAAAAATTTCAAAGTACCGTTGCTAGGCAACGGTGGCGTCCATAGCAACGGTGCTCAAAAGCATACAACTAGATCCTGGTATGAACCTACCAGTCAAGTTTCATCAAAATCGGTTGACTCCTCTGCCCTCCAAAGCTGTCCATTACATGCAAACAAACAGACAGACGGAAAACCTGAGACTAAGGGTAGTCTAGCGACCACCCAACAGAATAAGTATATTGTTATATAGGATAATATGAGTGAACTTTAAAAGAACGTAAACACAGGATCAGCCATTAGACCCATTATACCTACACAATGGTTGCCAACCTATTGTTGCTTGTCCATGCTCTACCCTTTTTAAATGCTGAGCGTCGACCAAGTAAGTAATCAGCACTTGCCTTTTCTTAAGCTTTTTGTATGACTCAGCCGGGGCTGGGTTTGAACCGGTTCGAACCACCAACCTACCAGTCAGTCAGAGAAGACACTCAAACCATTACGCCACTGAGTCTGGTATAAAGAAATACAAAATTTTTATCTTTCTCAGGTATGAGTGAACAAATTCTAACCATGATAGTTTTAACAAAATTAATCAATGATAGAAAGAGTTCAAAGAACTCTTGCAAGTTGTGCCTTTAACTACATTTGTGGAAATAAATGAAAGAAAAAAAAACAAAAGTTGTGATTTCTAAGCCCCAAGATATGATGCAACATACATTCTAGCACACCTACATGAGTTATGCACCATGACTCACAGTATGCTTGAAGTGATTTTCATGAACAGTAGAAGGCAAAGAAAACAAAGTTACGTTATTCATGAGCATAAATGGAACAAAGCAGAGGAAACTTGTGGCAGTGGAACAAGATGCAGGTACTCTACTCCAATAGTTCAATGATCAAAGACAAACAAATAATGTGGTAACAGAGACAACGCAAAAGAGGGAGAGGGAGAGGGAAGGGGAAGAAGTGAGAGGGAGGGAGAGAGAAGCAGAGCATGACTTAAAGTTTAAAAAAAAAATTGAGGCAATACCCCTGGGCGCTCACCTGGTTGTGGCTGGATAAGATAACCAGGGAATCACTGGAAGGCATGGATGCCCCACAAAATATATAATGGAGAAGAAAGTAAATACCAATGGATTTTGTTTTTTTAATGCCATGAACAAATGTTGGTCCATCACAGGAGATAAAGGTTGTGGTCAAGTTTCATTGAAATTGTGTGTTTAGTTTCTGAGAAAGTTTACCCTGTGTACCCCACCCCATCCCTCTCCCTTCCACAGATCTCTCAATGTCTCTGTTCCACACTGGTTTTTTTCCTTCCCTCTCCCACCCCTCTTGTCTCCTGATCCCCTTGTTGTACGATCTGTTTGTTAGCTCTTATATGAGCCTCAACAGTGTGTACAATAAAAAAAGAAAACAAGAAGAGAGCAAATACCTATTTTGGGGGGCAACCCCAAGTTGACCCCACTGGGGCCCGATACTTTTTTTAATGCTGTGAACAATCTTTGGTACATACTGGGTGATGAAGGTTGTGGTCAAGTTTCTCCAAAATCGTACGTGTTATTTCAGAGAAGAAGTTGCAAATGTTTGTAGACGGACGGGTGGACTGACAGACCGACGACGAGCCATCCTGTAAGCTCCCTGGAACTACGGAACTACGTTCCAGGTGAGCGAGGAAGAGCGAAAATTGCTTTGCAATAAATGTCCCCTACCGGTCCCAATGAATGTTCGGGATATAAAAATTTGCTTGCGCTTAACGCACACTCAAGCCAATACCGGAAGGAAAATAAAGAAGGGGAAGAAACCTTAAAACCCATAGTGTTTGGGTCTATTCAGCAAAATCGATTTTCATTTACTGTTATTTTTGTAGAGTTCGAAACCAATAAAGGCAACGAGGATAACAAACCGGAAATAAAAATTAGTTTGCTTCAACGCACGCTCAAACCGATACCGTAACTAAAATGAAGAAGAACCTCTCAACCACCGTGTTTCACTCATATCTCGGCTTTGCCTATTCCATATTCAAAATAACCCGATGTACATATCTGAAGCAAAAACATGCGTACGGCGTGTGTGTGTGTGTGTGTGTGTGTGTGTGTGTGTGTGTGTGTGTGTGTGTGTGTGTGTGTGTGTATATATATATATATATATATATATATATATATATATATATATATATATATATATATATATATATATATATATATATATATATATATATATATATATATATATTTTGTTACGGTTGTGGAAATTCACAGATCACCATTCAGGTTCCCCGAAGATCAGTTATGTCGATAAGTGTGTGTCCAGATTAGATTTCCCCACCGATGTGTAACGGGTATTATTCGTGTGCCGGGCTGTGAACCTTTGAGGAAGTGTTATTTTTTCCTATCTTTATTTTAAACAACATCTCCTCACCACCTTCGCCACAACCGCCAACATCTCCTCAACACCAATCTCCACAACCAAACGAACTTCTCCTCACCATCATCTCCACAAACAACATCATCACAAACAACAACAGCTCAACAACCACTGACATCTCACCAGTATCTCCATGGCGCCGCCATCTTTTCACCAACAACAACATCCCGAACAACCAACATCTCCACAGGCGAACACGATGGCATCCTCGCAGCAGCAGCAGCAGCAGCAGCAGCAGCAGGGTGATCTCAAACACGGCCGCGCATGACTTGCAAAATGGATCAAAACGAGGAAAGGGGCGGAGACAGCCGGGGGTGAAGGGTCGAAGGTGAGGGAGCG
>NC_140974.1:18562063-18627063 GCF_056783735.1 Eptatretus burgeri | reverse complement strand
CCCTCATCTTATGATGGGCAGCCTTTTTATACAAAAAAAAAAGTTAAAAAATCAAAACATTTTAACAGCTCAGAACACGCATCTTGACCACACGACCAAAGAACACAGTGCAACAAGACTGTCCCATGAGCATAAACACACATCTCTGACCAAAGGCTGAAATACATGGTCAATCAAGCACACACATCCCTAACCCCAAAGGGTCAGAATGCATGGTCAATACAATTGGACCACTCCTCCATGGGAGTAGGCCCCCATTACACCCGTGAGTGCGGAGCAGAAGCACCACCCTGAAGTGAACCGTTCAAACCCTACAAGACATTAAATCAAGATCAGACCCCATGACTGTAGTGGGTACCAGGAAGCAAGTGCCACACCAGCTATTGCAGCATGCATCCTGAACAACAGAAAATGCCTGCCACATTAACCTGTCTATGGGATACAAAACTGTTCTGGGAGCAGCCAGGAACAATTTTAATTTTAAAAAGTCTCTACCAACCTCACCCAGAGAACCTCTAGGCCCCAGCTTAGGACACCAAAAATTCCCCCCCCCATCCCCCACCCTCAAGGATATTCTCAGTATGTATGTTTGTGCAGTTCTGAAAATCATAGAAAAAAGATGGCTGGGCCAATTTCCAACTGATTTTGTGCAAGTGCTGGGGGTACTCAGGTTCAACTCTGCATGCATTGTTGTGCATTGAAATCCAATAAATAATTTCATTTGATTGTTAGCCTCTGCAAGTAACTAAAATAAATTAAAGAATATGGATACATATCTTCAATATTATGGCAAATTTGCGTTATAAATCGTGATATGAGAAGCTTGGCATCGATTTAAATGGATATATGTTGTTCCTCTGCCAAATAGCGCCGCCTTCTTCCCCGATGGCCCAACACAAGGCTCCAAAGCGCGGTCTCACACGACCCAGCCAAACAGTCAATGGCTTGCGTCTTCCTCCATCACGTGGGCAAATTTGCCTCAGCACGAACACGAGAATCATGCAGCCTTCTTCACCATGTCGAGGGAAAGCCAGCCCTAATGCCATCCTCTTCCAACCACCGATCCTGCCTCACTCACTTCTGTACCGCTCCTCCTCATGTCCCGCTCCGATCCTAACTCTCTTGTCTCTCCTCTGATGTCACGCCCATTAATCATCCACTCCAAGGGTGTGGTTTGCTAGCTGTCATTCCAGGAGGTGGGGTTTACGCCTGCTCAGAAATGTCTGGCTCAGTTGTAGTTTTAAGGACATGATTCCTTTTTATCGCTGTCTTGGAAATGCAAAGACATAGGAAAAGGTCACAGGGGGCAATCAAATACTGGTAAAATTATCCTTAAACCCTACCGAATTAACACAGCACCACCCCACCCCCCTCCCCAGTACTGTGTTAATTATGCGGTGACACGTAACAACTTAATGTCTCCTTGTTGCATCAAAATGTCTCCTACACGTCCACGGACCATGCTACTCTATACAATCCTAATTTTCAATGAAATTCCTCCATCTACCCCACAAACATAACGTATATATATATATATATATATATATATATATATATATATATATATATATATATATATATATATATATATATATATATATATATATATATATATATATATATATATATATATATATGTTGGATGGGGAAGGAGTTTGAAAGGGAGCCCAGTGAAGGATCAGTGGTCAAGGCTTAAAGGATGGTGATTTGATGAGGTGCTGAGGGTCGTTCGCACAAAGGTGGGAGGGATACAAGTCATTAATGAAGGGGCAGCCATTGATTGAGGAAGTTGCATCATTAAGTGAACTGCAGAATGTCAGAGGGAATTGAGTAATTGATCACCAAATGATAAAAAGGAGAGCAAAATTTAAATGGGAAAATTTATTTGGAGACAAAGAAAGTAGGGGTGGGGGAACCAAGACTCTAAAGAAGGGTGGGGACATGGGGTTACAAAAAAAAGGACAAATATAGAAAGAATGAATGGAGGAGGAAAAAAAAAAAACAGGAAATGAAAAACGGATTTATATCTGAATGTTAGAATTAAGTAAATGAAAAATGTTGGAATACCTCTATCAATTTCAGTTAATTACACCTATTGTGTTTGTTCAGCTAGATTTACTCAATATGGAGGCAGAAAGTACACATTCAAAATCAAAAGCAGAAAATTTGAGATTGTGTACAAGACGATGGAAGACCAAGGTTCCAACAATCGGATTGGGAATATGGTACAGTGGTCTTCGAGCCAAAACAAACCCATAAAGTAAAACACCAATTGCAGCAGTTTCAATTCCTTCCTTCCTTCCTTCCTTTTTTCGCTCCTCATGGTGGCCCCCTGCTGGCATTGCTAAAAGGCTGACACATTGCTTGCCAGCTCCAAAAATCCACCATCAAACTATTTTCCACAAAGGGTCAGAGTAGAAAACTTACGAGCATCGGCTTTCAGCCGAAAAACTTTCCACGAATGTGTAACTAAACCATCGGTATGTAATCACCAAGGCTTTACAAGTATGGAAGGACACAAATGCACCAACAAACCAAATTTGAGGTTATACACCTGATTAAAAACATGTACCTCTCTAGCTACTGGAGTCTGCTCAAAGAAGCGAGAGAGGTAGATGCGAGGCTGGGGGCATTGGTGGTGTGCCAGGGGAAACCCCGCTGTTGTGAAACCTGGGACAGAGCTTGGAAATGACTGTTAGTGCCCAGGCAAAGTCTTGAAAAATAACAAGGTGGAGTCTTTTTGCTCCTTTACAAATATAATTGTTCATCTCCTCTCCAAGTGGATAAATGTACCAAATAAAGACATGGATGAAAGCTAAAAACAAATGCACCGATTCTTCATCGAATGATACCGACATCTTCCTTGCACCTCTGCTGGTTTAGAATTGAGAAGAAACAATGTTACTGAGAACAGCACTCGGTAAAGTGCATACCTCCGCCAAGCTGAACAATATACGAGGTGTGTTCAAAAAGTATCCAACCTTAATTTTTCGTGCGTAAACAAATGAAGCTCGGGAGGCGTGGTTTGGTGCACGTATGTAGGTGATCCTAATCCGTATGCGTGAATATTTTCCCGCCTGCAGCAGCTGTCAGTCGCCGACAGACCGCCGATGAGTGAGGAAGTGTAAGTGAGTGCCATCGGATTTTCGTTTTTGACAAAATGACGGAAAAACTTGAACAACGCTACCGCATCAAATTTTGTGTAAAGCTTGGCGATTCCCAAGTGGAAACGATCCGCAAGATTCAACAGGCCTTCGGGAACGAAGCAATGGGCACTACACAGATAAAAGAGGGGTACAACTGCTTCAAAGATGGTCGCACATCAGTGGAAAGTGAAGCACGTTCTGGTAGGCCCTCGACATCCCGAAATGAGATAGTCATTGACCAAGTGAGGACCCTGATGACGTAGGATCGTCAAATCACGATCAGAGAAGTTGCAGACGAGGCAGGCGTCAGCATTGGATCCATTCATTCCATTGTGACTGAGGATTTGGGCTTAAGGAGAATCTCAGCGAAGTTCGTGCCAAAGCTGCTAACGATCGAGCAGAAGCAACTCCGTTTGGAGATCGCACAGGACATGATGGAGGCTGTGAACAGCGATCCCAACTTCTTCAACACTGATCACTGGCGATGAGACCTGGGTTTATGGGTACGACCCAGAAACCAAGGTCCAGTCATCACAATGGTAGCATCCAACATCCCCGAGGCCAAAAAAAGCAAGGAAGGTCCGCAGCAATGTCAAAGTCATGCTGACCGTCTTCTTTGAGGTAACGTTGAGGTAACGATATGGAAAATGCAAATTCGTGGAGAGACTGCACATATTTCCACATTTAACTGCAACACCACTCTCCAGCGTAGACAAGAACAAAGTTGTGTTGCTGTAGCGGTTTACTTTTTCAGGAAAGAGGTGGCAAAAATTGGTGACAACAAGTCCATTTCAACTTTACAATGACCTCATTGTGCAAGCTATTTCTTATCTACATTCCCCATAGACAGAATATATTTGTTGATCATTTGATTAAGCCTTCTTGGTTTACCCAATTGCTGTCTCATTTCATCAGACATGGAAATGCCTGACATGTTATGCATAAAAAGTTTGTGATTGCACTATTAACTAAAACGGCACTCATTAGAGCGCATACCTCCTCCAAGCTGAACAGTTTACGTTTTGAATCCCAGTGATAGGCCAGATCTGCATCCGGACCTCACTCCAAAATCGAATAAGCTTGTTCTTGTCACCTCCCTAACTCATCCACCAAATTTTGTCAGAACTTGTTCATAACTTTTTGAAATAGCATGCTATATATGTTTTTTTTGGACCTAATCTCTCAATGGTGAACAATCGGTTTAAAAAAAAAAATAATTCTCGTATCCCACCCGATGTGGATCCAGATCTTCACCAAAAATCGAATAAATTCATCCTTGTCACACACCCAACCTGTCCACAAAGTTTCGTCCGAATCTATCCTTAACTTTTTGAGATATCCCGCTCACAGACAGACAAACAGGGATTAAAAGTTAAAACGTAACCTCCTTCCAGCTTCAGTGCAGAGGTAAAAAATAGTCAAAGTTTATTTAATCCAGAATGCAGAATAAATACATGATCCGCCCTCCTGTTTGGGGATACCATTGATTGAATTCCATGAGGATGCCACAGCAGTTATAGACCAGGGAGGATCTTAAGAGAGCAATTTACTCAATCATATGCTCGACTCATCGAGGACTTCAGTATTTTGCCAAGGGGATGGCCCAAAATCAGACTCTTTGGGAGACAAAGCATGCGATTCGGCGTACACATTGCAGACATGACAGCCAGCTTGAAGTCCCCATCATAGTACATCATTGTCAACATTTAGACACCACCGCAGTAAGATCCTGCACTATGTTTTGGAGATTGCGGCATAAAAGACACCAGGTTCAATCAATAAGTCATTAATGTTCGAGTTTGGCAATAAGCTACCTTTTTAAGCAATAGATTATAATGTCTAATTATGAGAAGTCGATTTCTCAAGTGTCATTGATAAATGAGTCTGCAAATGAAAAGTGTCATGAAAACGATCGAAAAGGTGCATTAGTCATACTCCGTGACAATTACACCGGTCACAACTACATGCACCACAGCTCCTGCTGTCATTTTGTAAACAGATGCCTTCCTCTAGCCTCGATGACATTATGTCCTTCGTCAGCTTTTGCTGAGCAAATACAAGAACAAATCAATCAAGAGTAAAGCGGGTATTGTGAAATGAAAAACTGTGATAAGCATGAGCAGACCTTGGTTTGAAGCACGTAGAGATCAACACAGCAGCAGAGGGGTCATTGAGATCCACAGTTCCCTCATCCGATGGAAGCTGGATGAGTGCACACAGCCCAATACGGAATGGCTAATCATGGCGACAGCGAGCACACGAGATTAGCCGAGCCATAACGAGCCGGTAGTTTTGTACAACTCAGCAACCCATCTCTTTTACTTTCAGTCTATTTACCCTCCTGCTCCTCCGATCGCTAAATTCCCCTTTCTCCAGCCAGCCCGTCGTTATTTTCATACCATGAGGTCATGGCCCGTCATTGGTTCGTGGTGTCGTGTCAGAAGTGTGGAGGTAACATTCATCGGATCGGAAAGACAAGATGTCACATGCTTTTACACAAGCTTAAACAACTGGTCAGGATAAAACTCTCAATGGCTGCAAATAAAACTCGAATAGCACTCGGTAGAGCGCATAGCTCGGCCAGGCTGAGCAGTTTACATTTTGTATCGCACCGAGAGACCGGATTTACATCCAGATCTGAACCAAAATCGAATCCGCTTGTTCTTGTCATCTACCCAACTCGTCCACCAAGTTTTGGCTGTATCAGTCCAGAACCTTTTTGAGATATCGTGCTCACAAACAAACAAACATTGGTGAATACATAACCTCAATCCACCTTCGGTGGTGGAGGTAATTACCGAGAGATATTTTTTAACTGAGTCCACCATCCCAATCAAAGGTTCACATTTGTAACTGCAGACGACAAGAGGAGACAGGTGAGAGGTGGTGAACGACCGTACCTTAGGAGACGCTGTTTTCCACATGGTATTACTGAACTCATTGTTGCTGGCAGACTGACAATTTGATTCAAATACCAAGTGTGGAGAACATGTTCAAATTCAAATACCAAATCCACAATCAGTGTTATTAAAAGCAACATCAGTAGCATTAAACAAACGATATACTGTCCTGTATATTGAAATTGTATCATTTGCCATAGGACTCAAAAGTTTCAGAACCACCTTAGGAAGTGAAAATATACATCTATCACTGGGTAGCACGTGGCTGCCAGGATAGCCTGCAGATATGTGATGTGCATTCCCCTTTGAGCGGTCTAGCCTGGCTTTGAACCTCATCCCACCTATAAAGTGCCGTCCTGGTGTTATGCATGCAGGGTGAGGTATCGATGAGCATGCCATCCCTCGGATTGGTGTTAACCTGGGTGTACCATCTACCAGCATTACTTCAACGTTAAAGGTCCCACAGTGTACTTCCCGAAGAGGAGGCGAGTCGTTGCTGACACCCTGGCTCAATTTCAAATTCCTGTCACCTTCTCTCGAACGTCAGACCTGGCCAGCCGGTTCGTGAAAGATTTGGGCCAAAAATGTTCCCTGGCCAAACCCACAAGAAGATGGGAATACTTGGGGCTGTTGAAGATGGAGAAGTTTTTATTCTAAGTTGCCCTCACGACATTAGGACTAGGAGGTAACTAAAATGTGGGGACATGTTACGTGTACACCTTACCAGGTGGAACAGGTAGATTTGCGCCCTTTCTGAAGGTCACTTTTCGGCACTTGTATGGACTGGATTCTGGGGAGGATGTCGGAGAGATCAAGCTGCAGTGCATCATTTCGGAATGTCAAGATCTCTGACCTTGATTTCGCAGATGATGCAGTCATCTTTGCGGAGACTTTAGATATCCTTTTGGGGGCCCTCGAGATGCTGAATTAGGGGTCAGAGCTGCTGGGATTACGGGTTTCCTGGGTCAAAACTAAGATCTAGGCTTTCAATGACATCTTGGATGCTGCTGTCCTGTCTGTGTCTGTTTGTGGTGAGGATGTTGAGGTCGTAAAGAGATTCACTTACCTTGGCAGTGATATTCATGTCTCTGCTGGCTGCTCGTCAAGGTGAACAGATGCCTGGGTCGGGCCTAGGGAGTTATGGATTCACTGGATAATGGGGTGTGGCGCTGTCGGTACCTGTGCGGGAGGACGAAAGTCCGAGTCGTCATGTCCTTGGTGCTTCCAGTCTTGCTCTATGGATGCAAGACTTGGACACTGACCAAGGATCTGAGACGAAGACTTAATTCCTTTGGTACCAGGTGTCCTCGGAGAATCCTTGGCTATCGCTGGTCGGACTTTGTGTCCAACGAGCGGTTGCTGAGAGAGACTCAAATGAGATTTGTTACCTGCATAGTCTGTGAGCGTCAGCTGCGGCTGTATGGACATGTGGCTCGTTTTCCTGATGCTGATCCTGCTCACCAGATTCTCTCAGCGAGGGAGTCTCGTGAGTGGAGGAGGCCAATGGGCCGACCATGTGCCTCGTGGTTGGAGCAGGTTTCTCGGCATCTCAAAGAGATTGGGATGGGGCAGACATCTGCCTGGGGGGTGGTCAGACGGAGGCCCCTAGAGTACTGGCAGAAAGTGGACGCAGCGACGTGCTGCTCTGGCGCATGCTCCCATACCTGACCTGACCTGAAGGTCATTAACAAGCCAGCTGGGTTCTATTGACAATCCCACAGTGACATGATAATTCTGCTGAGATGAGAATGATTGATGCGTACAAACTAAATCATTAACACAACGGCCTTCAGCTCGATTCAAACCCACAACCTCTGGGATACCAGTCCTGCATCCTAATTACATGGACACCACAGTACACAATTCATCTACAAGCTCAGACATAAAGATGCTACAACATAAAACTGTCTCATTACCAATTAAAACATATATATATATATATATATATATATATATATATATATATATATATATATATATATATATATATATATATATATATATATATATATATATATATATATATATATATATATATATATATACTTGATGGCGATTCCAAAATTTCTACATCAGGACATCCGGAAGTCATCAAAACCGCTGTTAAACGAGCATCATCTAAACAATAGCTGTTCAAAAAGGAATGTAAATGCGTCCAAGTCAATGCAACAATTCCATTTGCATCGAGATCCAAAGATCAGGTCATGATTATTAAAAAATGTCGCTCTCATGTTCTGCAAGCCTGTACAGTCAAAGACAGGTCGGTGGTGGATTTACCACCCGAGAAATTTGCCTGGCCTTGGAGCATTGCAGAATGACGACAATGCCTCATCGAAAAAGAAACATAGACCAGGCTGAGGGGTCACAACCAGATCTCCCAAAATCAGCTATGGTCAGGAAACAGCAATGCATTCTGGGCAATAAATCGAGCCAAATATTGAGGCGATTCCTTGTGCAAGTCCGAGGTGATTATCACGGTCACGTGACGTTCCTTGCCCCCCGCCAAAAAAATGATACGATCATCCAGTGGCACAAATCCCAAGCATTTTCCAGGCACGTCTCAAATGCATCGACTTCATTTCTCGTTTTGAAATTCCACGTTTTTCCAAGGTTTATGAGGAGTGATGCTTTTGGCAAATCGTGGGCAATCCACTTGGCTCTGGCACTGCTTCTAATCGTGGGAACGAGAACATTTCCGACTGGACTCGGCACTGTTCCTGGTATTGATATTCAGCTTAAAGACGTAATACGGGGACAACTTCCGTGTAATTTACAATTGATTGTGAGGCAAGGCCAAGGCGACTTTTGGGCAAAGTCCCAGGGACAACGAGGCAAATTACACAGGACTTGCACGTTGGAACCAGCTCAGTAGATGTCCAAATTTACAAAAAAAATAAAAAAAACCTGCAATTTTGGGACTCAACAGTCATGAATGTCACTCCACATACATTTGCAACGATCATTTCTAAAAGATAAATTCATCAATGAAGTCTAGCTTTCCAGTGGAGTTAGCTTTTCGAAATGCTGTAATCATAAGGAGAAGTGGAAATGAATGTATTTAATGCCTTGAAGATGACTGCTGCTACCACTACTACTACTATTCCCACCTTCCTGTGGGGTGAGCCAAGGACGTTTGGCTGGTCATTCACCAAGCGGCTGACCAGGCATGACATTCAAACAAAGGCGGCAAGATTTTGGAAATTGTTTGGTGTGCCAGCGATAGCTCACCTACTCTTTGAGAAAGACACCGTGAGATATTTAACATCCACCAAAGATCAGTGCCGACAGACGGGTTGCCCGGCTTAACGGCCTTCCGATGTATGGCGCACACATTTATGAATGTGAAACACCAGGATGATAGTTTATAGCTGGGTTGAGATTCAAACCGAGGAAAGACAGCTCAGAGGGGAGTGTGCATACCTCGAGGATATTTTGCCCCACTAAGGTACAAGCTGGATGTGTATCCACTGCTGCCAATGACTAAGTAACATCAAACAAATCTTTGCTTTAAAGCAAATGTTAGAGTTCTTCATGTCTCTCAAACAGCTCATATGCAGACATTTGATCACATAACAAGCAAAATATGACATTTTTGTCATATAAGTTATGTCATACAAGTATACTTATCTACGAATAAGTAGATAGGGCAAGAATTTGTAATTTGTTCAAGGTGCCAGCGATACCTCGCCCACTCTTCGCGAAGGATACCGTGAGATCTTTGATGTCCACCAACTAATGCATGCCGAGGGGACACCCAGTTTAACGACCATCCGAGGGACGACCCACACATTGATGAATCACCCTGCCCGTGAAACCCTGGGATGAGTGTTTAGAGCTCGGTTGAGATTCGAACCCAGGCTAGACAACTTAAAAGGCAAGTTTGAGTACCTCTCGGCCATCCTGCCAGTCCTGACTGTGCCATTCATTGAATGATTCCATTCAAGTTGGGAAAACAAAATGTTTAAATTTTTTTTTAAAAAGCAATCGATATCTCATCACAACTTTAGCAGGACTGTTTCTAATGAGGAACAACAGGATAAGCATTTGTACAAGAATAATAAGATTCATGAAATGATAAAAGGTCACCTGTATTTCAAAGGAACATGAAGCGACATGTCTGTATGAATGAATGAATGAATTCATACACCATATTGTATGAATGGTGCCAAAAGCTTGCTTAATGTTCGGAAAATAATACGAGCAAACAAACAAAGCAACATGGTCAAGATCAAAGTTTGCCCGCGGTTTTAATGGGGGCATTTTGGGCACTCACACCAATTTGCTGATGTTTCAAAGCAAAGAACCAGCCCTGGAAAGGTCATCACTCCGTCACAGAGTGCTATAGGTTTGGCCAAGAAACCAGACCCAGCTGGCAGAGTCCATCCTCCGATCTGCTTTTTCTCTTCCCTTTCCTCAAGGGCCAAACCACCTCCCAAACCTGCTGATTACCCGCATCGTTTGTGGTAAGGGTCGATGATTAGGCCATTTTTTTGTCTGTCCTACACCCTTTTCTCTTCTCACTTGTTTCTCCCAACTCTCCCTTCTGTCCTACACCATATCGTTTCATACTTGGTGGCACCCCCGGCTCTGACGATTCAATTCGCAGCATCAACACCGTTTTAATAATCAGATGCTCGAATTTCTTCTTCTTCTTCTTCTGTTATTTTAGTTAACATTTTGTTCCTGCATCACTTGTACATTGACATTGATAGAATTTGGTCGACACGACAGATACCGTGTTTAATCAAGTGCATTTGTCTCAATATATTGGAGTCTGTCGAAAAACAAGTGTTACATTGAGATACAAGTGTGAAAGGATGTATCAACGTCTGTCTGCCTGTTTGCGATGAGTTCACAGCTGATGATCCAGATCTATCTTTGTTCGGTCTCTGATGAGCTCCCAGCTGATGATCCGGATCACTTTGTCTGCCTGTCTCTGATGACCTGGATCTACCTGCCTGTCCGTCTCTGATGACCTGGATCTACCTGCCTGTCCGTCTCTGATGACCTGGATCTACCTGCCTGTCCGTCTCTGATGATCCGGATCTCTCTGTTTGTCCGTCTCGGATGATCCGGATCTCTCTGTTTGTCCGTCTCGGATGATCCGGATCTCTCTGTTTGCCCGTCTCTGATGATCCGGATCTCTCTGTTTGTCCGTCTCTGATGATCCGGATCTCTCCGTTTGTCCGTCTCTGATGATCCGGATCTCTCCGTTTGTCCGTCTCTGATGATCCGGATCTCTCCGTTTGTCCGTCTCTGATGATCCGGATCTCTCCGTTTGTCAGTCTCTGATGATCCGGATCTCTGCTTGTCCATCTCTGATGATCCGGATCTCTGCTTGTCCATCTCTGATGATCCGGATCTCTGCTTGTCCATCTCTGATGATCCGGATCTCTGCTTGTCCATCTCTGATGATCCGGATCTCTGCTTGTCCATCTCTGATGATCCGGATCTCTGATTGTCTGGATCTCCGTCCGTCTGCCCGACTCTGATCGTCTGGATCTCCGTCCGTCTGCCCGACTCTGATCGTCTGGATCTCTGGATGCCCGACTCTGATCGTCTGGATCTCTGGATGCCCGACTCTGATCGTCTGGATCTCTGGATGCCCGACTCTGATCGTCTGGATCTCTGGATGCCCGACTCTGATCGTCTGGATCTCTGGATGCCCGACTCTGATCGTCTGGATCTCTGGATGCCCGACTCTGATCGTCTGGATCTCTGGATGCCCGACTCTGATCGTCTGGATCTCTGGATGCCCGACTCTGATCGTCTGGATCTCTGGATGCCCGACTCTGATCGTCTGGATCTCTGGATGCCCGACTCTGATCGTCTGGATCTCTGGATGCCCGACTCTGATCGTCTGGATCTCTGGATGCCCGACTCTGATCGTCTGGATCTCTGGATGCCCGACTCTGATCGTCTGGATCTCTGGATGCCCGACTCTGATCGTCTGGATCTCTGGATGCCCGACTCTGATCGTCTGGATCTCTGGATGCCCGACTCTGATCGTCTGGATCTCTGGATGCCCGACTCTGATCGTCTGGATCTCTGGATGCCCGACTCTGATCGTCTGGATCTCTGGATGCCCGACTCTGATCGTCTGGATCTCTGGATGCCCGACTCTGATCGTCTGGATCTCTGGATGCCCGACTCTGATCGTCTGGATCTCTGGATGCCCGACTCTGATCGTCTGGATCTCTGGATGCCCGACTCTGATCGTCTGGATCTCTGGATGCCCGACTCTGATCGTCTGGATCTCTGGATGCCCGACTCTGATCGTCTGGATCTCTGGATGCCCGACTCTGATCGTCTGGATCTCTGGATGCCCGACTCTGATCGTCTGGATCTCTGGATGCCCGACTCTGATCGTCTGGATCTCTGGATGCCCGACTCTGATCGTCTGGATCTCTGGATGCCCGACTCTGATCGTCTGGATCTCTGGATGCCCGACTCTGATCATCTGGATCTCTGGATGCCCGACTCTGATCATCTGGATCTCTGGATGCCCGACTCTGATCATCTGGATCTCTGGATGCCCGACTCTGATCATCTGGATCTCTGGATGCCCGACTCTGATCATCTGGATCTCTGGATGCCCGACTCTGATCATCTGGATCTCTGGATGCCCGACTCTGATCATCTGGATCTCTGGATGCCTGTCTCTCGTGACATGGATCTCTGTCTGCCCGTCTCTCGTGACATGGATCTCTGTCCGCCCGCTTCTCGTGACATGGATCTCTGTCCGCCCGTCTCTCGTGACATGGATCTCTGTCCGCCCGTCTCTCGTGACATGGATCTCTGTCCGCCCGTCTCTCGTGACATGGATCTCTGTCTGCCCGTCTCTCGTGACATGGATCTCTGTCCGCCCGTCTCTCGTGACATGGATCTCTCTCCGCCCGTCTCTCATGACCTGGATCTCTATCCGCCCGTTTCTCGTGACCTGGATCTCGACCTGCCCATCTCTCGTGACCTGGATCTCTACCTGCCCATCTCTCGTGACCTGGATCTCTACCTGCCCGTCTCTCGTGACCTGGATCTCTACCTACCCGTCTCTCGTGACCTGGATCTCTACCTGCCCGTCTCTCGTGACCTGGATCTCTACATGCCCCTCTCTCGTGACCCGGATCTCTATCTGCCCGTCTCTCGTGACCCGAATCTCTATCTGCCCCTCTCTCGTGACCTGGATCTCTATCTGCCCCTCTCTCGTGACCTGGATCTCTATCTGCCCCTCTCTCGTGACCTGGATCTCTATCTGCCCCTCTCTCGTGACCTGGATATCCATCTGCCCCTCTCTCGTGACCTGGATCTCTCATCTGCCCGTCTCTGACGACCTGGATCTCTATCTGCCCATCTCTGACGACCTGGATCTCTATCTGCCCATCTCTGACGACCTGGATCTCAATCTGCCCGGCTCTGACGATCTGGATCTCTCACCTGCTCGGCTCTGACGACCTGGATCTCTCACCTGCCCGTCTCTGACGACCTGGATCTCTCATCTGCCCGTCTCTGACGACCTGGATCTCTCATCTGCCCGGCTCTGATGACCTGGATCTCTATCTGCCCGGCTATCGTTACCTAGATCTCTATCTGCCCGGCTCAGACGATCTGGATCTCTATCTGCCCGGCTCTCATGACCTGAATCTCTATCTGCCCGTCTCTCATGACCTGGATCTCTATCTGCCCATCTCTCATGACCTGGATCTCTATCTGCCCGTCTCTGACGATCTGGATCTCTCACTGCCCATCTCCGACGAGCTGGATCTCTCGCTGCCCATCTCCGACGATCTGGATCTCTCGCTGCCCGTCTCCAACGATCTGGATCTCTCGCTGCCAGTCTCCGACGATCTGGATCTCTAGCTGCCCGTCTCCGACGATCCGGATCTCTAGCTGCCCGTCTCCGACGATCTGGATCTCTCTACATGTCTCTGATAATCCTAGATGATGATCCAGATCTCTCTGTTGGCCAATCTCTGATGATCCTAGATGATGATCTGGATCTCTCTGTTTAGCTGTCTCTGATGATTCTCGATGATGATCCGGATCTCAAGCTGCTAGTCTCTGATGATCCGGATCTCCCTGCCCGTCTCTGGCAAGTTCTCAGATGACGATTCTGATTTTCATCAAATCAGGTAATCAGAAAAGCTAAGAGAATTCCTCAGATCGCTCTCACTTTTTCTCAACGAATGCGTGGTGCATGAGACAAGAATGTCTTTATACGTAAAGATTAGCAGAAACCCAGTAAAAGCGTTTAGTTCAGGCGGAAAATAGTCTCACTTGTCCAGGCATCATGGCCGTTTCATTGATGCAGGTCACAAGGACAATGCATGCTCTGTCTGAAGTGAATTGGTTCTGACCACAGGTCCCAGAAATTAGCGCATTGTTGCTCTATAGTCGCGAGTAGCCACGGGAACCTCCGGCACACAAGCTAAATTTGTCCCGCAACACTTTTGATCCTGTCCGCAACATGTTTAACAATATCTGTTACGTCCCTCCAAAGGGAGAGGTTCCCCACACCTGGGTCGAGAATAGCTATACTATGGGATTCCCAAATTTCAAGACAATTCGCTATTTCTCAGTCGCACACCTTGAGTCACATTTCTGGACACATTAACCATATTTATTATGAGTGGTTAAGCATGAGGCTGTCATTGTCACTGGTTGGAAAAGTTAACCTGCTCAGGTGATGGATGTACACCTGCATGCACTGCATGTGGAGCTTGTTTATCCTTCTTTATGAATATTTGTAAGTCGAGGAAACCCAAATGCTAACCCAAAGCATCCAATGCCATTACGTGGGGGAAGCGATTACAGGTAATCCAATCTAGAAGGTGAAATGAGGTTTTTTTCAGGAAGTGTTGGCAACCTCAAACCCCAACTCTTCTCTTTCACCCCGATAACTAGCCTGGTGTTGGCTCAGTGGTTAGGGTGGTGGCTTGGGATCCTAGGGTCCCGAGTTCAAGCCCCGTCCGCTGCTGAATTAATACACCAGGGGGGTGGGGGGGGGTTGACACAGCCTGTCATCCTTCGGAGGTCGGCAAATTGAGTACCAGTTCCAGTGCGTGTATTGGTAGAGGGGCACTTAATCAGCAACACAGTCGCCCTTCAAGAAATGATAGACCACCACCAATGACCACCACCACCCCAATCACTACCTACATCCCCCCCTCCTCCAAAAAACTGATTTACTTTCTCACCCCCAATCAGCCCACACTCTGCCATCTACCTTTCCCACCTATCCTAGTCCCATTTCCGAACTTTTATAAGGTCCAACCTCCCCTCGTATGACGTCATCAATCACAATTTCGTCACTGAAGTTCACAAAGATGTCTCGTGGCGCGGCGCTTGGGACCCCCCTGCTGGGCGAGTGCGACGATGACAGGTGATTCGGGTTTCCCCTGTAAAATAAACACTTAAAAAAAAAAAAAAGACATTTTAAAAACCACTTGGTTACAAGTTAAACAAACGATAGTGTTACCCCATTTATTAACTAGGTTACCACACACCGATGGCTGTGTTTACCTGGCGAATGTGGGAGGGTGGACGAGGTGGAGGAGGGGGGCTATGTACAAAATTTGAACTAATGTACAATACAACTGAACATGTGGAATTATTTACCAAGAGGACACCACGTCATGGTTACCTGGAAGGTAGAGAGAGCGTTGCTGCAAAATGGGATGAAGCGGGAAGAGGGTTCTTAGAATTCCATCGCTCCCGCCACCCCACCCTCACCCCACGCCACCCCACCAACCAAACAACCCCTCACCGTGTCCTCCATCAGCCGCACGTCCTCTTCCCAAAGAGGAGGAATTTAAAACCCTTTACCCTCTCATGCCCCTCGTGGAGGTTCGTGCCCCGAACCGCGCGTCTCTCGACACACAATCACCTCATTATTACCTCGGAGGGCTTTGGGGTTGCGTTGCTTGACGCGAGGCATGACCGGCCCGCCTCGCCGCGGCCTGCCTTGCTTGGGCAACGAGACGTGAAGCACGATGCAGACGAAGAGGGTGAGGGAGGGAGGAGGGGGAGAGCGAGATAGAATTGAGGCGATCGAGGGAAAGAGAGGACGCGGCCGAAGTTGAACGGTCCGCGGAGGGTTTTCCTCCCGCTCCGGGGCCCGGTCGGTGGCGCGCTAGGCGACTCGCACGGAGCGCCGTCCTCGTGGCGCCTCCACGCCGTGCATTCGTGCGCAGCACGTCCCGCACGCAGCCGACACTGGGCGGACACGACGAAGGATTCCCACTCGGTAGGTGACGTCAGAGGAACCCCGCGTACGACGCCTCCCTTATAGGCGGCGGGGGGGGGTCTGAGGGGGATGCGGACGTACGACCGACTGCTGTTCGATCTGAAGGGAAGGATTTTTTTCTGCCCCACCGACTGCAATGGCGGAAATGAAGGCCAAGGTGCCTCGGTGCAATACGGCGCTGTTCGATTCGTGCTCGTCGGCAACGCCATCTCGGTCAACCGAATGTCACGCAGGTATGTGGGTGCGTCCGTCGATGATGATGATTCCGTGCCGGTAGTGAGCGATCTGTGCTCGCTGTGTCATCCTAAGATTACACGAGGGCGGTGAAAGGCCTACGATTGTGCGGTGTACGAGTTGGCGATGTGGATGTGTCCATCCCGGGAAGTTTCGGAAGTTTCCGCACAATGTCGTGTCGTTGATAGGACTTGCGTGAGGGACCTCTTGAGCTCGTCTTGTAATATGAAGCGCTGCAACACTGCTGGGTTGGTAAGGTGCTCACCTCTGACTTGTGTCGTCATAAATTTGTTCTTTCTGTGGGTGGACGCTAATACTTATACTACTACTACAACAACAACAACAACAACAACAACAACAACAACAATCATCCTGATCTGAACTCTTCGTCTTCAGGGGGTGCTGCATACGGGAGCACGTACTCCTTTGGATTGCTCACATGAAGTCGTCTTGTCTGCGCTTAGGTTGAAACGAATGCTCCAACCATGAAAAGTACCCTTTGGGTGCCGGTGTACAAGTCAATAGGGCACTTTCGAAATGACGTAATAATCCCCCCTCCCCCCCCCCCCATTGCTCGGAACGCATGCGCAGAACCCCGTTGGTGACGAAGTAAATCAATGGATGTATCCCATGCCTCCCAGATAAGGATTGGAATCTGAAACGCCTAATAAAACTTTTAAAGAAGCTGGGAGTACTTGTAAACTTGGCTGTGAGAAATGAGTGTGTGATCGGCACAACAAAACAGTTTAGAACTTCCTGATCAAGTCAAAAAATTGATATCCTGTAAGTCTGTATTGCAAAAACTCCCAACAACGTGAGCCCGTAAAAAAAGGTCGTAGGTTCGTAGATGGTGTGCCGATGACATGGGCCTGTAAAAAGGCCAAATATTCGTAGATGGTGTGCCAATGACATGGGCCTGTAAAAAGGCCAAATATTCGTAGATGGTGTGCCGATGACATGGGCCTGTAAAAAGGCCAAATATTCGTAGATGGTGTGCCGATGACATGGGCCTGTAAAAAGGCCAAATATTCATAGATGGTGTGCCAATGACATGGGCCTGTAAAAAGGCCAAATATTCGTAGATGGTGTGCCGATGACATGGGCCTGTAAAAAGGCCAAATATTCGTAGATGGTGTGCCGATGACATGGGCCTGTAAAAAGGCCAAATATTCGTAGATGGTGCGCCGATGACGTGGGCCTGTGAAAAAGCCGAAGGTTCATAGATGGTGTGCCGATGACGTGGGCCTGTAAAAAGGCTGGAGGTTCATAGATGGTGCGCCAACGACATGGGCCCATAAAAAGGCCGGAGGTTCGGAGATGGTGCGCCGATGACGTGGGCCTGTAAAAAGGCCAAATGTTCGTAGATGATGTGCCGACGAAATGGGCCCATAAAAAGGCTGAAGGTTTGTAGATGGTGCGCCGATGACGTGGGCCCGTGAAAAGACTGAAGGTTCGCAGATGGTGTGCCGACGACATGGGCCCATAAAAAGACTGAAGGTTCATAGATGGTGCGCCGATGACATGGGTCCATAAAAAGGCCGGAGGTTCGGAGATGGTGCGCCGATGACGTGGGCCCGTGGAAAGACTGAAGGTTCAGAGATGGTGCGCCGATGACGTGGGCCCGTGAAAAGGCCAAATGTTCGTAGATGATGTGCCGACGAAATGGGCCCATAAAAAGGCTGAAGGTTTGTAGATGGTGCGCCGATGACGTGGGCCCGTGAAAAGACTGAAGGTTCGCAGATGGTGTGCCGACGACATGGGCCCATAAAAAGACTGAAGGTTCATAGATGGTGCGCCGATGACATGGGTCCATAAAAAGGCCGGAGGTTCGGAGATGGTGCGCCGATGACGTGGGCCCGTGGAAAGACTGAAGGTTCGGAGATGGTGCGCCGATGACGTGGGCCCGTGAAAAGACTGAAGGTTCGTAGATGGTGCGCCGATGACGTGGGCCCATAAAAAGACTGAAGGTTCGTAGATGGTGCGCCGACGACATGGGCCCATAAAAAGACTGAAGGTTCGTAGATGGTGTGCCGACGACATGGGTCCATAAAAAGGCCGGAGGTTCGGAGATGGTGTGCCGACGACATGGGCCCATAAAAAGACTGAAGGTTCGTAGATGGTGTGCCGACGACATGGGCCCATAAAAAGACTGAAGGTTCGTAGATGGTGTGCCGACGACATGGGCCCATAAAAAGGCCAGAGGTTCGTAGATGGTGTGCCGACGACATGGGCCCATAAAAAGGCTGCAGAGATGGGAGTTGTTTGGGCTGTGAGTGTCTCTAAATATTTTTGGTTTTGGTTGGTTCTGGGACCACAAAATAAATCATACTAAATTTTATGTCTTAGTGAAAGGAGCAGCAGCCACTCATGTGTGCTGGAACCACGGCGCCGCTAGCTAATTGGCAGGAAATTATAGGATCCCGACTCCTTTCATCCATGGATATTTCTCATGTTCTAATATTTCCGTGAGTCTGATTTGCATTCAGCAACAGAACGATTATGTTTAACCATTCTCAAATTGCCATTCTTTCGTTTAAATGCTGAAAATGATGTATACAAGACTGTTTGAGTCACAGTCACACTGTGTCATTTTGAAAGTCCTTTATTGGCACTTGAAAACCAAGAAGACTATAATGAAAGATTGAGAGTGGTTCATGGGGAGGGTAAGGATGGTAGTATAGAAGAGATAGGCTGAAGATCATAAAGTTGGCAAGTTATGGGAAAAGTCTTGGCCCAGAAAGAAGACCACCAGCCTGAAGAGGAAGAAGAGGAAGTTGATTAGCATAGGGGTGCACAAGTTAAGCGAATGGTAAGACTGAAGTTGGTGAAGCAAAGGTAGTTGTGAATATGCATGGACATTCCAATTGATTTAATCTTATTAATTGGTTCACGAGCGCAAGCCAGAGTAACCACTATATTCGTTATGTCTGTGTGTCTGTCTCTGTGTCTGTGTGTCTGTCTGTCCAGAGCATAACTCCGTGGACTTTGATCCGATCTTGATGAAACTTGGTTATATGTTCGATATCAATGTCTAATTGTGTTTTCCTGGATGAGGGCGTGGCTATGCCCATTGTGGGTGGAGCCACGCCCAAAAAATAGCCATTTTTAGGGGTAGTCGGATTAAAAAATCTATCTTCTCCTCGGGAATTGACTGAATGGAATGGGTTCTTCGGTATTTGAATAGCAAAATGAATTATCTAAAACTTGTCGTCCGATTTTTCATTTTTATCCCAAGGTCAAGGTCACAAGCTCACAAACTTAGAAAATGGCGAATTTTGACATAAAAATCATATGACCGCCCAAACTTTGAGAGCAAGGATGACAATATTTTTTATGCGTAATCTTGAGGTCATCTATTTTCCCCACCTAAAGTCTTGAAACCATTTTGCTCTATCTCGAACACCTTGCCCGTGGCGCCCCCTTCAAGTTTATCTTTACGCTGATTTCATCAAAGTGTGGATAATCCGAGGAGTGCGAAATGCCATATAGCCTATATGACGTTATATTGTTCCTGGAATGTTCCAGAGGAAGTTTTGCACCAAAGGTCATAATCCTTGACCTTTGACCTTTAAAGGCCACAAAGGTCAAATTTTCAAAGTTGTGGGAATCGAACCAGGTTTTCGACCTTCTTCGACGAACTATCTCCAATAAGCTATAGCACGTATCCCGTTTCCTTATTTTAATGTCCACAACATTGTTTTGTGACCTTTAAATGTTATGCAAAGGTCAAATTTTGAAAGCTGTTGAACGAAACCGGGTTTTCGACATTTTGCAGCTGTTGATTGAAGGCCACTATAACTAATTATAACTTGGTCAAAAATTATCACATTGTCTCATCCTTGACTTCTGAAACAATCTACATCGTCAAATACCGCTCATGAACCATTGTCGTCTTCAGACTTGTTTCTCACATATTCACACCCTTTCAACTTCATCCGTCATTTTCCATCCATCCATTGGGACCATACTCTTTGCAGAGCATTAGTGCTGCCTAAGCGGTCTCCCAGGCTATTGGACACAATCCTGGACGGGTCGCCACTTCGACACAGTATACCAGCATGCTGTACTCATTTTGCCGATCTCGGAATGATGACAGGCAGGGTCAACCCCACCTGGTGTTAATTCAACAGCCGAGTGGGATTTGAACTCAGGATCCGAGGACCCCAAGCCCATCACGCAAATCATTAAGCCAACACACCAGGTGTATCCCCCCCCAAAAAAAATGTATTTGCTTTGTTCTCCAAAACTACACATACAATTCCGATGAAACTTGACCACCATCTTTACTACATATGATGTACCAAAGTTTGTTCACGACATTAAAAAAAATGGGGTCTAGGCAGGTCTATGGGGAGAGGGGGGTTGCCCCTCACAATATGCATTTGCTTCTCAGACTACACATGCAATTACGATGAAACTTGACCACCATCTTCACCACCCATGATGTACCAAAGTTTGTTCACAGCATTAAAAACATTATTTGGGTTCTACAGAGGGGGGGTTGCCCCCCAATATTTGTATTTGCTTTCTTTTCTGAAACCACACACACAATTTCAATGAAACTTGACCACAACCTTTATCTCCCATGATGGACCAAGATTTGTTCATGGCATTAAAAAAACAAAATCCATTGGTATTTACTTTCTTCTTCATTATATATTTTGTGGGTCATCCATGCCTTCCAGTGGTTCCCTGGTTATCTTATCCACCCATGACGAGGTGAGCACCCAGGTGTACTGCCGCTGTGTTTATATCTCTGTGAGGTTCTTTGTCATCATTCCTGTAGGTCCAGCTATCACTGATACAACTTTGGTATTCTTCAGCTTCCAGGGTCTTCTCACTTCATTCTTGAGGTCTTCGTGTGTGGTCATTTTGTTGATTTCTGCATCGTTTAGTCCAAAATCATTGGTATTAACACCTCAATAAGCAATGCCTTCTTCTCTTTGTTTTTTTTGTTTTGTTTGGTTAATACCTAAGTATGATAACTGGTCACATCGCTTTGTTTTCGATGTTCATGCTTGATGGGATCATTAAGTTGTACATGATGGGAAGTTACTTCCATGTTTTCAGTGATTACTTTTGGTTCATGTTCCCACAAATTTTCTGCAACTGAGACATCAATGTTTTTGTAGATGTGCCAGCAGATTACTTTACAAACTCTGTTGTGTTGTTGTGTTTCCAACTGTTCTGACATGAGTTTGTTTTTGTTCGTGTGTTAGGTCATTAAGCTTCGCATATCATTCTCTTTTCTGACCCCACCTCCACCCCTCACCTTTCTCTCTTCTCTCTTCTCCTCTCTTCCTCTCTTCCTCTCTTCCTCTCTTCCTCTCTCAACCCCCCTCGTTAATTGTCCCCCCCCCGCCGCGTCAGTGAATCGACGGGTTGTATTTGCTCGTAATGTATAAAATTCCCTTGAGCAATTTCAATATCTCATTCAAAATGGAATCAACTTCAGTGTCGCCCCACTTTGTTGAAAATACAGTCAAATTTATCATTCCCTGAAAGCACGATCGTTACCAAAAGTAAAATGTCACAGATATGCATTCGTGAAACTTTGCGGAAACATTTCTTACGGTGAAAAATAGATCGAAATATGGAAGATTCCCCAAAATATCGAAAAACGTCGAAAATACCTGAAACAAAAAATGAAAACTTGTGAAGCCCCACGGTCAAAAATCTGGAGAAGTATTTTTTTCCCCAAAAGACAAATGTCGAAAGAAAAAAGAAGAAAGTTCTCAATTAAATAATTTGAGCATTCAAAAGACATTACTGAAGTGACTTCAACCACTCACAATTGAAAACGTATTTAGACGTGTGTAGGAAGTTATGGCAACCCCTCTGGTATATTTACGTCAAGGTACCGAATGTTGTGTGTGTGTGTGTGTGTGTGTATGCGTGCGTGCGCGCGGTGACCAATCACGCCAAAACCACTGTGCCATTTGCCACCAAACTTGGCACATTGACCAAGTTTGACCTCGTACTGACAATGGGCTACTCGTAACCTCCGCCACCGAAGGTGGGTGGAAGTTATGTTTTCACCCCTGTCTGTTTATCTGTTGGTTTGTTTGTTAACAGGATATCTCAAAAACTTTTGGACGGATTCGGACAAAATTTGGTGGAGAGCTTGGGTATGTGACGCACACATAGAAATGATTCGATTTTTGTGAAGATCTGGATCCGGATCCGAGAAATTAAGTGATCCTTCACCATTGAGTGATCGGGCTAAAACGATATATAGCACAATATCTCAAAAAGTTAAGGGCAGATTCGTACAAAACTTGGTGGATGAGTTGGTCGGGTGACGAGAACAAGCCGATAAAATTTTAGTTCAGGTCCAAATCCTGATCCCGCCTATCAGTGGGATGAAAAATTTAAACTAATCAGCTTGGTGGAGGTATGCACTCTACTGAGTGGCCTTTCATCTGTCGGCGTGGAGGATCTGAAGGAAAGGTCGACGACAATTCTCTATTTCAATACCAGTGGCAGAGTATTACAAATCAGCTGTGGAGATAACTTGCATATTTGCACTGTACACGTCTCCAGAGAGTGGAAAGACCCACAGCCAACCTCCACTAATCAGGGGAGGCAGGGGAAGAAGTGGGATGGGGGGGGAGGTTGGGAGTCCAGAGGGAGGGGAAGGTGTTAGGTGGGAGTCTGGTAGGAGGAGGGAGGGGGATTTGGTGAGGTGGGAGTCTGGTAGGAGGGAGGGGGAATTGGTGGGGTGGGAGTCTGGTAGGAGGAGGGAGGGGGAATTGGTGGGGTGGGAGTCTGGTAGGAGGAGGGAGGGGGAATTGGTGGGGTGGGAGTCTGGTAGGAGGAGGGAGGGGGAATTGGTGGGGTGGGAGTCTGGTAGGGGGGGGGAGGGGGGTTTGGTGAGGTGGGAGTGTGGTAGGAGGGAGGGGGAATTGGTGGGGTGGGAGTCTGGTAGGAGGAGGGAGGGGGAATTGGTGGGGTGGGAGTCTGGTAGGAGGAGGGAGGGGGAATTGGTGGGGTGGGAGTCTGGAAGGAAGGAAGGGGGTGGGGCGGGTTGGATGAGGGAGGTGAAGGTTGGGAGGGGAGAGGGTGGGAGGAGAGACCTGGCATTGCCCAGCAATGCAGAGCACCCCTGCTCGACAACAATAATTTTGTGTTGAGTTCCATATGTCCCACAGATCGGATTTCCCCATTTTTCACAACTCCCATTTATAACTCGATTAAAATTTTATTACACCCTACATTTCCATATTGCCCTGGTGGAAAAATACACCATGTAGGCCTCCCTTTCTGCCCTCCCACCCTGAGGATTTGAGTGGTGGAGACTGAGACCCTCAGCTGTGTGAAGCATGCTTGGATCCATTCCATTGAAAAAGTCTGGGGAGGAAGCTTGATTGGTTCTTAATTTATTTATTTTGGGGGGGGGGAGGGGTCTTAAACTACAAAGCCATGTACAGGAAGGACAGATGGCTGATTAAGCCTTGTGCTGGCTTCGCAACTAGGGTGGCTCCTTTGGTATTTTAGGGTCCTAAGTTCAAGCCCCGTTGGCCACTGAATTTACACCAGATGGGGTTGACTCAGACTGTCATCCTTCCGAAGTTGGCGAAATGAGTACCATTGTACTGGTATAGAGGCACAGCATCAGCGGCACAGCTGCGCCCCAACAAAATGATTGCTACCCGGCAGCCAAGCTGCCATACGCAAGAAGAAGACGAAGATGGCTGATTATTATAACAGGCCTGAGCAAGGTCAGTAGCATTTTAGACTGATTTCAGTAATTATCAGAAAGACCAGTTTTGACCATAAATTGTATCTTTTTTTCAATGCAAATGCACAGATAAATGCTTATTTTTTCCATTGATAACTAAAAAGGGAATTTTAATTTTCTAAAACGGGTTTTTCTTTTTTTTATTGTGTTTTTTTTTTGTATGTTTGTTTTTGGGGGGAAGGGGGAGGAGGGGATTGAAAAGGCAATTTTTGAAATGGGAAGACCATAGAACTACTCAAGGTCTCAGATCTCTTGCTAGCCCTAAATAAATAAATAATAACATGCACATTTGGAACCATTGGCACCAAAAATAGCAATAACATATCTGGAATCATTGCTTCCACCTTCCCAAATAGTTATGCCTCATCCTGCTCACAACTACTTCTCATGGATTTGACTTCATTCTGAATGGTCTCAAACAAGTTTCACTGTATCAGTTTAAACATGCACATATACCTCTGTTACAGAGTGTCGGTGCTCCTGAAGTAGTTTCTTGGCAAAGGTTATACTGGGTGCTCTGCTATTGCCTTCCCAGCAGTACTTGAGGCAGAAATGTTTGAATTTGTTCATTGTGCCGGCGATAGCTCACCTACCAATCGCGAATGACACCGTGGGATCTTTAACATCCACCAACTAATGCCGGTAGATGGGACACCAGCTTAACACCCATGCGACACATTGATGAATCGTCCTCATCCTGCCTCTGAAACACCAGGATGACTGTCTATAGCTCAAATGGGATTCAAACCCAGGCTCGACAGCTTGGAGACTAGTGTGCATTATGACCGTAAATCTATTGTAATATTCTTCCTGCCTGATTTCCACTAAAGGAATTACCAGCAATATGTTTTTTTTTCAAGTCACAACTTTACTTGTATGTTTCGTTTGTGTATATATATATATATATATATATATATATATATATATATTGTTACGAAAATGGCCCTTATGGGACTACTAAGTATAGGATTAGCTCAGATCCCCCATTAAATGCCTGTTTAGATAGGTTGTTTGGTAAAGTGTACGATACATGTGTGTCGGGAGGTGTAAAAGACTGTTGTTATGTTCATACGGTGGTGAAACGAGAGATCGCTCTTATTCCTTCCTCATCCAGGATAGGCCCCACCCAGTCAGTGACGCGAAGGGGTGTGGCCAAGAGAGGTGTGGCCTGGAGGGGAAGTGACGCGAGGGGGGCGGAGATTTTTGTCGGAGTCGCCAAGAGAAGCGAGAAAAGAAAAGGGAACAAAAAGATCGGTGTGTGGAAATAGTGGCTCTCGAAGTGTGCTCGTGTTTCGAAGCGAGCGGAAAAAGGAGAAACGGTAGGAGAAAAAGAGTGCTGTGTGTGAAGAACAGCCGGGTTCTCGAGGCGTGCTCGGAGTCACTTCGAAGCGAGCGAACGAAGGAGGCACCGTGTTGGATCTGCCGGGAGAGACGCTGAACCGACCTGCACGTCAGTGATTCGACCGAGAGAGGAACTGAGAGGACGAAGCGGGAGTCGGACTTCGAGGCGGGAAGGCCGGAGAGGAGACGCCGGACCTTCGGACAGTCCCTGCTGACACCAACGGCACGACACGTTTGTCGATCCGCCTGTCGAACTCGGACCTCGACTTGGGCCTTGTCTGGAGAACAGGCCAGGCCGGGATTTGTGTGCTGAACCCTGGAGAGAGATCAGCGGTCTCGCATCGTCGACGTTGCGCGGAGCCAGAACGCGCTGAGGAGAACGTGCGCATACGGTGACTAAAGCAGGAAAGGTGCTGCGCCGCCATTTCTTGCCGCGTGGCGCGTTCGAGCAGGGAATTCAAGCCCGTGGACACTCGCTTGTTTACTACAAGCGCCATTCCTGCTTCTTGACGCTTTCCTCTCATCCATGAGCCATCACAAAGTACTCTGTCTGCATGCATGCTGTCTGTCTGTCTGTTTTGTTTGCACGTGTTGTATAAGGCATATTTCGTAGTGATCCCCTCAAAACCTTTAGACCGTGGTTCCCTAGGTAAGAACGGGTAGATAGTGTTACGGCTGTGGAAATTCGCAAACCACCATTCAGGGCCCGTAGGTGAGATATCTCTAAGTACATGTGTAGTTAGCCCAAAACTGTTGTATAGAGGGAATTTATGTGATTCATTCGGGCTGCGATCCTTTGAGTTAGGCGTTTTTCTGTTCTATCTTTATTTTGAACCAACCACGTCTCAACCGCCATCGCACAACAACCACCTTAACCACCACGCCAGCCATCGTCACCAACTACAACCACGCTCCAACCCTCAGACAACAACAACAACAACAACAACAACAACGCCAACAGCCACGACCTTTACCTTCACAACTCAATCCCACAAACATCGCATCACCGCCATTCCCAACGGCATCATAACCATCAACCACCACCGAAAGCCCTCCACCACCTTCACCTCTCTCCTTCAACGGCCATTCCCGCACCACCTGTGAACACTGAACGTCGGGCTGTCTCGGGCCCGTTCGGCGATTGGTGCTGAGCGCACCGATTGGTGCTGAGCGCGAGCGCAAATAGCGGCCTTTCCGAGGGAAAATTCGGATCAAGAACGCTACACGCCCACTTCTCCTCCGTCCAATTAGCAAGCGCGGGGAGGCTTGGCCCTGCCTCCAGGCGCGTCTGTGTGAAATCGATATATGCAAATTCTAGGATCAGGGGAGGTTCACGCCCCCGTTTCCTCCGACCAATGGTCGAGCGTGGCTCTGCCCCCGAGGTCATCCTGATCCGAATATTTGCATATTAGCTGCTCCTGCCAACCTATAAAACGGCGAGCACAAGGCGAATCGTGGCAGAGTGAGTCAGTTTTGGTTGGAGAGTGGAAGAGAGCCGGGGGAAGAGAGTGTCATCGAGAGAGTTGGGTTCTGGAGTCGGCTGAGAAGAGTTGCTTGAAGAGGCAAAGAAGCTCGGGTCTGAGGCGAGAAGGACGGCGGTCGGCGACGAGGTCGCGGTGTGGGATCGCTCGTCGCGGGACCCAAGCCAGCCAGCCATCTCCGTCCCCCAGGGTATCAACAATTCCCCTTTCCCCCGCGCGTCGTGTTCCAAACGTCGTGCCAACGAAACCCGCCAAGGAGCACAGAGTCGGGGCACAGCCGCGCGGCCACATCTGCGGGTAAGACCCCCCCCCCGGTCTCGCAGACCTGGCCGCTCCTCCAGGTCATGCGCACAATTGGCCTACAGGTCTGTCTGCCCCCTTGTCTATGAGGGTGGCTTCTTTCCTTTGCTTTTGTGTAAATGTGTGTTGGCGCCGTCTGTAAAGTAGAACTGTATAAGTGTTGCCGTGTGTGAGCGTAGTCGGTAGTAACTCTGCGTCGTTGTTGCTTTTGTTTTGGTTGCTATATGTGCATTTTGACTGTATGGCTGTATATATGTGCTTTCCGTGTGCCGGGAAATAAATGTGCATTGTGTGAACTGTTTTCCCGTTTCGCTTCGTCTTTTCTTTATTGACCCTCCATCCTGCTTCACGTAAAGGGTTCGTAGTGGGTGCAAAACGCCCGGTAAATAATCTGAACCGTCGAGGTCGACGATAACACCGCTCGGTTATCCCGATAGTACGGAACGGGCCGCCAAAGCGGCTTGTGTCCGGAGTCGACCTGCGGCGAGGTACGATCGCCCGGTTTACCATCCGCGTGGGTACTTAGGTAGGTCGAGTTTGGCGAACAACCCTATCCTATGCGGGTGGCTGATTGGCACGATTGTGGTGAGGTCGAAAGGCCCACCCGTGACTGGCTCCGGGCGATAGTTCCCGGAGGGTCACGACTGAATTGTACGTCCGGTGGGCGACGCGGTCGCGATTCGAGTGACGTGGCCATCCGCACGCCGACGGGCGCAAATTCGCAACAATAGTTAGTATAACCATTGTAGTGTTTATTGCTTGTGTTGTGATCCTTGATGTTCCCCAATAAATCTGGTTAATTCTTATGAAGTTGCTGCTATGGATTAATGCGTTTTGCGTCAAGGAACGATCCGTTCGATTGGCATATAGGGCTAAAGTGGTTACAGGCTGGTAGACTCCGTTCGGTCACTGACAAAGCCATTCTGCAACCAGGGGTTCTATCTCCCCAACTGGTAAGGTACAGGATTACAATGGTATCGCGATTGAAGACACGTGACCCGAGGCCTGTGCCGAGCCGGCCGGCGTTATAGATACCCGGAGACGGTGGTGGCGAGGCTGGCACCAGGGACCGGGTCAGAATCCCGCCACCCCGGATCCGCAACAATATATGTACGTGTGTATATATATATATATATATATATATATATATATATATATATATATATATATATATATATATATATATATATATATATATATATATATATAACATGCATCAGAATAGAAAGAACTAAATTCTCATGTACATGATGTCAATTCTGACTGCACTGTGGTATTTTGAGCTGAGTTCAGATCTTTAACCTTTCTGCATCAATGTAAATGTGACCTATTCTTAACTTGAATGACCACTTTTCTATTTCAGATGGCGTCCATCCAAGTACGAGTGATGATGCTAAGTTGTCTCCAGTTTTGGTGGATGAAAGCATTAGTCCTGGAGGGGAGAACGCTTTGCCAAATAAAGATGATGAGGAGGAGGAAGAATCATTTGAAGAAACTTTGGTTAACATAAACTGCAAGACACCTAAACAGAATGTTGTTCAAAAGGAAATTGAAGAATTGGAAAGGAAGATCGAAAAGATCAACGAAATGAAGATTGCAGGGACTCTGACCTCCAAAGAAATTGATGAAATGATCCCGCTGAATAAACGATTGAAGATGCTCAGACATAAACAAGCTCGTCTCAAAGCAGAAGCAGAACGGCAGAGAATCCGAAGACGTGAACTTAAGAAGAAACTGTCCAAGCTCGCCGATGAAAATCCCAGCTTCCAAAATTTCGCTCGAGGGAAGCGTGGCAGACCGAGTTTGCAAAAGGATCAACCCGAGCTATTGGATGCTATCAAAGAGATTGCTATGGCTGACGGTGTTACCGATGATTCTCAAGAAACAGAATGCATACGGCCTTGTAGAACACTTAATGAGCTTACGGAAGAATTGCATCGTCGGGGATTTCAGATAAGTCGCGCAGCCACCTATTTGCGTTTGATGCCAAAACGGAGTGATACGGAACATGGAAAGCGACATGTCACTACAGTCCCGGTGAAACTGAAACGTACTCCGAAGTCTCAGCGCAAACCTCCCGCAGACACCTACTTCACCTCGACAACCATGTCCTACATCAACGACCTGTGCTCCTGGTTCGGACCTAAGACATGCTCTTTTATGTGTATCGATGACAAAGCGAGAGTCCCTATAGGACTGACCGCCGCATCTAAACAAGCCCCCATTACAATGCACATGGAATATCAATTGAGGCAACCGGATTTTGACCCTGTAATTGCTGAACACCACAAGCTTATTCCTTCTGTGTTTGCTTCCTGTGTGATTGCAGAGAACAAACTGCAGTCGGCAGTGAGCTGCAGTGGTCCGACTTACATCGCCATAAGAAGTGGAAAGCATGACAATAGCACAGCGTGTACTCACGCCCGCGATTTTGAACATTTGTTGGAGCGTGAAACCTTCAAAGCGGTGATGTGTAACGCGATCGGGGAATTGAAGCCAATTCTTGTTTGCAGCATCGATGATGGATTCAATGAAAAGCCCAGATTTCCTAAGGCATTGTACGCCGCTTGCAATCAATTCATCCGACACAATTTGGACGTGTACTTAGCTGTCACGCAACTTCCGGGTGTTCAAATGTACAATCATGTGGAGCGGCGGATGGCATCGCTCTCCCGGGACTTGTCCGGCATCATACTCCCACATGATTCGTATGGAAATCATCTTGACAACTCTGGAAAAACAGTTGACACGAGTTTGGAAGTTCGCAACTTTCAGAAAGCGGGAGAAACTCTCGCGGGAGTGTGGTCAGGTACCCTGCTGGACGGATACGACGTCTTTGCCGAATATGTGGAACCTGGAGATACGTCGAGCCTTCAAGTTGGAGATGTTTCTCCAAAGTGGACGGCAAACCACGTGCGTCAGAGCCAATATCTTCTACAGATTGTCCGATGTGAAGACAGAAGATGCTGCACGGACTGGCGTACCAACTGGAATAAGATTATTCCGACAAGGTTTCTACCAGCACCTTACCCATTGCAGCAATCAGGAAATGGTGTTATAGGTAAAGAAAATTTCTATAATAAATTTGACTGAGATTTATTGTTTTTTACCACCATGTGAAAAGAACAAGTATTCACTTTTTAAATCTTTTCTTTTCTTTTCAGTTCCTGAGCCAGAAGTTGCTGACAACTGCAATCTGTTTGCAAGTCTCAGCCAGAGATTGGCGTTCACCGTCCTCGAACCATCCGCTGCTCTCGAACATCAGGAAATTCCTTTTGACCTTTACTGTCCAAGCGTGCGATCGGAGGTGAAGAGTAGTATGTGCCGTACGTGCCACATATATTGCGCGTCGCAAGAGGCTGTCAAGTGGCACAAAGCTGTCCACGATGACAGTTCTACGCAAGCATCGGGCACCATTGAAGATGGTTTTGGCACTGTGACCACGTCGTGGAGCCAGCAATCTCATGCAAAGATTCCGGTATTCAGAAACATCTTTGATCTTGTGCATAACCCATGGATTGAGGATGGTCAAAAATAGATATATTTCCATGACGTTATCACCTCCAAATATATTTTCAGAATTGAGCTGCTTTTCGGTTGGCATAATAGCAACATCATCATAGGAAGCATCATAGGAATCCATTTTTCTTTTTCGAGCATCCTTCTCCTCCTTCTTCTACTTCTTCTACTTCTTTGTATTCCTTGTATTCTACGTGTTCTTAATGTTCTTATGCTCACCTCTCTTCGTTCTTTCCTTCCTGTTTTTACCTTCTTCCTCTTTTTTTTTTTTACCTTATTTTCACCTTCTTTTCACTTCTTTTTAAAAAAAAAAAAAAAAAAAAATATTCCAATGGATGGTATTTTCCTGTACTGTATTCATACATGTGGTTTTTTATGCTTTTTGTACTCTTTGTTTCACTTTGTACCCTTGACATGCATTTTTAAAATGCATTTAACTTTCATGCATTTCTTTGTGACATTATGTTTGCTGTTGTTTAGTAAATTAAGGCAAAACAGGTCAAACTGATTTCTGTTTTTTTGGCAGAAAATGTTGTATTATGGTAATACTTTAATTGAAAGGGACTGACACCGTGCAGGGTCTACTACCGATGGACGAGTGAGTGAATCGCCAAGCGGGAAGGCACGCAGCATGGGATTGCAGGGGCAGGAGGCATGAAAGACAAGAGCAGCTGCTTGCGGTTTCGTGAGGACCTTTGCTGGGATACTGGCTGGAAGAGTAGGTACCGGACTGGCTCTAAGAGTATTTTGCGAGCGCGGTTTCAGATGCTTGTAAAAGTATGGAATTTGACTTATTTATGCGCCCACGGATGAAATAAAGTGGCTCGTACACGCTTGTGATAGTTGGAAACTGCCTTGCTGCAGCAACCTTTATATTGAGACATACTGTATATTGCAGTGAGATTATGATGATGTGTGCAAGAGAAAACGAAGCATTATTCAATGATAGTGTTTGATGAAGTGATGGCTACGCTTGGCTCATTAATAATAAAAGGAGAATGTGGTGAAACGACTGGTAGCATAAGCTCTTCTCTGTGGAAAAGCCGTGCATATTCTGTAAAACAAGTGTCTTCCCAGTTCAAGGTACAGCACTTAACTCGTTTCCATGTTGCGATGCCCAATGCCCTTGCTGTATGTATATATATATATATATATATATATATATATATATATATATATATATATATATATATATATATATATATATATATATATATATATATATATATATATATATCCTAGAGGTATGCATACTCACCTCTCAGCTATCTAGCCTGGGTTTGAATCTCAACCCAGCGATAAATTGTCACCCCGGGTATTCATCAATGTCTGGATCGAATGGATGTTAAACTCGCATCCTGTCTGCTGGCATTAGTTGGTCGACATAGAAGATCCTTCGTTAAGAGTAGGCGAGCTATCGCCGGCACCCTGAACAAGTTACTAATTCCGACACTAACTTTTGCTGGGAGAGGGATGGCAAACTGCCCAGCATGATTCGTGCCAAGAAAGTGCTTCGGTAGAACCAATGCTCTTGGAGTATGGTACATCGGATAACACAGAATATGGTAAAATTCGGTCACTTTTCCAAACTTTCCATGCGTTTAACTTCTTTTTATCTGCCCCACCCCTTCACCCCTTCCAGTATTAAGGATTAAGGAAACACCTTGTACATTCATAAAGTTGCACTGGGACATTCGGAATAGTCCAATAAATCCCAATGGTTTTTCAATATACAAGTATGGTTTCAGTGATCTGATTTTATTCCTCATTATATCTTACTTCTGTGATGAAAAATTAATTAGTTGGCATTTCGTGGGCAATTATGAATATAATGGATCCTGGATTGGGAGACCGCTACGAGTGCCAGGGCCGTCTGTTTTTTGCATTTTGAGGGGGGGGGGGGACTCAAGATCGTGTGTTTTATTATGACATGTATACTTTACCCTTTGCATGATAACAATTGGGTTAAATTGGAGGTTTTATAACACCGTGTATTAATTGATATCAGGTGGCTCGAAATGTTTTATTTTCAAAGGAATATTGAATTTGTTTTTTTTCCCTCAACACGTTTACCTCCTTCATTTTTTTTTCTTATATATCATGTTGATATCGTATATTTATTAAAATCCATGATTTACCAGTCTTTTACAGCATTTCAACCGAAATGAATCGGCCGACGAGATCCACTGAGCTGGTATCATTGGGCACTCCTTTTTATGTCTTGCATCAAAACCAAAGACCTCACCTGCCGAGCGGAGGCGACTGAAAATAATTGTTCGGAATTAATTTATACTTTTTTTCTTGTTTTTTTTTTTTACTCCACTTCAAGGCTCATGTAAGACCTAACACACAGAACATATAACAAGACAGGAGACAAGGGGGCGGGAGAGGGAAGCACAAAAGAGAGAGGAACAAAGACAATGGGATATCTATGGAAGGGAGAGGGATCGGTTGGGGTACACAGGGTAAACAAGATGGTACTGCAGGGACTTTCAAGAAGGAAAACGGAATTTGAAGGAGGTGGGTTTGGGGTGGATTAACGGGGCTAGAAAAGATCAAGATTTTGGATTGAGGAAGATGTGAGATGGTGGTGAACAGCTGTTTTGAAGACCTGGTGGGAGGAGTGGGATTGAAGAGAGCGTGGGAGTTTGTTTCAGAGGTGGGGGAAAAAAAGAGGAATGAAAGAGTGAAGGTGAGCAGTGATTCTTGATTTTGGCAATTTCACTAGAAGAGGGTTTTTGGTGGACCTTGAACGCCCTGCGGAATTATAGGGGGGCCGGAGCACACACCGCGCAGGGGGGGGGGCGGCAAGGCTGGAGAGGAGACGGAAGAAGACAGAAAGGCCCCCGACCTTCCTGAGGTGAGAGAGAGAGAGAGAGAGAGAGAGAGAGAGAGAGAGAGAGAGAGAGAGAGAGAGAGAGAGAGAGAGAGAAAGAGAGAGAGAGAGAGAGAGACAGAGAGAGAGAGACAGAGAGACAGAGAGAGAGAGAGAGAGAGAGAGAGAGAGAGAGAGAGAGAGAGAGAGAGAGAGAGAGAGAGACAGACAGACACCCAAAGACTCAGCTTCACCGCGGGAGATACTAATGATCATAAAAGCCTTGATTTCCACACCATGAAGTTGAGGTAGGTGTGAGGCAGGATCACCCATCCAATGGTATTGCTTCTTTCTTGTATTCCCATCCCCCATGTGACATTGCATATTAAATGAAGGGGTGAATTTGAACTGTAGTGATAATTGTTGCAATTGGGAAAATCCGTTTAAGGACCAATTGGTTCCGGGTGATCGGTCCCACAAGACCATACTGTGCATATCACTTTCTCAGGTCAGGTCAGGTATGGGAGCATGTGTAGGAGCAGCGCGTCGCTTCGTCCACTTTCCGCCAGCACTCCAGGGGCCTCTGTTTGACCATCCCCATCTCCTTGAGATGCTGATCAACCTACTGCAACCACGAGGCATGTGGTCAGCCCATTTGTCTCCTCCACTCACGACGCTCAGTCGCTGAGAGAATCTGGTAAGCAGGATCAGCATCAGGAAAACGAGCCACGTGTCCATACAGCCACAGCTGAAGCTCACATGCAATGCAGGTAACAAATCTCATTTGAGTCTCTCTCAGCAACCGCTTGTTGGACACAAAGTCCAACCAGCGATAGCCAAAGATTCTCCGAAAAGACCTGGTACCAAAGGATTTTAGTCTCCTGTCAGATCCCTGGTCAGAGTCCAAGTCTCACATCCATAGAGCAAGACTGGAAGCACCAAAGACCTAAAAACTCAGACTTTCGTCCTCCTGCACAGGTACCGACAGCGCCACACCCCAGGATTCAGTGAATCCATGACTCACCAGGCCCGACCCCGACGTCTATTGACCTCTGGCTCAAGCCAGCAGAGACATGAATGTCACTGCCAAAGTAAGTGCATGGCTCTGTGACCTCAACATCCTCACCACAAACAGGTGCAGACAAGAAAGCAGCATCCAATGTTCCTGAAAGCCTGCATCTTAGTTATGACACTGGAAACCCGTAATCCCAGCAGCTCAGACAACTCGTTCAGCACCTCGAGGGCCCTCAAAAGGATATCCAGAATCTCCAGAAAGATGATGGCATCGTCTGCGAAATCAAAGTCAGAGATCTTGACATTCGCAAACGATGCGCCACAGATCGATTTATCTGACATCCAACTCAGAATCCAGTCCATACAAGTTCTGAAATGTGTGGGGGCCAGTACACACCCTGACGAACTCCAGTAAAAACTGGAAATGTGTCAGAGATGGAATCACCACAACTCACGTCACTCTCAGTAGCAGTGTATAGTTCAGACATCAGATTGATCAGTTTTGGTGTCACCCCACGAAGACCAAGAATCCTCCAGAGGGCATCTCGATTCACTGAGTCAAACGCTTTACAGAGATCAACATAGGCTGTAAGCAGCTCCTGCCGAAACTCTTGTCTGCGTTCGGTGAGGACACGAAGAGCAAGGATACTGTCAATCATTGACCTCTTTGGTGTAAAGCCTGACTGCTCTGGACACTGGTGCTCAAGCAGATGATGGCGAACCCTATCAATAATTATCCGATCAAAGATCATCCCCGACACTGAGAGCCGTGTCACCCTCCGTAGTTGTTGCCGTCTTGACGATCAGCTTTCCTTTTCCAGAGAGAGACAACAAGACCCCTCTTCCAGTCAGTTGGGATGATGCTTATGTTCCAAGCAGAGCACAGCACTGCATGTGTCGACAGGAGTACAGCATTTCCACCAGCCTTGAGAAGTTTAGCATGGATGCCACAGATGCCAGGAGCTTTACCCCATTTCAACCGGTTCACCACGGCCTGTGTTTCCACGAACGAAGGTGGATCACAGTTGATTGGAGGGTCAGCAATGGGGGTAGTAACATCCCTGACATTCAACTCAACAATTGGTGCGTCACCCTGGTACAGCCGCTCAAAGTAACCGGCCCAGCGGGCCTTCATTTCGGACTCCTCTGTCAAGAGCCCACCACCCTCCGCTCTAACTGCCGTACACCGAGGGATGGGCTTGCAGGAATGCAATGCACGAATTCCCATGTAAGCATGACGAGAATCACACTCTGCCCCTCACACATTCCTCACACATTGGGCTCCTTGTCCACCCTCACTGCATGTGCAGTTTTACGCCTCAGCTCCCTGAACAGCTCAGCTCTGCCGTTAAGCCTGGCCCTGCGACTCTGGTCAAGGGTATCCAGTGTCCCTTGAGAGAAGAAATTCTTATTCACCCTATGGTGAGTTCCAAGACATCCACCAGCATAATCAAGGATGGTAGTCTTGAAGGTACTCCACAACTCGTCAGGATTCCCCAAAGCACCCAAATACCCCAAATCCCCACTCTGCCTGTTCGCACACTCCTCAGCTACTCTCTCATCCTTGAGCTTGCCAACATCCAGCCTAGGCTGGGATGGTTCCATTCTCCTGGATTTAAGCTGAAACTTCAGAGTTTCCACAACAAGCATGTGGTTGGTATGAGGAACTGAGCATTCAGGTAGACCCTGCAGTTCTAGATCATCCTCCAGTGACCATCAATGAGCACATGGTTAAACTCCTTTGCCACACCGCCAGCGTTGGAATACCAAGTCTAGCGATGAGCTTTTGGGCGCAGACCAAGAACGTGAAAATGCCTTCGTGGCCCAGCCAAATTCTAGACTTTAATCCCATTGAGAATCTGTGGAAAGACGAAGATTTCTGTTCATCGACGCTCTCCATCCAACTTCACAGAGCTTGAGCAAATCTGCAAGGAAGAATGGGAGAAACTCCCCAAATCCAGATGTGCAAAGCTGATGCAGACATTCCCAAGAAGACTTGAAGCTGTAATCACTGCCAAAGGCGCTTCTACAATGTATTGACTCAGTGGGTCGAGTATTTATTGGTGCAAGACATTTCTGCTTTGATTTTTATTATTAAATTGCAAAAAATTCTCAAAACATTTTTGCACTTTGTCATGATGGGATATTTTGTGTAGATTGGTGACAACATTTTTATTTTATTTTAATCATATTAAACTCAGGCTGTAACATAACAAAATGTGATAAAAGTCGAGGGGTGTGAATACTTTCGGAAGGCACTCTAGATTCTCAGAGATGACATGATTTGAACACTTGTGGTCATATCTTGTGAATCCTCTCTTGCAATCAAGAGGGCTTCCATTGTAACTGAGATGCAAATGCCTATTTTGATAAGAATTTTTTATTATTATTATTATCTATATATTAATACTGAAGGACCAATTTTGTGCTCCTCCTCGCAGTCGCGTCACGTTTTTCTCGGTGTACTGTGACCTGAGAAGTTTTGACACGGCGTTTGTACGTCAAAGTAGACACGTGCACAACAGGGGACTTCTTCACAAGGAGTAGTGTACACCAAAAATGTCGTGTACAAGGACGTTTTGTAGGCCTCATTAGGTAAGGCCATGGAATACATCGATTGGGATCCGGCTCTTACAAGAGCCGCCACTGGTTGTCATATTGGGCTCATGGAACGGAATTCGTCTGTGACGGGGTTTCGGCTAGTCATTATTATTATTATAGGTTTGTCCTTTCAAAAAGGACAACTATACACTGCAGTTTCAAAAATGCTAAATTTGAATGTGTAGTGGGGTGGGGATAGATTTCTTCTATTGCCACTTTTTTTTTTTTACGTTTGTGCCCATTCAATGTTTTGCTTAAGGCATTAAGATTTGCACAATGTGTTAACAAGCATGAAACGAGCAGGGAGATTTCTGGCATTGCTTTTTATTGACATTCCCATAGTGATGCAGTTGCTCAGTCTCCAGAACCTAATAATCCAATTGCTTATTACATATACTGCCTTCAGCTGAATTTTAACCCTCAGTGTCTTTACCAATAGGCAACAAAATCAGGCCAATATGATACTCTCATTAATGCTACTCTTGACTACATAGGGAATTTGGAATTGCGCCATTACCTTTACCCAGAGGCCTACTTTTTATAAGTATTTGAATGCAGCATCTTTACACCCACTTTGCATAAATAATAAGCCAGGATAATGTTTGATCAAAGGGAATGAGTATTTCACAGACTAAGTGCACAATAAACAAATCCAGCATTACATCAAGCATTACATATTAGTAGGACAACAGCATATCTCATTGGGAGCATACTTGTGTTGATGGCAAGGAAAGTGAACGAAGTATGCTTTTCCTAACACCTCGTGCAATCCATCATTGCACATGCCATGACACCTTGGCTTTGTAAAACCTGTATGTCAAAGGTTATTTGATGAGTTTGGATGTCGAAGGTTATTTTGGGCTTTGTGCCCATGACCTGACTCTGGGTACGAGCAACAAGTATGCAAAATTTGCTGGGAATCGGGCCAGCCCTGTTTTTATTTTCTATTTATTTTCAGATGTGCACACACACATACAAACTGCCTGGTGTTGGCTTCATGGTTAGAGTGGTGGGCTTGGGATCCCAGCATCCTGAGTTCAAATCCCCCCTTGGCTGTTGAATTTATACCGGGTCGGGTTGACTCTGCTTGTCATCCTTCTGAGGTCTGCCAAATGAGTGCAAGCTTGCCGGTATCCTGTGTCAGAGTGACGACTCATCCAGGATTGTGCCCAATAGCCAAGGAGACTGCTGAAGCAGCACCAACGCTCTGCACAGAGTATGGTCCCGATGGATGGATGGATACATACTGTCGTGTTCAGCATGGATGGACCAAACTGGCTGTTACTCCCTTGGACATGTCAGATTAATGGTGGCTTTGCGCGCGCAGGATCGCAGAAAGCACACGTCAACCTTAGCTCTTTTAAAACGGGATTTATTCCCAAACAAATAACAAAGGATAGATTGAACCTGGCAGAATGGGGGGGGTGAGGGGGGGGGAGAAAATGGGGAAACGCAAAATCAATAGATAATTAATCATTTAATAGAGGATAAAACCTTGGGCGCCTCATCCCAGACTCAAGCACAGACGGGAATGGGAAACGAGCAACCGGGTGAGGCCTCAGCTTGGTATTCGTTGACAAAGGAGGTGGTGCTGAATCAGCCAATAAAACGGGTGAGGCAAGACTATGATGCAGGCACGATGAAAAGAAACAGGGAAGACAACGAACCAGGCACACGAAGCAAGACTCGGCAGGGAGATATACCGGGAGCTAGGCAGAGTTTAATTAGTCATCTGAGCACAAAAGGTTTGATTGTCCGATACCATTGCATACATGGCTAATGCTAGGAAGGTCGTTATTAAGTTGCTCCAGGTTGGATACTGGTCTATGGCGCCAGGTCAAGTGGCGCCATTTTCAGTTTTAAATTCGCATTTCGAGCACAACTGTCAAATTTTGGATTAATTTGCAAGGAATAGCCCTATGATACCAAAAATGCATATCTTAAGAACACATGGTGGTTGGGTAAAGGTACTTAAGAATGATATTAATTTGTCATTAATTCACATTTTAATTAAACTTTGAGCACAAGCATGATCGTTGTCGCAAATTACACCTAACACCAATAGAAAACAATATTAGTAACTTGAGAACAGAAAATTGTCGGACAAAATGACTTAAGAATGAATTATACCCGAGGACAAAAACATCTGAACAGTTGGTCTCAAACTTCAACAATGTCTTGGGCAGGGGTCGCCAAAACATAGATCGCAAGCGACTAGTAGCTCATTAGCTACCAATGAGTAGCTTGCATTAAAACGTGGAAAAAAGAAAAAAACAAGCTGCAAAAAAATTGATACATGGTCTTAATGAAGACAAGAACACAAAAATAAAGTTAATTTAGTTGTAGCACTTACCAAGAGCCTGGTGTTGGCGCAGTGGTTAGGGCAGTGGCTTGGGATCCAAAAGGTCCTGAGTTCAAGCCCTGTTGGGCCACTGAATTAATACACCAGGGGGTTGACTCAGCCTGTCATCCTTCCGAGGTCGGCGAAGTGAGTACCAGTGTACTGGGCCGGTGTATACCCCGGTTAAAATAGGTGTACCATATCCCTGTGTCGTGAGAGGCGACCAGGGTTGCGTCAGGAAGGGCATCCGGCGTAAAACATGTGCCAAATCATGATGCGGATCATATGGATGATCCGCTGTGGTGACCCCTAACGGGAGCAGCCGAAAGAAGAAGAAGAAGTTGTAGCACTTACCAAAACGATCATGAGTGAAAGTTTCCGTATGTGCAGCGGGCCTGTTCAAGCAGAACAACAACAACAACAACTGGAGAGAGAGAGAGAGAGAGAGAGAGAGAGAGAGAGAGAGAGAGAGAGAGAGAGAGAGAGAGAGAGAGAGAGAGAGAGAGAGAGAGAGAGAGAGAGAGAGAGAGAGAGAGAGAGAGAGAGAGAGAGAGAGAGAGAGAGAGAGAGAGAGAGAGAGAGAGAGAGAGAGAGAGAGAGAGAGAGAGAGAGAGAGAGAGAGAGAGAGAGAGAGAGAGAGAGAGAGAGAGAGAGAGAGAGAGAGAGAGAGAGAGAGAGAGAGAGAGAGAGAGAGAGAGAGAGAGAGAGAGAGAGAGAGAGAGAGAGAGAGAGAGAGAGAGAGAGAGAGAGAGAGAGAGAGAGAGAGAGAGAGAGAGAGAGAGAGAGACACAGAGACACAAGCACGTGTGGTTGTGGAAGTGAGCTTACTGTGTAAATGGAAGAGTTCCTTCGTTCATTGTTGTGAATAAAGACCTTCATGTGACATTATAATATTATTTTTACCTAATAATATACACAGCAACACAATAATAACGGTCAAGAATTTTAACATCTACAAGGTCAATAATTCTTTTGAAGAAGCTCATTGCAATAACAACCGATGGTGCGCCAGTGATGATCGGTTGTCATGCCGGTTTCATCGCAACGTGTAAAGCAGACCCTGATTTCCCTCGTTTCTTGAACTACCATTGATTCATTCATAAACAAGCTCTTTGTGTCAAACTAATGGGGCTTTGATCAAGTTATGTCTCCTGTTGTTAGAATTATTAATGCGATTCATGCAAGGACAAAACAGCACCGAAGGTTCAAGTCCTTTCTGGATGAACTATCATCCGAGTAATGGCGATCTATTGCTGCACTCTGAAATCCTGTGCCTTAGCAGAGGAAAAATACTGCGCCGATTTCTTTAACTCTTACCAGAAATTAAAGTTTTCATGGAGTCAAAAACGAAGATGCCACCACCCAATTATCAAACGATGTGTGGCTGCTTGATTTGGCATATCTAACAGATATGCCAGAAACATTGAACGCTCTGAACTGTGGATTGCAAGGGAAACAGAAGACAATTGCCGACATGATTAGCACAGTGAAAGGGTTGAAGTCGAAACTTAACCTTCTGATACAACAAGTCCAGAAAAGGAAAATACCACCCAATTATCAAATGATGTGTGGCTGCTTGATTTGGCATATCTAACAGATATGCCAGAAACATTGAACGCCCTGAACTGTGGATTGCAGGGGAAACAGAAGACAATTGCCGACATGATTAGCACAGTGAAAGCTTTCAAGTCGAAACTTAACCTTCTGACACAACAAGTCCAGAAAAGGAAAATACAACATTTCTCTTCTGTACTCCTAACACAAGCAGAAAGTGAGGTTTCTGTCGGAATTGTGGACATTGACAAGTTCAGTGATTTCCTGACCAGGCTTGGCCAAGAGTTCAACAACAGATTTAATGATTTTGAGGAGATGGAGCCCTGTGTGATGTTCACTTCAAACCCCTTCATGGAAGCTCATGTTAGTGGCATTTCTCACCAAATTAGTATGCTGTTTGACTTTGATTGTGTCCGTTTGGAAATGGAGATTTTCAGCCTTCAAAATGACATTCAGTTGAAATCAGGGCAATCTGCCACAAATTTCTGGAGTATCATGGATACCGAAAAGTACAGTAACATTCGCAAAGTATCAATGAAAGTGGCTTCCCTATTTGGCTCGACTTAGATTTGATGCAGTTCATGTCGGAAAAGGCAGTTTCAGAAAAATAAATTTGGAACCCGTCTGACATGAGCATCTGAAGGACTCCATCACATTTGCCCATTAAGGATACGCACCAAATTACACAGTACTGGTGCACAACATACAGTCAAGATTCACACTCAAGTAAAGGTAAGGATCAATTTTTCTTCACTTTAAATATGTATTTTTGTAATTGAACTGTCAAAACTGAATTTGTACCCTAACCGATCAATATATTTTCAATTTATGTTTTAGTATCTCCTGAAATATTTCATTAATCAAAGGTAGCTCGTATTGAAAAGAAGGTTGGTGAGCCCTGGTCTTGGGGTATCAATCTGTGAACATTGACATCAGGGGCCGTATTCATAAAATAACTTGTCACTTTTCCTGACTCAAGTATTGGGCCTTGTTCTGGGCCAAAGAAATCTCAATTGTACCAGAACAAGGCTCCAGACTTGAGTCAGGAAAGTTTTTTTTTTGTGAATAAGGCCCCTGAAACCTGTTGACAGGAAATAAGCCGGCATTATAAGGCTTCAAACTGCCTAATAAACACGAGCCAGAAAACACTTGACTACAATCATGCAGATCATGCAACTTCATCATCTGATGACGGTGCAAGTTCCTCATCAATGAGATCATTGTCAAATCATTTTTCATGACGAAGCGCTTCGGGTAGCTGGGACCTGCGAAAATTTTTAAAGTGATTCTTCACCATTGAGAGATGGGGCCAAAACAAAATGAGTCATGACAAAACTAGGTGGATTAGGTGACAAGAACAAGCTGATTCGATTTTGATTGAGGTCCTGATTCAATCCCACGTATCAGTGGGAAACAAAATGTAAATTGTTCAGCCTGGCACCAAAACGAGGCTCCAGACAAGAAAGGAAAAGTGACAAGTTATTTTGTGAATATGACCCCTGGTGTTTGTGTTCACATATTGATATCCCTAGACATTGTTGCAGTTTGAGACGAACTGTTCAGATGTTTTTGTCCTCCCGTTTAATTCTGAAGTCACTTTGTCTGACTATTTTTTGTTCTTAAGTTACTGATATTGTTTTCTATCGGTATTAGGTGTAATTTGCAAAAACAATCATGTTTGTGCTCAAAAGGCTAATTAAAATGCTAATTAATGACCAATTAATGTCGTTCTTAAGTACCTTTACCCTACCACCATGTGTTCTTCAGATGCATTTTGGTATCTCGGGGCTATTCCTCACTCATTAATCCAGAAATGACACTTGTGCTTGTAATGCAAATGAAAACATGTTTTGCAGCTACTAGATAAGAATGATATTACCAAGGCGCCATTTGACCTGGTGCCACAGATAGTGTCCAACCTGGTGCAACTTAAGAAGGACCTTTCTAGTATTGCCCACATATATACAATGGTATTGGACAATCGATCCTTTTGTGCTCAAATGGCATTATACTCCACCTAGCTTCTGGTCTAAGAATGACGAAGCAGTAACAGAGAAGGAAGGAATACGAGTGGACCCAGCGACGACGACGAAGCAAGAAGATGAACCGAAACACTTCTCCTCTGGTCAGGCAAACTTTTCCGCTCTTCACGCCCAACAAATTCTCACAAGACCTCAAAACAGCCCGCCCTTTGTGACGCAATCCAAGCTCCTCGCCTCAGCTCTGGGGGGGTGGGCACAAAATTCCTCCCTTCGGGAGGCAATCGTAACTCCTCCCCTCTCCCCTTCCTGGACATTGCCTAGGCCCCGCCTCAATGCCTCACCCAAGGATTACAGAAGGCTGCACATTCGATTCCTTATGTTAAGCCCTAAGGGCCAAAATTGTGAAAGGCTTTTAGCGAGCGTCTTGCGAACATGCCTAACTATTAATAAACGCTGACAAAAACATTGTTGTATGTGCACAGCTAATTGCCCGCCTAAATAGCGATTTACGAAGGGAGATAAACAGCTGTCTACTTGTACATGTCTAATCAAATTTTGCTGGAAAACATGGCAAAAGTTGATAAATGTCCACATTTTGAAATTATTGAAGGTAATCAGGATCACAACAGACCACTAAGCATCACTACAAACTTCTGCTCACCATGAGTGACAGGCCAGTTCCATTGTATATATTTTGCCAGAGCAAACAGAGGTTGATCACAAGCTATTACAGGTATTTGGCCTGGATTGAGGAACTCATTAGCTTGCTTCAAGACATTATTTCCATGCTTTAGTATCGATGAAGTGGCAGCTTTGTCATTGAAGAGTGGCAGCTGAGCAATCAAAGCTGGAGGATCTTTTGAAGGATGCTGCCGAGATGCATGGTAGGCAGTCCATTCAATGAAATCCTTCTTGGTCATATCATTCTTACCTAGTAGCTGCAAAACATGTTTTGCCTAAGAATTCTCCTGATCCTTTGCAAAAACCAGGCAACTCTGAAAGCTCTTCATGTTGCAGTGTGGAACAGCAAGACCGGCAGTCTTTAGAACAACAGCTGGAACACATGCATACATTTCAGGAAGAGGATGTTTCTTTACCACTTGGTGGGATCTAAAAAAAAAAAAACAATTTGTATACCTTGTCGAGGCTCGTATGAGAGCGAACACACAATGCACAGCAAGGGGGGCATGAGACGAGGGGTGGGAGTGGGAAGGACAAAACAGTGGGGAACAGAGACATTAGGGGATCTGTGGAAGGGAGAGGGATGGGGCGGGGAACATGGGGAATACAAGATGGACATTACAGGGACTTTCAGGAAGGAAAGCAGGGAATTTGAAGGAGGTGGGCTTGGTTGGATTATCGGGGGTCGAAAAGATCGAGGATTTGGATGGGGGATGATGAGGTGGTGGTGAACAGCTGTTTTGAAGGCCTGGAGGGAAGAATGGGATTGAATAGAGTGAGGGAGTTCACCGTTGAGAGATAGGGCCGAAACCGCTATAGTAGTGTATAGCATGATATTTCAAAAATGTAGTGGGCCCGATATGTTCTCGTGGATCAGGCATTGCGTGGCGGAGGTATGCGCTCTACTGAGTGCCCTTGTAGTTACAATTGTGTTACGAATGCATCATCGTGCAACGGCATTAAGTATCATCTGGATGTTGTTTTACTGCCCAGTAGCCCAGTGTAGATTATGACGAGTTGATGCTCCATCCCAATTTCACTTCCAAAAACGACAAGTTTCAAAAAAAAGCCACGAGTACAGTAGCTTATTTATTTTATTTCATTTCTCTGTATTGTTAATTTGGTGATTATGAATGTGAATAAATCCGGTGGTATACTTGTGCGAAATGTCACACATGGCCTTGTGTATGATAAGATCAGGCTCGGCCCTTGTTCCTCTATCCCTCCCTCCCCCACTCGTACAATAATTATGAATACACATTGTTTGCAGTTTGAGAAAAAAAGCAAACTTGCACCAATTAAGTTGAGGTAACTTTATTCAATGGGAATAATCTCAAGAAGGTCTCAAGCTTTGACTGAACAATAAAAAACAAAGAGTAAAAAAGTTTAAAGAAGAGCATTGTTTGAATGATTTATCCAGTTGCATTCATGATCTGTTTGGAGGTTAACCTTCCAGAAAGCTGGAGACATGTTCCGAGTCGAGTGGAATCACATTTGATCATGGCCACAAAGTGAATTATGGAAGTATGATCGCTAACATGAAGAAAATGCTTCCGAGTGCTGCTCCTCTGTTCCTATAACTTGAGCTGGCAAACGCTCACGAGATATCCTCCAGTACAGGATTGTACGAGAATCCGACGAAGGCCACTTCAGCTTCTGCCATGCTGGCAGTAACGGTTGTGAAGTCACCAGAGTGCAGCAGGGAAGAGGAGATGGGCTCGTCGGTAAACTCTAGGTCAATGTGTCGTAGATCACATGGCCCTGCCTGGAATGAGCAACAATGCTTCCTAAGCCTTTCGAAAATCGACATTCGCAAATTAGGCCTTGGCATTCCGACCAAAGTGCTGATAAAAAGAATTACATGTCATGGTTATGCATAGCTTCCACTGAGACCAAAATCAATGGACTTAATTGTTTGTGGTTTGGTTTTTCATCGTCTCAAGAGTGCGTACCTTGACAGAAAAAAGGTAACTTTTTGGGGTGGGTGGAGAGTGTGTGAATCAGAATAATATTCATCTCTATTTTCCCTCACTTTACTGTGTTTATTAAGTGGATTAAATGAAAGATTTAAAAGAAAATTATTTTATTGTAAAGTCTTAACTAAACCAGAGAGTTTTAGTAAAAACTAGACAACCCGTGAAAAAATAATGAAATGATGGTGTATTATAGTGTATTTTTTTTTTATCAAGCATTGGGTAAATCCATAAAGCATGGTGTTGGCTTAACTGTAAAGGTGGCTGGCTGAACACTTTGAACCCGAGCAGCCGTTTTACCGGCCGCTATTCACACCTCCATATACCCAGTGGCTGGTTTACTGGCCGTTATTCAAACCTCCATATACCCAGCGGCTGGTTTACCGGCTGTGATTCAAACCTCCATATACCCAGTGGCTGCTTTACCAGCCACTATTCACACTTCCATATACCCAGTGGCTGGTTTACCGGCCGCTATTCACACCTCCATATACCAAGTGGCTGGTTTACCGACCGCTATTCAAACCTCCATATACCCAGTGGCCGGTTTACTGGCCGTTATTCAAACCTCCGTATACCCAATGGCTGGTTTACCGGCCGCTATTCAAACCTCCATATACCCGTTGGCTGATTTACCGGCCGCTATTCAAACCTCCATATACCCAGTGGCTGATTTACCGGCCGCTATTCAAACCTCTATATACCCAGTGGATGGTTTACCGGCCGCTATTCAAACCTCCAGATACCCAGTGGATGGTTTACCGGCCGCTATTCAAACCTCCAGATACCCAGTGGCTGGTTTACCGGCCGCTATTCAAACCTCCATATACCCAGTGGCTGGTTTACCATCCGCTATTCAAACCTCCGTATACCCAATGGCTGGTTTACCGGCCGCTATTCAAACCTCCGTATACCCAGTGGCTAGTTTACCGGCCGCTATTCAAACCTCCGTATACCCAGTGGCTGGTTTACCGGCCGCTATTCACACCTCCATATACCCAATGGCTGGTTTACCGGCCGCTATTCAAACCTCCGTATACCCAGTGGCTGGTTTACCGGCTGCTATTCACACCTCCATATACCCAGTGGCTGGTTTACCGACCGCTATTCACACCTCCATATACCCAGTGGCTGGTTTACCGACCGCTATTCAAACCTCCATATACCCAGTGGCTGGTTTACCGGCCGCTAGTCAAACCTCCATATACCCAGTGGCTGGTTTACCGGCCGCAATTCAAACCTCCGTATACCCAATGGCTGGTTTACCGGCCGCTATTCAAACCTCCGTATACCCAGTGGCTGGTTTACCGGCCGCTATTCAAACCTCCGTATACCCAGTGGCTGGTTTACCGGCCGCTATTCAAACCTCCGTATACCCAGTGGCTGGTTTACCGGCCGCTATTAAAACCTCCGTTTACCCAGTGGCTGGTTTACCGGCCGCTATTCAAATCTCCATACACAGTGGCTGGTTTACCGGCCACTATTCAAACCTCCATATACACAATGGCTGGTTTACCAGCCACTATTCAAACCTGCATATACCCAATGGCTGGTTTACCAGCCACTATTCAAACCTCCGTATACCCAGTGGCTGGTTTACCGGCCGCTATTCAAACCTCCATATACCCAGTGGCTGGTTTACCGGCCGCTATTCAAACCTCCATATACGCAGTGGTTGGTTTACCGGCTGCTATTCAAACCTCCATATACCCAGTGGATGATTACCGGCCGCTATTCAAACCTCCATATACCCAGTGGCTGGTTTACCAGCCGCTATTCAAACCTACGTATACCCAGTGGCTGGTTTACTGGCCGCTATTCAAACCTCCGTATACCCAGTGGCTGCTTGACCAGCAACTATTCAAACCTCCATGTACCCTGAGGCTGGTTTACCGGCCACTTTTCAAACCGCCATATACCCAATGGCTGATTTACCGGCTGCTATTCAAACCTCCATGTACCCAGTGGCTGGTTTACTGGCCGCTATTCAAACCTCCGTATACCCAGTGGCTGGTTTACCGGCCATTATTCAAACCTCCATTTACCCTGTGGCTGATTTACCGGCCACTATCCAAACCTCCATATACCAGTGGCTGATTTATCAGCCGCTATTCAAACCTCCATATACCCAATGACTGGTTTACCGGCTGCTATACAAACCTCTATATACCCAGTGGCTGATTTACCGGCCACTATTCAAACCTCCATATACCCAGTGGCTGGTTTACTGGCCGCTATTCAAACCTCCGTATACCCAGTGGCTGGTTTACCGGCCATTATTCAAACCTCCATGTACCCTGTGGCTGATTTACCGGCCACTATTCAAACCTCCATATACCAGTGGCTGATTTATCAGCCGCTATTCAAACCTCCATATACCCAATGACTGGTTTACCGGCTGCTATACAAACCTCTATATATCCAGTGGCTGATTTACCGGCCGCTATTCAAACCTCCATCTACCCAGTGGCTGGTTTACCGGCCACTATTCAAACCTCCGTATACCCAGTGGCTGATTTATCGGCTATTATTCAAACCTCCGTATACCCAGTGGCTGATTTACCGGCCGCTATTCAAACCTCCATATACCCAGTGGCTGGTTTACCGGCCACTATTCAAACCTCCATATACCCAGTGGCTGATTTACCGGCCGCTACTCAAACCTCCATATACCCAGTGGCTGCTTTACCGGCTGCTATTCACACCTCCATATACCCAGTGGCTGGTTTACTGGCCGCTATTCAAACCTTCATATACCCAGTGGCTGGTTTACCGGCCGCTATTCAAACCTCCGTATACCCAGTAGCTGGTTTACCGGCCGCTATTCAAACCTCCGTATACCCAGTGGCTGGTTTACCGGCCACTATTCAAACCTCCGTATACCCAGTGGCTGGTTTACCGGCCGCTATTCACACCTCCATATACCCAATGGCTGGTTTACCGGCCGCTATTCAAACCTCCATATACCCAATGACTGGTTTACCGGCTGCTATTCAAACCTCCATGTACCCTGTGGCTGATTTACCGGCCACTATTCAAACCTCCATATACCAGTGGCTGATTTATCAGCCGCTATTCAAACCTCCATATACCCAATGACTGGTTTACCGGCTGCTATACAAACCTCTATATACCCAGTGGCTGATTTACCGGCCACTATTCAAACCTCCATATACCCAGTGGCTGATTTATCGGCCGCTATTCAAACCTCCATCTACCCAGTGGCTGGTTTACCGGCCACTATTCAAACCTCCGTATACCCAGTGGCTGATTTATCGGCTGTTATTCAAACCTCCGTATACCCAGTGGCTGATTTACCGGCCGCTATTCAAACCTCCATATACCCAGTGGCTGGTTTAGCGGCCACTATTCAAACCTCCATATACCCAGTGGCTGATTTACCGGCCGCTATTCAAACCTCCATATACCCAGTGGCTGGTTTACCAGCCGCTATTCACACCTCCATATACCTAATGACTGGTTTACCAGCCGCTATTCAAACCTCCATATACCCAGTGGCTGGTTTACCGGCCACTATTCAAACCTCCGTATACCTCGTGGCTGGTTTACCGGCCACTATTCAAACCTCCGTATACCCAGTGGCTGGTTTACCGGCCACTATTCAAACCTCCGTATACCCAGTGGCTGGTTTACCGGCCACTATTCAAACCTCCATATTCCCAGTGGCTGGTTTACCAGCCACTATTCAAACCTCCGTATACCTCGTGGCTGGTTTACCGGCCACTATTCAAACCTCCGTATACCCAGTGGCTGGTTTACCGGCCACTATTCAAACCTCCGTATACCCAGTGGCTGGTTTACCGGCCACTATTCAAACCTCCGTATACCCAGTGGCTGGTTTAGCGGCCACTATTCAAACCTCCGTATACCCAGAGGCTGGTTTACCGGCCGTAATTCAAACCTCCATATTCCCAGTGGCTGGTTTACCAGCCACTATTCAAACCTCCGTATACCTCGTGGCTGGTTTACCGGCCACTATTCAAACCTCCGTATACCCAGTGGCTGGTTTACCGGCCACTATTCAAACCTCCGTATACCCAGTGGCTGGTTTACCGGCCACTATTCAAACCTCCGTATACCCAGTGGCTGGTTTACCGGCAGCTATTCAAACCTCCATATTCCCAGTGGCTGGTTTACCGGCTGCTATTCAAACCTCCATATACCCAGTGGCTGGTTTCCTGACCGTTATTCAAACCTCCGTATACCCAGTGGCTGGTTTACCGGCCACTATTCAAACCTCCGTATACCCATTGGCTGGTTTACTGGCCACTATTCAAACCTCCGTATACCCATTGGCTGGTTTACCAGCCGCTATTCAAACCTCCGTATACCCAGTGGCTGGTTTACCGGCCGCTATTCAATCCTCCGTATACCCAGTGGCTGGTTTACCGGCCGCTATTCAAACCTCCGTATACCCAGTGGCTGGTTTACCGGCCGCTATTCAAACCTCCGTATACCCAGTGGCTGGTTTACCGGCTGCTATTCAAACCTCCGTATACCCAGTGGATGATTTACCGGCCGCTATTCAAACCTCCATATACCCAGTGGCTGGTTTACCAGCCGCTATTCAAACCTACGTATACCCAGTGGCTGGTTTACTGGCCGCTATTCAAACCTCCGTATACCCAGTCGCTGCTTGACCAGCAACTATTCAAACCTCCATGTACCCTGAGGCTGGTTTAACGGCCACTTTTCAAACCGCCATATACCCAAAGGCTGATTTACCGGCTGCTATTCAAACCTCCATATACCCAGTGGCTGCTTTACCGGCCGCTATTCAAACCTCCATCTACCCAGTGGCTGGTTTACTGGCCGCTATTCAAACCTCCATATACCCAGTGGCTGGTTTACCAGCTGCTATTCAAACCTCCATATACCCAGTGGCTGGTTTACTGGCCGCTATTCAAACCTCCGTATACCCAGTGGCTGGTTTACCGGCCATTATTCAAACCTCCATGTACCCTGTGGCTGATTTACCGGCCACTATTCAAACCTCCATATACCCAGTGGCTGATTTACCAGCCGCTATGCAAACCTCTATATACCCAGTGGCTGCTTTACCGGCCGCTATTCACACCTCCATATACCCAATGGCTGGTTTACCGGCCGCTATTCAAACCTCCATATACCCAATGACTGGTTTACCGGCTGCTATTCAAACCTCCATGTACCCTGTGGCTGATTTACCGGCCACTATTCAAACCTCCGTATACCCATTGGCTGGTTTACCGGCCAATATTCAAACCTCCATATACCCAGTGGCTGATTCACCGGCCGCTATTCAAACCTCCATATACCCAGTGGCTGATTTACCGGCCGCTATTCAAACCTCTATATACCCAGTGGATGGTTTACCGGCCGCTATTCAAACCTCCAGATACCCAGTGGATGGTTTACCGGCCGCTATTCAAACCTCCATGTACCCAGTGGCTAGTTTACCGGCCGCTATTCAAACCTCCGTATACCCAGTGGCTGGTTTACCGGCCGCTATTCACACCTCCATATACCCAATGGCTGGTTTACCGGCCGCTATTCAAACCTCCGTATACCCAGTGGCTGGTTTACCGGCTGCTATTCACACCTCCATATACCCAGTGGCTGGTTTACCGACCGCTATTCAAACCTCCATATACCCAGTGGCTGGTTTACCGGCCGCTATTAAAACCTCCAGATACCCAGTGGCTGGTTTACTGGCCGCTATTCAAACCTCCATATACACAATGGCTGGTTTACCAGCCACTATTCAAACCTGCATATACCCAATGGCTGGTTTACCAGCCACTATTCAAACCTCCGTATACCCAGTGGCTGGTTTACCGGCCGCTATTCAAACCTCCATTTACCCAGTGGCTGATTTACCGGCCGCTATTCAAACCTCCATATACCCAGTGGCTGATTTACCGGCCGCTATTCAAACCTCCATATACCCAGTGGCTGGTTTACCGGCCAATATTCAAACCTCCATATACCCAGTGGCTGATTTACCGGCCGCTATTCAAACCTCCATATACCCAGTGGCTGGTTTACCAGCCGCTATTCACACCTCCATATACCTAATGACTGGTTTACCAGCCGCTATTCAAACCTCCATATACCCGTTGGCTGATTTACCGGCCACTATTCAAACCTCCATATACCCAGCGGCTGATTTACCGGCCGCTATTCAAACCTCCATATACCCAGTGGCTGCTTGACCAGCCACTATTCAAACCTCTGTATACCCAGTGGCTGGTTTACCGGCCACTATTCAAACCTCCATATACCCAGTGGCTGGTTTACCGGCCGCTATTCAAACCTCCATATACGCAGTGGTTGGTTTACCGGCCGCTATTCAAACCTCCATATACCCAGTGGCTGGTTTACCAGCCGCTATTCAAACCTACGTATACCCAGTGGCTGGTTTACTGGCCGCTATTCAAACCTCCGTATACCCAGTGGCTGCTTGACCAGCAACTAATCAAACCTCCATGTACCCTGAGGCTGGTTTACCGGCCACTTTTCAAACCGCCATATACCCAATGGCTGATTTACCGGCTGCTATTCAAACCTCCATATACCCAGTGGCTGCTTTACCGGCCGCTATTCAAACCTCCATCTACCCAGTGGCTGGTTTACTGGCCGCTATTCAAACCTCCGTATACCCAGTGGCTGGTTTACCAGCTGCTATTCAAACCTCCATATACCCAGTGGCTGGTTTACTGGCCGCTATTCAAACCTCCGTATACCCAGTGGCTGGTTTACCGGCCATTATTCAAACCTCCATATACCCAGTGGATGATTTACCGGCCGCTATTCAAACCTCCGTATACCCAATGACTGGTTTGCCGGCTGCTATTCAAACCTCCATGTACCCTGTGGCTGATTTACCGGCCACTATTCAAACCTCCATATACCCAGTGGCTGATTTACCAGCCGCTATTCAAACCTCTATATACCCAGTGGCTGCTTTACCGGCCGCTATTCACACCTCCATATACCCAGTGGCTGGTTTACTGGCCGCTATTCAAACCTTCATATACCCAGTGGCTGGTTTACCGGCCGCTATTCAAACCTCCGTATACCCAGTGGCTGGTTTACCGGCCACTATTCAAACCTCCGTATACCCAGTGGCTGGTTTACCGGCCGCTATTCACACCTCCATATACCTAATGGCTGGTTTACCGGCCACTATTCAAACCTCCATATACCCAGTGGCTGATTTATCAGCCGCTATTCAAACCTCCATATACCCAATGACTGATTTACCGGCTGCTATACAAACCTCCATGTACCCTGTGGCTGATTTACCGGCCACTATTCAAACCTCCATATACCCAGTGGCTGATTTATCGGCCGCTATTCAAACCTCCATCTACCCAGTGGCTGGTTTACCGGCCACTATTCAAACCTCCGTATACCCAGTGGCTGATTTATCGGCTGTTATTCAAACCTCCGTATACCCAGTGGCTGATTTACCGGCCGCTATTCAAACCTCCATATACCCAGTGGCTGGTTTACCGGCCACTATTCAAACCTCCATATACCCAGTGGCTGATTTACCGGCCGCTATTCAAACCTCCATATACCCAGTGGCTGGTTTACCAGCCGCTATTCACACCTCCATATACCTAATGACTGGTTTATCAGCCGCTATTCAAACCTCCATATACCCGTTGGCTGATTTACCGGCCACTATTCAAACCTCCATATACCCAGTGGCTGGTTTACCGGCCGCTATTCAAACCTCCATATACCCAGTGGCTGGTTTACCGGCCACTATTCAAACCTCCATATTCCCAGTGGCTGGTTTACCAGCCACTATTCAAACCTCCGTATACCTCGTGGCTGGTTTACCGGCCACTATTCAAACCTCCGTATACCCAGTGGCTGGTTTACCGGCCACTATTCAAACCTCCGTATACCCAGTGGCTGGTTTGCTGGCAGCTATTCAAACCTCCATATACCCAGTGGCTGGTTTCCTGACCGTTATTCAAACCTCCGTATACCCAGTGGCTGGTTTCCTGACCGTTATTCAAACCTCCGTATACCCATTGGCTGGTTTACCGGCCACTATTCAAACCTCCGTATACCCATTGGCTAGTTTACCAGCCGCTATTCAAACCTCCGTATACCCAGTGGCTGGTTTACCAGCCGCTATTCAATCCTCCGTATACCCAGTGGCTGGTTTGCTGGCCACTATTCAAACCTCCATCTACCCGGTGGCTGGTTTACCAGCCACTATGCAAACCTCCGTATACCCAGTGGCTTGTTTACCCACCACTATTCAAACCTCCGTATACCCAGAGGCTGGTTTACCGGCCGCTATTCAATCCTCCATATACCCGAGTGGCCCGATTTTTCTCCAGGGAGCCCAAGGTGGGAGAGCCGAAAATCCAAGGAGCTCAGGTTCAAAGTGTTAAGATCTTAGGGTCATAAGTTTGAGCCAGGTGGGTTGACAGCCTGTCATCCTTCCGAGGTTGGCAAAATGAGTCCAGTACCAGCTTACTGAGAAGAATGAGCCATTCAAGTATCCTGCGTCTGAATGGCTACCCATCTGGGATTGTTCCACTCGCCAGGAAAAACTGCCTCGGCAGGCCTCTGCCTCTGAAGACGCAAAAGGAAAGGTTTCTCTTTTCCTTATCAGTCTTCTTCTTTTCTATCCATCCCATATACTGTACGCGCATTTCACATTTTTCACCAAAACTCCGCTGAGGTTTGTCCGATCAGAATGAAATTGCCTTCTCTAGATAGCCTAGAACATGGTGCATTTACACTTGATTTATATTTTACCCCTCTAAGTTTAAAGGTCAAGATCAAATGGCACTCTGAAAATATTTTTCTGCCAACGTGGAATCTCAAAGACCACTTGGCCTTCCAAATATATTCTTTCATCATCGTTGTGTACCTGCACTAAAGTTGAACACCTGATATTTGATTCGTGTCCTTGACCTACTTTTTTCGGATTGTGACCTAATTAACAAAAAACACCTTTTGAATAATTTTCCTCCGATTTTCATGATGTTGAGTTTTGTGGATAGATTGGGGACATTTTCTTAAACTCTATGCATAAATGTTTAAGGTCAAGGTCATATGGTGGTCTGAAAAAAATGTGGCCATCATTGAATTGTTGGCCAAGGGTAAGCCACCGGCAGTCAGGGCAGCATCGCAGATATCTAGTTTAATTGTGATACAAGATATGCATAATTTTACGTGTATAAAACTGTTGTCTCCCCTTTTGATATGTGTCTAAAACCCCCATCCCTTGATACCCCTTTTAATCTGTCCTAAATGTTCTTTAAAGGGAAACACCAGGCTGTGAGGCACAGTTTTTGGCACGAAGCTGCGGATCGGTGAAAAGGGCATGTGCCCACCATATTGATGGAACTTGTCCTGATTTAAAAGTCGGGATGCTCCTTGATTGATTGCAAGAATGCCAATCAGGCCATGGCAGCCAATGCGGAGCTACGTCATGGGGTGGAGCGCAACCAGAGGGGATAAAGGTGTGGGCGAGTCGAGTGGGACCTTGGACTCCAACGTAAAAGGCTGTGCCAGTTTTTGTTTTTTGTGCAGTTTGTTTCGGCACGAAAGATACTCTCCTGCTGCTCAGTGCTCACCCACCCTCCCCTATCCCCCCTCCCCCCTTTGACTTTGAACCATGCCGACCGGGACGATCAAGCTGTGTGTCAAGGCTCTGCCACGTTACACTTGCTGTGTTCTGCCAGGCACAGCCGGGGTATTTCTGTCTCGTCCATTCTATCTCCTGTCGTACGAAAGAAGCCATAAAGAGTAGTTTGATTAAGGAATTCCCTGTTCGTTCATTGGCTCGTATTTTTGGTAATGGGGTTGATAATTAATTGCGTTGTTTCCTCATTGTATCCCCACCCCATGTGCCAATACATCTTCAAACCACTTGGTCTCGTTGTGCATTTGAGTGTTGCTGATGTTTATTCGAATTGTACACGTTTATTAAAGAACTGATTGGGTTCGACCGATTAGCACCCAGAGCGAGCTTGGAATACCCAACTCAATGTCCATCAGCACTGTGTAATACAGTTCCCTGCCTAACAATCAAGTTTGGAGTCAGGAATCAAATCCAGGCTAAACAGCTCAAATGTAAGTGTTGCGACCTCCACACCACCTTGTGAGACCATCGTGGACTGAATTGTACATCTTGATGTGAAATATTTTGTCTTGGATGGAAATGGTGTCCACGTTGAATAAAATTCTGTCTTGAGGTTGAATTTTCAGTGTTGAATAATTATTTACCCCGAAGCATTCTATCCATCCCCCACATGGTGTGGTAGAGTGCACTCTCGAAGCAGATATGACAACACTAGTGCGAGCACCCTGCGATAAGATGTTTTCACCATTTTGGTGGAGATTAGTTTTTTTTAATCACAATTTGTGTGACAATCTTAATTTATTTTCGCTTAATCGTCTGTGCTTTAGTAACATTAAAGAAACAAAACATAAAACTTCACAACACCTGATATGATCTACACATGACTCGTGGAAGCAGCGCCATTTATACATTATTGAAAAGGATGTTTGGCAAGATGAGTCACGGTGTGGCTCGAGCGGCGGCCCACCTCCCATGGACCAGTATACTGCTTGCAATGTCCGGTCCATGGTACGGCCGGGCTCATGGGAACGGGTCCCTCCTATAAGATATGCGGTACGACCGCTATGTCTCAGAAGCGGGTGCCCTGAAGACACGGGTCCTACTCCCCTCCCCCAGAATATCTCCGCAGTACTTGTGATTCACTGCATGCGGCATGGCCCTCTCGGGGAAGTCTGTTGGGGTCGGCGACAGGCATTCTGCCAGCAACCTCAGACTCCTAACCCGGGTTGGCCTAGCCGTACATGGTTAACCCCTGGGTCGTTGCGTGATGAACGCTGCCAGCCCAGCAATTTCAGCAGTGAGCACTGTGCCCCGCACTCCTTCGGGCTGATGGTCTTGCCTGCCACACCAGTTGCGCATATCTGATGGACTGGATCTGGGCGCTGAAGACGTCCGCTCTGGTGGTCTGGAGTTTTGGTCCACCGTTTCTGTGCCGTGGTGTTCAATGCCTGAGATGCGTTGGAGTACGGTGGAGGGGGAGAGAGAGGGGAGAACAATGGGCTAGGGCCCTTAAACTCTGGCACGGTAAACGTCGAGCAGTCATTGACCCCTCCCCCTGGCTCCACCTACATTGGTCTATGACCACCGCTATAGGTGGAGCCATGGGAAGCGGTCGATGCCGGCTTGATTTCTCCCCTGCCAGGGTTTAAGGGCCCTAGCCCGTTGTCCTCCCCTCTCTCCCCCCTCCTCCGCACTCCAACTCATTTTAGGTGTTGACCACCATGGCGCAGAGGTGGCTGACTGAAGCTCCAGACCACTGGAGTAGACGTCCGTAGCAGTTTGGGACCATGAACCATCCCAATATTGGTTCACTTGCGGTCCCCTGTGACAAATGCTGACCCAGCGCCCAGATACAGTCCACCGGATCTGCACAACTAGCATGGCGGGCAAGACCATCTGCCCAGAAGAGTGCGAGGTATGGTGCTCACTGAGATTGCGAGGCCGGTGGCGCTTAGCACGCAACGACCCAGCAGTTAACCACGTATGTCTCGGCCAACCCAGGTCAGGAGTCTGAAGTTGCTGGCGGAATGCCTGTCGCCAACCCCCAACAGACTCTTCTGAGAGGGCCATGCTGCACATAGTGAGTCACAAGCACCGTGGAGATGTTCTGGGGGAAGGGAGGACTGGTGTCTTCAGGGCACCCCTTTCTAAGACATAGCGGTAGTACAGCATGTCTTATAAGAGGGACCCATCCCCACGAGCCCGGCCGTACCATGGACCGGTTACTGCGTGCAGTAGACCAGTCCATGGGAGGTGGGTGGCCGCTCGAGACACACCGTGACTCATATTCCATGACTGAGCAAGGCACAGGCCTCAAGGCTTTCTCTTGTAAAATATATCAGGGGATCTTTAATATTAATTTGGCAGTCAAGTGAGTTGGCTCCCTGTCCCGAAGGATGGCTGATCTCCAATGTTGTTTGCCATAATTGTGGAGTCGTGACATAAAATACTTACCACGTTGGGATTGAAAGGTGGTTGTATCCTTTTGGAATTCAAGTCTTCCCAATTAATTTGTGCAAAAAACTTCTGTTTGCTGATCTCGTTCTGCACATTCAAAGGCACAAAAGGGGAAAGCAAGAAGTAAAAACAATGCTCATGATTCCCTGTATAGGTTAAAAGAGTATTCTCTGGGACATTAAAACAATAAATACATTCCAACTTTCATTTTGCAGGACTTTCATTGAAAATCTGGTTCCAGAATAATTTTGGTATCATGTTTGTTTATTATTACTATTATTTCATATGCAGCCTGAGGCTACTGGTTGCATCATTGCTGGGAGCATGGCTGTGCCACTGATGCAGTGCCCCCTGTTTCCAGTGAGCTGGTGCTCATTTTGATGAGCAGATGCATATCAGTAGAATGCTCCTGACATCATTAAGACCACCTGTTTTGTCATCCCGTCATACAGGAGTGTTTGAGGCAAGCTTCAAGGCAGATTTTTCCTTCACAGGTGACACCAGAATCATTGCAGTTACAGACTGGAATTATAATAGCTAGAATTTGAGATAAAAATTTGTACAAATGATAGTCCAGTCAAATGCTCAAAAGATTTTGCTTGCATTGTTTTTTTTTTTATGAAAAGAAGACAAAATATAAACCTCGCTTGGTCCGACGTTGCTCGGTTTGACCACCAAGGTTCAGCATCAAGCCACAGGGTGACATTAATTTATAATCTACCCTGAAATGACGTATCATAACCAAACTAATTTGCTTGCACCCACAAAGTCGGCAGCTGCTCCGAGGCGTGTTGTGGGTTCCTTGCACAGCAAGCCTGTTAGGAAGACCCGCGCAGATGGCGATGCCGTGCAGGGACAGCACAGTGGTTGGTGCAAAATGCACTCGTACATTGTGGTGGTGTCCTGCTTGAAGAAGGGTGGCTGCGATGGAAACAGATAAGGTTAATAGACAAATATAAGATGAGGCTTGTTAATTGTTCCACCCACACTTTCCTGAGGCTGTTCTATCTCACTCTTCCATGCTGGGCTTCAAGCTGTCGGTGTACCGCCTGCTTACGTCATCCCCACCCCCAATCCCTACCCATGATATTTTGTACCTCCATTAACACAACCCTCTTGCAAGTTACTCTGCTTCGTTCCTTTTTTCTCTCCTGTTCGTTCGTTCATTCATTGCCTTACTTATTGTGTCCCAATATCAGCTCATTCCCACAGTCACCTCGCCCTTTAATGAGTCTCGATTTTGAAAATAAAATAAAATGATGGAAGAGATGACAGTGATGTGGAACATTCAAGGTAACGTTTCAGTTCTGCAGTGATAGGTTTGTGGTAATTAGATGGTTATAATTTTTAATTAAAAAAAAAAATCCAGATCAGACCTATCAGTGGGATAACAAAGGTAAACTGTTCAGCCTTGTTGAGGTATGCGCTCTTCCGAACGCCGTTCTAGTTAAAAAAAGCAATGCAGATCAAAATGTGGATAAAGTCCTTTTGAAAGTCAGAAACATCCATCTTGATTCGATTCCAGAGGTTGCAGGAGGGGTGTCTGTCTTTTGATATCAATATATCCTAGAAATTCACAGTCGGGATAGCCTTGTTACCCATAACACATTGCTAAAGTGTGCTGTTTATGATTAACACGACATCAAGTGCATCTAACCATTCCAAAGAGCATCTCGTAGGTGACAGAACCCAAGCACCACCAGTCCACTGTTCGATCATATGGCTGCTTCTGCAGGATCTCTGGAGCCAGGTACTGTGATGGTCGCAAAAAAGGGAGAGGGGTGGTGGCATGGGAAGAATCTTTTCTCGTTCAAAGTGACTTCAATGGAGATTCCACAAGGACACAAAGAAAGCAGGAAGAGGCCATTTGAACCCTCATACCCGTGTTGCATCCACATGTTAGATCAGGTATACACATGAACATACAGCTGTTCCTTTTACCTTATCATCATATGGATTATATATCGACCCTGCCTATAATAATGAAACCTGTGGACAGCCCCAAAGCCTACATTTGTGGATGATATTGCAATAGCTTTACGATGCACATTGCTGTCAGGGCATCCTGTTCAAAGTTCTCTGAATGATGACGTGCCATCTTCAATTTTCCATACTAGCATTTAAGAGCCGTCGCTTCGCTGACGGGAATACCAATCTCTGCTGCGATGGCTAATCTATGGGGGCAAGAGCAAAAAAGGATTCCTGGGAGATCTTGCCCTCCGTGTCGGGATAACCACCATTGCAAGTTGGCATTTGCAGCTTTGACACGTGTGCCAACCCATGTACCCATGCCCACAAACACCTTTTTTATTATTATTTTTTTATATCACAAACCTTCCTGGGAGTTCCCTGAATCCACAGTCGTTGGATTTATTGAAATCCGTTAATCCATTCTCAAGTTATAACACGCCAGACAGACAGACGTGGCCCCTCTTACAATATAGATATCATTGCCGAATTTGTGACAGAATTTAATTCGATTTGTGCACAGGGACTTCTCAAAGAATTCACGGAAAAATTCTGTAACCGAGAGTCTCATATTGAGTAAGACTCGTCTATCCTGCTTACCTCTGCTGTTCCACAAAAGGTGGATGTGGTGCCTTTGGGACGAAGACCCTCCTTGCAAAGTCCAAAATCCGTCAGCTTGATGTGTCCCTGGACAGAATAATTTTGAATCCATTATCTCAAAGCCACCAAATAAAATCGTCATACAGCACATCATCATCCCTCCCACCCCCTCTTCGCGAGGTTTATTCCCTCTTTCGAGCTATCCGGTGAGATTGTAACTTCTCATCGCACTCTGTGCTAATTGCACTGATTAGTGCTACAAACCCTTGTGGTTACAAGAAATAGGACGTTGGCAAGGTGACGACATAAGCACTCAAACTTATATTGTCTACCTTGATAACTTTAGTTCATTACACATTACGTTTCTCCGAGTGTGTTCATTATAAGTTGATCATTTCCAAAATGTTTATTAAATCAAATCAACTTCTCCAAAATTGTGAGCGAGGGTATTGATAAATTATGTTCTCAAATCCAGGGCTTTCACAAATCAAACAGCTTAAATGGCTGTTGTCACCATCTTGGAAAGTGCAATTTGTATGATGTTCGTGAATTTACGTGTGCATGCAAATGGGATTTTATCTCCACTGAGATATGAGGATTAATCAGAAAGTTTTCCTCCAAACTATGAAGGAATGTTTCTGTGCCAGCAAAGAAAATTGGTCCCTGATGTAATTTACAGCTTGGATCTTTTTTTCCCAAGCACTCGGCTAGTTTATTCGACACAACACCCAAGCGGTCGTGTGCCATGTCGTTAATCTTGTGCATGTCTAAAATGACATGCACGGTTGATTAAACCGAGTGATAAACAATTTAATCCCTCTGAGGGTTATCAACAAGCCGAATCGTCAGCAGGGCAAAATGGTGGGAACACGAGGCACAACCATATATCCCTTTAGAAATAAAGAAATAATTTATTACGCATATTAGACTGACAGCGCAGAATCCCCAACGCAAAAATAATTAATAAACACAATATTTAACAAACAAGAAACTAACCCTGGCGATGGTGCAACACACGACTGTCATTTGCTTTGAGCTGTGCAAGTTCGGAAAAAGCAAGCACAGGGTAAATACAGCACTGTGGGCAGGTGGGAATGCAGCGCAGGGAGGCTGCAGGACAAACCTACAGCAAGAATGCTGAGAGAAGCAAAAGGGACTAGAGAGAGAGAGGAGGTCTCAGTGCCAGACATGTACCTTTATCCTGACTACCACGCTGCAGTAAATCTCCCACTACCCCCCACCCCTCTCCCAGCATGGTGGGTCGTCACGTTCCCAGTGGTCCCCTCACTTTCACACTGATGGATGCAATCTACCATGGAGGTCCACCACCAAATACCCTTTGTGGTCTCGCTCAGCTCAATCTTTTAGCTGGTACACACATCCAAATTGTGCCAAGCAAACCCCCAAGCTTTTTGCATACATCTACGTACTCAGGAAAAAAAAAATTCTCCCAAGGCTGGTTGGTCCAACTACCCTCTCGTGGTCCCAAATTCAGCATGGCGATTATTACATCCCAGGCTGATCCTTCAAACAATTTGGGAGCCTCGGGTGCCAAAACACGGCGGCAGTCAACGGTGCCTTCGTGCAACCTCACCTGTTGATGAGGATTGGACTCACTTACCTCATCCCTCAGCCACTTCTGGTCTTTGGCAACCTCCTCCTCCTCCCTTAACTGATTCTTGAGCAACCTGCTGCTCCTGTGTGACAGTCCCTATACCAAGTTCAAAAAGTCCTAGTCACGATGCAAACACAAACGGTCTTTCAAGCCTCAAACTGACTACCCCATCATAAACGTAACAATATGTTCTAGTGCCAGTTTAAACACTTTCAGCCATGGTTTGATGAAGAATTCAAGTTTATAATGAACGTTACGAATCAAAATTCCACCATACCTCGGAATCGAGAAGAATATTTTCTGGCTTCAGATCCCTTGAGAGGACAGCAAGCATGATGTTACAAGAACAATGAATAACTGGTTATTGCATAAATATTTGCATTTCCTGAAAGTTTTTTTTAAGGTGCTGCAAATGCAACTGCGCATTGTTACAAACAAAAGATAAGAATTTATCAAAATGTTAATCGAAGCAACACTGAAGGCCATTTGACCCATCAAGCATGTGCCGTATCCACCTGCCAGCACTTGTACCTGCCTTTGTGCCAATTGAACAGCTCACCCCGAACAGAGGAGAAGGGGCTGCAGTTGGTCTACCAAATGATACTGTTTGCCAGACAGCACAAGATACCTGTAGATTATATTGATGGAGTGTAGGAAGCCAATTGCACTCGTGATCTCGGCAGCATAGAATCGAACCCGGGCCTCAGGAAAGCTTCCTTCTCTCTGCAGATGAAAGAACAACTGCAACGGAAGAATTCCACATGATGACATGATTGCATCCCTGATACGGGACTAACTTTTCATCAAGTTCAGCCTACCTGTCCATCTCTTCTGAAAGTGAGATGATGCAAAGTTAAACTAGAACGGGCACTCAGTAGAGCGCATACCTTCGCCAACGCTATATTTTGCCCCCCCCCCCCAAGGAAACCGTTGACTGTGAGGGTATTTAATCCCATACCACATCTGCCATCTCATATGTGTTATGATGGCTTAAAAACATTAAATTTCCTGCTGTTTGACACTGATTCACGTACATTGTACAATTTCTGTATGTATACATAGACTGGTACTTACGAAATCGTCAACTTGACCTGTGACCTTGTCTAATAAAAGCTGTCTCTAGAGAAGGTAGCGACGCAAACCAGAAGTTTATACGATGATTCTGTACCAAACCATCAAAAATCGAATGTTTTGGATGTTTGACCTCACTGTGACCTTGACCTTTGACCGATTTCTTTACCAAAATCTAATCAGCGCGAGCCACCACCCTCCTGAATCACGTGGTGTAATTTGACATTGGTAGCTTCTTCCATTCTCGAGTTATCATTTTTTGGATGTTTGACCTCACTGTGACCTTAACCTTTGACCGATTTTGACCAAAATCTAATCAGCACTAGCCATCACCCTCCTGAATAACGTGGTGTAATTTGACATTGGTAGATTCTTCCGTTCTCGAGTTATCGTGCCTACAAACAAACAAACAAACAAACAGAAACGGAAGTCATCAATATACTTACGAAATCTTTAGATTTCGTAAGTAACAAACACACATATTCACAAATAAATAAATAAATACACAGCGATCAAAACATAACCTTCGCAACCAAGTTTGCAAAGGTAACAAAGGAGAATTACTTGATCCGATAACGATCAAATTCATTGTTTCACATCCTTGGTACCAAAAGGATGCATTATTAGGTTGCAAAGGCAATGTCGGTGAATTTCCTTCCGGGTAATTTATATGGAAGCACCTGTGCACAGGTATGCATGTGTGACATCATATTGTTTTGGGAATGACTTTTATGGGGTAACTTTGCATTGTATCACGGTAGTTATTTCCCATATTGCATGCTTGACTACAAGCGTGAGGTAATGTAATTGTGATGTCGAATATATGTCGTTTTATATGTGGAAAGCCATTCTCAACGATCCCCACATGTTTGTGTCTAATATCGCTTTGCCTTCATACCCTTTTTAATATTCTTACCTTTGTAATCTGTCTTAAATGTTCTTACGAAATGTCTGACAGGCCATCAGGTGCGAAGTTTAGGTGGGAGAGCCAGGCACCATGACGTCAAGCATGCCAAAAGCTCTGAGTGACAGGTCGGGAGGGGGATGCCCCACCTACGGAGTGAGTATGAACCAATAGCAGCTGAGCAGGGAGGGGCTCGAGAGCACATGGCTGTGAGGGGGACGGGAGGTGGCAACTATAAATAGTGGTGACAGGAAGAGTGGGATGTCAGAGGCACAAAGAGTTACAGGGGAAATTGAACACAAGCTGCAACGGGATTCCACGCAAAACAAAGTCTATGCCTCCGCAGCTCCAGCCATGCCTCTCCCCAGAGCAGGCTGCACACACTTTCCTCAGGCCGGGTTCAGTCAGCAACCACAAACCGTTTCCCCGCCGGGGAGTTTCTCCACTCCGGGCTTGCTGCAGCCTTCGGTATTTCGGTCTCATCGTTCTTCTGGTCTTTTCTTCTGTGGAATGTCCGAGGCCTTAAAGACTTGCACATAAGGAAGAGCAATTCGTTTGTTGAGTTGTGGGCAAGTATGGGGGCAGAGAGTTAATTACCTTTGCCACTAACGGTGGACGGAAGTTGTGCATTCACCATTTGTTTGTTTGTCTGATTGTGAGGACGACGTCTCAGAAAAGTTGAGGATGGATTCAAATGAAACTTGATGGAGAGGTTGGGTGTGTGACGCAGATAAATTGGTTCGATTTTGGTGTAGGTCTGGATCCTGATACTAGAATTTAAAAGTGATTCTTCACAACTGAGAGATCGGGCCAAAAATGATATTTTGCGCAATATCTCAAAACGTTGTGGATGGAACCGGACAAAACTTTGAGTACAAGTTGGATAGGTGACCAGAA
>NC_140974.1:18409563-18557063 GCF_056783735.1 Eptatretus burgeri | reverse complement strand
TATATATTATATATGAAACTGAAAAACATTTGTGGACCATGAACCTTGGTCGACACCTGCGAGGATGTCTATTGATCACATCCTGTTTGAACATGAGTTGTACTGAGTACGTCTATTAATTACTTCATATTGTTGCGGTTGAGGAAATTCGCAAACCACCATTCAGGTCCCGTAGGTGAGGTATCTCTGTAAGTACATGTGTAGTTAGCCCCAAACCCGTTGTTTAGAGGGCATAAATGTGATTCATTCGGGCTACGACCCTTTAAGATAGCCGTTTTTCTGTTCTATCTTTATTTTGAACCAACCACGTCTCAACCACCATCACACAACAACCACCAACCGCAACGCCGCTTCACAACAACAACAACGCCAACAGCCACGACCTTTACCTTCACAGCTCACTCCCGCAAACATCGCATCACCGCCATTCCAAGCGTCACCGTGGCCATGGACCAGCACTTTGGACCCTCCACCACCTTCGCCTCTCCTTCTGCGGCCATTCCCGCACCACTTGTGGGCACCGAGCGTCAGGCTGTCCTGGACTCGTACAGGGCGCGCGCCGAGTCGCGGGTACAAAGTGCGGCCTTTCCGAGGAGAAGTCGGATCAGGAATGATACACGCCTACTTCTGATCCGTCCAATCAGCAAGCGCGGGGCGATTTGGCCCTGCCTCCAGGCGCGTCAGAGTAGAATCGATATATGCAAATTCGAGGATCAGGGGAGATTCACGCCCCTTTTTCTCCGTCCAATGGGCGAGCGTGGCTCCACCCCGAGCTCGTTCTGATCCAGAAATTTGCATGTGGGATCTCCTACACCACTATAAAGCGCTGAGCGCGGGGCGAATTCAGTGAGTTTTTCGGTCAAGGGAGTTGGAGAAGAGTCAAGGCGAGTTAGAGAAGTGTGGCAGCGGCAGAGTGTGGCAGCAGCAGTCAAGTCGGATCTGGAGGAGAGTCAGTCTGTCGGAGGTCGGAGGCTGTCGGGGTTCGGAGTCTGTCAGGGAGCTGCAGAGAGGGGAAGCTGGGAGCGCGGTCAAGGTCGCAGTGGAGTCGCTCGTCGCGGGACCCAAGCAAGCCAGCTATCCTCTTTCCCCAGAGCATCAACAATTCCCCCCTTCCCCACCCCCCCCCCCCCCCGTGATGATAGTGCGAAAAGGGGGCCCCGTTCCCACCCCACTCCTAGCAGTGCCAACGAAACCCGCGAAGGAGCGCGGAGTCGGGGCACCGCCTCCACATTTGCGGCTCATCACAAGACACGGGTAGGCTCTACCCGGTCTCGCGGCCCACAGGCCCCATCTGTCCCCTTGTCGTTGAGGGTGGCCCTTTTCTTTTGCTTTTGAGTATATGTGTTGTCGGCGCCATCTGTAAAGTAAAACTGTGTAAGTGTTGCCGTGTGCTCGCGTAGTCGGTAGTATCTCTGCATTGTTGTGTTTCTTTTGTTGCAATTGCTTTTGGTGCATAATTGTTGTAATTGTATATGTGTGCTTTCCGTTTGCTGCGGAATAAATGTGCCTTATGTTGAACTGTTTTCCCGTTTCGCTTCGTCTTTTCTTTAATTGAATCTCCATCTTGCTTCACGTAAAGGGTTGGTAGTGGGCTTAATATGCCCGATAATTAATCGGAACCGTCGAGGCCGACGATAACACCGCTCTGTTATCCCGCTAGTACGGAACGGGTTGCTTAAGTGGCCCGTGTCCGGAGTCGACCTGCGACGAGGTGCGATCGCCCGGTCTACCCTCCGCGTGGGTACTTAGGTAGGTCGAGTTTGGCGAACAACCCTATCCCACGCGGGGGGCCGATTGGCACGATCATGGTGAGGCCGAAAGGCCCACCCGTGACTAGCTCCCGGCGTTAGTCCGAGAGGGTCATGACAGAATTATCCGTCCGGTGGGCGACGTGCCGCGATTCGAGTTACGTGGCTGCTCGCATGCTGGCGGGCGCGAATTCGCAACAATATCATTGCACCTTGATTACATCTATTAATTACGGACTATTGGAACATACCTTTTAGACATGTATACCTTGAGAACCTTTATACCTTTTTGACCCTTGAGACCCCAAAGACCCTAAAGAACCCAAAGAGCCTTTCGACCATGTGACACCTGTCTAAAGGTCTTCTGCAATAACACTTGAGGGTCATCAGTCATAATTAAAAGGCCCCCCATTCGTAAATCAGCCTGGCATTGGCTTAGTGGTTTGGGTGGCTAGTTTGGGATCCTTGGGTCATGAGTTTGAGCCCTGTTTGCTGCTGAATTAACACCAGGTGGGGTTGACTCGGCTATCATCCTTCTGAGATCGGCAAAATGAGCACCAGTGCACTGGTAATGGGGGCACTGCATCAGCGGCATAGCTGCGTCCCTAAAGGTCCAGTCACACCTTGACGTTTTAGCCAGCAATGGCAACGTATTAAAATGGATGTAAAACGCTGGCTTACGCTGAACTTTTGATGTTTTTTTTTTTAAAGATTCGGACAGATTCATAACGACTTGGTCTTATGCATAACGTATTAGTAATGGACACAGAACGTTTCGTTGTGTTATAGATAACTTATACCAACGAATGCTGAACCTGTTGTCAGCCTTCACAACCTATGCCCAACGATAGTCTAACTTATGCAGAGCGCGTTGCACGTATCGCCGACGATGACGTGGCGTAGCCTATTAAAAGGCTGCCGCACAACGATTCAAATCATAACCGCCGGAGAAATGAAAGTGTCAACATCGCAGTCACACCTTGGCGATCTTGCCAGCGTATGCCGACCTCTGAAAAATGCGTCTAAAACGCTGGAGCACGTCGAATACGGTATGGGTAAGTTTGGTATACGTGAATAAAACGCTAAAGTACGCTATCATACGTCGTATTAAGTGGAGTACGTCTTGTAATTATAAACATGTTGAAAATTTTACGACGAACTTGCCGTATGACACACGTTCCGCATGCGATGGGAATAAATTGTACGCACGATATGCGATCGTTGACATACATCGACACACGTTACTTGTACGTTACTCATAAGTCGAAACACGTCAAGGTAATGGTTAGCGTCAGTGTTCCAGACTCCCGGGTTTTTTTTTTTCTTCGGTATGACGGTGTTCAGTGTACAGTGCGGTTATGATTTAAATCGTTGAGCGGCAGCCTATTAATTATATTATATTATAACCGCACTAGAAATCGAAGTGTCAAAATCACCATCATACCGAAGGAAGGAAGAAAAAAAAAAACCAAAAAAACCAGGGAATCTGGAACACTGACACTAACCATTACCTTGATGTGTTTCGATTTATGAGTACCTTACAAGTAACGTGTGTCGACGTGTGTCACCGATCGCGTAATGTGCCTACAACACGTTACTCATAGGTTAGAAATAAGTTTCGGGTACGCTAAACATTACCTCGACGTGTTTCGACTTATGAGTAACTTACAAGTAACGTGTGTCGACGTGTGTCAACGATCGCATAACGTGCCTACAACTTATGGCCAGCGTTATGCGGAACGTGCGAGTCATACGCTGGCACAAGTCTTAAAATTTCAAGCATGGAAAATTTGAGGACAACCGAAAAGTACAACGTTTAAAGCCAGCGTACTACGACGTATGGCAGTGTTTTTCAGCGTGCTCTCAATGTTATCAAAACTTACCCATAACGTATTCGACGTGTACCAGCGTTTTACACAAATTTTCCAAAAATCGGCATAAGCTGGCTAAAACGTCAAGGTGTGACTGGGCCTTAACCAATGATGCAACTGGCAGCCTTGAGGATGCACACAAGAGCGTGTGTGTGTGTGTGTGTGTGTGTGTGTGTGTGTGTGTGTGTGTGTGTGTGTGTGTGTGTGTGTGTGTGTGTGTGTGTGTGTGTGTGTGTGTGTGTGTGTGTGTGTGTGTGTGTGTGTGTGTGTGTGTGTGTACTAGTAAATCACCACAGTACCAAGCGAAGAGGGCACAAAATATAATTAATTAGTTGAATTTCTCCTTTTTTCAGGTTCTGCTCATCTTGGTTATTGATTGGGAAAAGTCCCACGTGGAATCGAAAATAAACGGTGTCCATGACAACAATTTCACCCCATTGTCATCAAATGGGATATTTTGTGATTTTATTATTGCCAAACCTCAATAATTTTTCAACCTATCAGATTGAAACTTAATCAGCATATTTGTACACATGTGTAGTATATGTGTGTAAAATCTTGATTAAATCAGTCAAAGGTCAGGGGTCAATGCCATCCAAAACATGTAAAACACCAATTAGCAGGCAATTAGAAAATATATCAACCAAATTTGTTCTGCACAACATTCCATCCTGGAAAACACTTGATCGGTGAAATTTTCCAAATTATCAAATTGCTGTTTCCATGGCAACTCGGTGTTACTCGGATGATGTTTTCGGTTGACAAAAAGAGAACATGTACAACCGGCTACCACGAGGTGGCATTTGTGGCCTTCGTTGATATTTTCTGGACAAACGGACCCAAATGCAATCCCCTCTCGTTTGGCGGGACCAACAGAGTGAACACGTCTATAAAGTACGTACAATAAAACTACATTTATGTCAGTAAAATACGTGTATATACGATTGGAACATGAATCTATACAAGAACACCAAAAAGGTCTGTTTGTCCACTGTATTAACCGAAACCAACGGCGTCAATGCATCATCTACACATCACACAAAACCACAAAAAACAAGATCCTCGTCCTCCTAATGATGACGTCATAAAAACGAATATGACGTCATTGTGATGTATCAGGTTTGCGATAACATATCTGTGCTAATGCCCGGCTCGATTCCCGCAAACAAAATTCAAACAGCTTGCCTAGTTTCGGAGATAATGGTATAGGCGATTTCCATTAGCGGCGATATTATGACATCAACTTTTTTCTTGGAAGAATTTCCAAAATGGGAGATGGTTCCTGCCTACACGTGGGCTTTCGGCATATACATGGCAAGTTTCACGAAGATCCGATGAAAACTCTGGATTGTGAAACAAAAAATAGGAATGACGTCATAAAAATTGATATGACGTCATAGTGATGTATCATATGTGCGCTGATTCATCTCTGCTAATGCCCTGTTTGATTCCCGCAAACAGAATTCAAAAAGCTTGCCTAGTTTCGGAGATAATTTTTTAGACGATTTCCATTAGCGGAGATATTTTGACGTCATAATTTTTTACAGCGCATGCGCTGTATACAATTGCACCGAGTTTGAAATGTCCCCGGCGTCGTCTACCACGTCTCCGGTGGGTCCGGTGTCCCCCCGTCCCCCCGTCCCCTCCCCCACGTGCCTCAAGACCGCCAATGACGGCCGTCCGGTAGATGCAGTGTGTAACCTCCACAGAAATGGTGACAATTGACGGAAATACCCGAGTATTTCAATGGAAATTTGTGAAACTAATTTGTTATATATGTGAAAACCATTTAATTTATTCCTTGACGGAAAAAAACGAAGAAACGCTCCCCTCATGTACGAACGAACGAACGAAAGACGTCATTTCCGTCCACCATGGCATTTCGCGCCGGACGCAGAAAGCTAAGATCTTCTTATGCCATCATTCTCTTTAATATTAGCCATAAACAAGTGCTTCGTCATGCATTAGTAGTTGAAATTTACTTACAATCATTCTTTTGCAGCCTCCTGCCACGCTGTATCGAACGATTTCATTCCTTCTGTTATATATAAAGGTGCTTATCACAATAATAACAAGATTTTTACATTTCAAATATTAAGTACGCTTTTTAATTGTTTTTCAACTGAAAAAGCATAAATTGCATATTTTAACATTAGTGTACTCATTTGATTCACCACACGCGCTGTATTGAAGGATTTCACTTGTTTTTCTTGGTGGAATTTTCAAAATCGGAGATGGCTACTGTCTGCGCAGGGAATTTTTTACATCTATACTCCAAGTTTCAGGAAGTTTCGATGAAAAATGAAGGCTGTGAAACAAAAAAGTCCACAAGAAGAAGATGAAGAACAACAACGTGAGTAAGACATAGAGATCCTCCACGAGGATCTTAAAAAAACAACAAGTCCTGGCGAGGGTCTTCAATCTCCGATTGTTCTTTAAAGTTTGATTTTCAATCCTTACTTTGTGCTGAACGAACAATCGGCATCTTCAGCATTTTCAACCTGCAAGGACAAGAAACGCGGATTGGATGGCTTGCTTGTATCCAGAGCGTTATGAAAACATACTGATGAGTAAAACAAATAATTGTACATACCAAGTCTTTCACTACTTGCCTTCCCTTCCTCAACCTCATCGTCCTGCCGCCAGGCACGACCGTGTTGTGACAACGCCCTTTCGTGATAGCCTGGTGGACTGCAAACAAGTCGGATGAGTTTGTGTTTGTACCGTACACACGGTGAGCATTTTCCCGTAGTTTATCCTCAAAACCATATGTGGAATTGAGGGGGAGCGCAATGTTTCTGGTAAATTCATCGGAGTCTGTGCAAGAACACGAGGTGCAAGGTTACCAATGACACAAATTATAATCGAGGGTCGATGGAATCTTAACAGAGCGGTTTACAATCAGAGGAAAAGAAACGGAAGGTCACTTCATTAATTGATTAGTTATCTTGTATGTAATGTTTTTCAATATGGAAGAGTGGGAATATGGAAGAATGTGTTGACACCGACGGTGGGACAAGAGATGGATGCAACGAGAACAGGAAGAGGGAAGGAAACAGCAATCTGCAAATAGATGAGAAGACTTTGGGGAGGGTTCATGAGGATTGGAAAGATGTTGGGTAGAGATAGAAGATGACCTGAGGTGGTAGGTAGTATACTGTCAACTTGAAGCCTTGAAGCCCTGGAGAGAATTAGGATTTAATAGGCTGAGAGGAAGGGGGTTCCACAAGTGGTAGGTAGAAGAGAAGAACAAAGGAGAGGAGTAGGGGGTGAGCAGCGGCCCTGGATTTTGGGAGTTTCACGATGAAGGGGTTGCTTGAAGAATACTTGCAGCCTGGAAGGACGAATGGTTCAAAGTTAATAAACAGCAATTATTTACAAAATGAACTCTTTAATGACAATATGACTACTACGGGTGAATGGTATCAAGGGAAGTGTCACATGATCTACAAACCTATTACTTATTTATTTTTACAATCAAATCTCAATTTAAAAAAAAATCATTTCAATCAATAAATTGCGTAAAACAAAGGACGAGTTTGGTGAGGTCACCGTGAGAATTTGTGAAAGTAAACTTCATATTAAATTGGTGCAGGAGGGGTCGCTTTCAATTTGGATCGGGGTAGTGTTGGATTGTCGGTCGAGTTCGAGAGGCATGAGGGATCGGAATAGGATCCGCACTTGCTGACAACATGAGGATGTTGATAGGAACCCATTTGTCATGGAAATGTTGAGAGGCAGAGATCATTGTGGAAGGTATAGTTTTGGGGTTTGCTTTTGATCCCGTGACTACAATGGCAACAAATGACAGGACTCACATAGAGTGACAAGGCAAATGTTGAGAAGGTCGATTAGGGGAACACGGAGATGGTAGGAAAAGGTCGGATCAGGGCTAGATTTAGGCATGGGCAAGATGGGCAGTTTCCCAGGGGCCTCCACAACCAGGGGGCCTCCACATATTTCATGAAAAAAAAATTGTAAGGAAAAATGTATTTGTGAGTGTCTGAATGGTAGTTGGTGGTTAGTGGAACAGATACAAGATATTCATCTTATCTCATTCTATATTTTATATCGAAGTTCAGATTCTTTGTTCTTGAGAAATATACTTTATGGGTGACTGTAAATATGTCTTGTCACCTTTTTAGTATTCTAAGGTCGGGTGGGCCTCCACTACTGAAGGCTGCCCAGGGGCCACCACATGTCTCAATCCGGCCCTGGGTCGGATGATATTTTGGGCAACTTACTTGGGGCACTTAGAGCAGTTTTAACAGGACAGTTAGAGGATGATTGATTGTGTTGATGAAGGGAAGGATTTCGATCAGCTCAGGCCCTTCAAATTGACCAAGACGATGAAGGAAGTATTTGGGAATCTCAAGGGGGCAAGGAAGATGTGGGATAGAGACCTGCTTGTGTATGCAACTAGATCAGTTGAGGCATGCACTGCTGACAGGATGGCCTGGAGGTATGCACACTTTCCTCCAAGCTGTCCAGCCTGGGTTTCACAGGCAAGGGGATGAATCAATATGTGTGTGCCATCGCCTCGAATAGACGTTAAACTGGGTATCCCATCTGCCAGCATTCGTTGGTGGACGTTAAAGATCCCATGGTGTCCTTCGCGAAGAGTAGGCGAGCTCTCGTCGTCACCCTGGCCAAATTCCAAATTCCTGCCCGAACCAGCAGAGCGAATTGTATCAGCTGCACAGCTGCGCCCTCAACCAATGATGCTACCCCGCAGCCTTGTGCTGCATTCGAACGAAGAAGTGGAGGCATGCACCTGCGATAAAAGGGGTTGCTCACAAACAATAGATGTTTGTCAGGATTATTGTATTTGGATTAATTTGTCCAAATCTTTATCTCAAAAGGTCATTCATGGAATGTTGCTGGATAATGGTGGCAGATCTGGATGAGCTTTTGGGGGTGGGGAGGGGGATTAGGGTAATAAACCCCAACATATACCATACTTTTGACAGAGCGTTTGTGCTGCCGAAGCCATTTCATGGCAAGGGTTACACTGGATGGTTTGCCATTGCCTTCCCAGCATTGTTTGTCCGTGCTGTATCCTTTTAAATGCAGTCAAGCAAGGAAGCAGCACGTACCATTGAAAAAAAAATAAACTCTTTGGTACAACTTGGCCATGGTTTGAACCACCGACCTCCCAGACTCACATCGGACGCTCTAACAATTGCGAAGCAAAGTAAAAATTTTTTTAATCTTTTGATGGAATAAGAAGTCTGTCTTCTGCTGTTTTGTTGACATTTTCTCGAGATGCTCTTCCTCATAGAGCTCTTGGGTTTTGGGTCCTCTTTGGTACAGCCGTTTATTTAATCACCCTTGCATCGTTTCAACTGCCTGAGTTTTGAAAATATTGCGAAGGCCGGCACAAGCAAGTTGCAGTGCCTGGTACATGGTGATCATTACTCTTACAGGGATTGCTGAGCATCCAAGTTAAAGTGGAGCAATGCTGAAGACCATTGTTGGGTCTGGATGTCCACTTACTGTAATAGTCTTCCAGGGTGATGGCATAGCGGTATGGATGTCCACTTACTGTGATAGTCTTCCAGGGTGATGGCATAGCGGTATGGATGTCCACTTACTGTGATAGTCTTCCAGGGTGATGGCATAGCGGTATGGATGTCCACTTACTGTAATAGTCTTCCAGGGTGATGGCATAGCGGTATGGATGTCCACTTACTGTGATAGTTTTCCAGGGTGATGGCATAGCGGTATGGATGTCCACTTACTGTGATAGTCTTCCAGGGTGATGGCATAGCGGTATGGATGTCCACTTACTGTGATAGTTTTCCAGGGTGATGGCATAGCGGTATGGATGTCCACTTACTGTGATAGTCTTCCAGGGTGATGGCATGGCGGTATGGATGTCCACTTACTGTGATAGTCTTCCAGGGTGATGGCATAGCGGTATGGATGTCCACTTACTGTGATAGTTTTCCAGGGTGATGGCATAGCGGTATGGATGTCCACTTACTGTGATAGTCTTCCAGGGTGATGGCATGGCGGTATGGATGTCCACTTACTGTGATAGTCTTCCAGGGTGATGGCATAGCGGTATGGATGTCCACTTACTGTGATAGTCTTCCAGGGTGATGGCATGGCGGTATGGATGTCCACTTACTGTGATAGTCTTCCAGGGTGATGGCATAGCGGTATGGATGTCCACTTACTGTGATAGTCTTCCAGGGTGATGGCATAGCGGTATGGATGTCCACTTACTGTGATAGTCTTCCAGGGTGATGGCATAGCGGTATGGATGTCCACTTACTGTGATAGTCTTCCAGGGTGATGGCATGGCGGTAATCACGCGGTGACCTGTTGGAATGATCAGACGATGTATATTGCATCAACAGACGGTCCAGTTACGCATCAATAGGGAGAAGTAAATGGGCGAGGGCATTGGCAAAGCTTTCCGAAGCTGAGGTCGTGAAATCCACATAAGAGTCAGTGGTTTCCCATTACATTCACAGAATTTGTAAGAACAAGTTCACAATGAGATTGGTGACAACTTAAGTGGATGTGGATCTCTCAGAATAAACTAGTTATTCTACTTTGGAATGGAGTGGCTAGTTTGATCAGTAGATACCATTAGTCTTGTTTGCAGCAGAAGTAGTTGGTGACGCTGGCACGTCTTCTTTGTGTGACATTTCGGAGAGAATCGACGTTGTACAAGTCACCGAGAGACATGTTGGCTGATCCGATTGTGCTTTAGACAATGTACGTCAGTACTGTACGTGGCATGTTGTCCTCCTTTAAATGTCAGCATGATGCTGTCCAGTCCACAGACTGAGAAAGGAAGTCTGTGTCGTGGAGTTGGAGAGGGAAATTATTTATCAAATGGTGGTTCAGGATGGCCTCGAGATACACACACTCTCCTCAAAACTGGCTCGCCTGTGTTTGAATCCTGACCCAGCTGTAAACTGCCAACCTGGTGTTTCACAGGCAGGGTTATTACTTTCACCACCAAAGGTGACGGAGGTTATGTTTTCACCCTTCTGTCTGTCTGTTTGTTTGTTTGTTTGTTTGTCTGTCTGTGTGTGCACGATATCTCAAAGAGTTGTAGACGGATTCAGATGAAACTTGGTGGACAGGTTGGGTGTGTGACGAGGATGAATTCACTCGATTTTGGTGAAGATCTGAATCCGGATCCGAAGACGAGAATTATTTAATTTTTTAAGTGATTCTTCTACATTGATAGAGCCAAAAACTATACTGTACATGACATGATATTTGAAAAATGTATTGGGGCGGATATGTTCTTGTGGATCAGGCATTGCATGGCGGAGGTATGCACTCTACCGAGTGCCCTTCTAGTTTCAAACTGTATTTTACTTGATTCGGATTCATCAATGTGTGTTCCATCCCTCGGATGGACGTTACACGGCATCCCATCTGCAGGCAGTTGTTAGTGGATGTCAAAGATCCCACGGTGTTCTTCATGAAGAGTCTGTGAGCTATCGCCGACACCCTGATCAAATAACAAATTTTTCCTCAAAACTGCAGAAAGTACTGCATCAGCAACATAGCTGCAGCCTCTAATCCAATGATACTACCCTGCAGCTTTGTGCTACATCCAAACAGAAGAAGAATAAGAAGACTCAATTCATACAAGTGTGAGTAAAGGCCCGGTCACACCTTGACGTTTTAGCCAGCGATGGCAACGTATTAAAATGTATGTAAAATGCTGGCTGACGTTGAACTTTTGATGTTTTTTTTTAAAAAATTCGGACGTATTCATAACGAGTTGGTCGTATGCATAACATATTAGTAACGGACACAGAACGTTTCTTTGTGTTATAGATAACTTATACCAACGAATGCTGAACCTGTTGTCGGCCTACACAACCGATGCCCAACGATAGTCTAACTTAGGCATAGCGCGTTGCACCCATCGCCGACGATGTCGTGACGTAGCCTATTAAAAGGCTGACGCACAACGATTCGAATCATAACTGCCGTAGAAATGGAAGTGTCAACATCGCGGTCACACCTTGGCGATCTTGCCAGCGTATGCCAACCTAAGAAAAATGTGTCTAAAACGTTGGGGGCACGTCAAATACGGTATGAGTAAGTTTGGTATATGTGAGTACAACGCTAAAGTACGTTATCATACGTCGTAGTAAGTAGAGTACGTCAAGAAATTTTAAACATGTTCAAAATTTTACGACGTACTCGGCGTATGACACATGTTCCGCATGTGATGGGGATAAGTTTTACACACGATATGTGGACGCTTACACACGTCCACAAAGGCTACTTATAAGCTACTCATAAGTCGAAACACGTCGCGGTAATGTCTTTTTTACGCGAAACTTATTTCTAACTTATGTTTGACGTGCTTTGAACCAATTCTTTACGTAGTCCCAACACACATCGACGTATGTAAACGTATTCCAATGACGTCTTCCGGTCGACAAAAAAAAGTAAATGAACGTGTTTCTAACTTACAACTGCCATATAAAGACGTGTTCCCAGCGGTTTTGGGAATTGGTATATAAAAATGCTGCTCATAAAAGGGGAACCCAACAGTGTTTTCGAGTCCTTTTTGAGTCGATGTCCATGTCAGCAGTAACAGTATCAGTATTAGTATTAGTATTAGTATCAGTATTAGTATTAGTATTAGTATCAGTATTAGTATTAGTATTAGTAGTAGTTTGTTCATGTTGGCAGTAGTAGGTGAGTGTGAGGGGGAGGGTGTGGGTTATGATGGATCGTCCTTGCGTTTAACGATTTAACGATTTAAATGATAAACTCAACGATTTAAATGGCTGCGTCTCCACTATTGAAAGTAGACGCTTGTGCTCAACAATTGGATTTTTTTTACACTCAACGACTTTTAAACGGAACCACTCAGCCATTTTCATTGTTTACAATGAACGATTTAAATTGCTGTCACTCGCCTTTGTTTTTTTTTGTTTTGTTTTTTTTTGACGCTGGGGTTTGGAAATTTGAAGCGTTTCTTCTGAACGTGTTAAAACGCTCAAACTCGACTATTTTAAATAGAGACGCTGCCGATGGACAATTGGAATCATAGCCAAGCTCGACATCGAAGTGTGAACATCCTCGTCATGCCGAAGAAAAGTTTGAAGAATGCTGCAAATAAGTGTCCTGGCCGTGGCCGTGGACGCTGACGCAAGGACGATCCATTATACCGACGTCTTTCAGCCTATGAGTAACTTAAAAGTAACGTCTGTCGATGTGTGGCAACGATCGCGTAACGTGCCAACAACACGTTAATCATAGGTTAGAAATAAGTTTCGGGTACGCTAAACATTACCTCTAAACATTACCTCTAAACATTACCTCTAAACATTACCTCTAAACATTACCTCGGCGTGTCTCTACTTATGATTAACTTACAAGTAGCATGTGTTGACGTCTGTCAACGATCGCAGACCGTGCATACAACTTGTGGCCAGCGTAGCGGAACGTGTGAGTCATACGCCGGCATACGTCATGAAATTTCAAGCATGAACAAATTTGAGGACAACCGAAAAGTACAACGTTTAAAGCCAACGTACAACGACGTATGGCAGTGTTTTTCAGCGTGCTCTCAATGTTATCAAAACTTACCCATAACGTATTCAACGTGTGCCAGCGTTTTAGACAAAAAAAAAATCAAAAATCGGCATACGTTGGCTAAAACGTCAAGGTGTGACCGGGCCTTAAGGATTATATCCATTAATAAATTAGTATATTTCTTTAAAATATCAAAGTGTATCTGTGGTTAATGGTAATCCGTTTTTTAAAAAAGGTGTCCCTTCTCCATCATCCTCTCTCTAAACTATCAAAGTATATTTAACGATAACAAAGGAGCCTGGTGTTGGCTAAGTGGTGAGGGTGGAGGCTTGGGATCCCAGGGTCCTGAGTTCAAGCCCCGTTGGCTGCTGAATTAACACCAGGGGGTTGACTCAGCCTGTCATCCTTCCGAGGTCGGCGAAATGAGTACCAGTATACTGGGCCCGGTGTATACCCCGGTTAGAATAGGTGTACCATATCCCTGTGTGTCGTAAGAGGCGACCAGGGTTGGCGTTAGGAAGGGCATCCGGCCATAAAACATTGCCTCAAGAAAAAGCCTAACCCCTGCACAGCAGGGAAAAATGGCTGTAATAAACGGTCATTTTATTTAACGATAACAAAGGCCGACAAGACCTTTGTTTGTAGCTCAATGGAGTACTGATCTCCCCAATGGACTGGCATTGCCACTTCACAGGTCTTTTAGATTCTGTGGAATCTAAAGCTCGAAAAGTTGAAATCTCTCACGATTAGGCCGAAGCATAAGGCCTTGTTGCTTTTGCATCACACGCCGATCAGTGTCCTCTCTGTTTTTACCGCCTCTCCTCCAGTCTAACTCCCTCTCCTCTCTGAGCCCTCTGACCCACTGCAACAACTTCAGGACATACATGGTCTTCCAGTTGTACCTCCAGGCTAAACTCCCAAAATCCAGGCTGAGTGCACAACTCCCGAGGCGGTTCAATCACACGCTTCCCTCCAGGACTTCAAGACCTCCGACGTCTCATGTCAACCCCCATCAGTCCCCATGATGTTTTCTATCCCCACTGGCCCAACTTAACCTAACCCTCTTGCAGGTTACTGTGTTTCACCCCCCTGTTCTATCTCCTCCCACTCCCCACTTTGTTCATTTCATTGATTATGTCTACCTGTGTACCTACTTTCAGTTCATTGTATTCGTGCCCTTTCACCTCAATCTTTCATAAATCTCGATCTCGTATTGAAATAAAAACCCATTTTGCTGAAGTTCTTTTTATTAATTTATGAGCTGATTTATCTGGCATTGCGTGGGAATAGAAACGTGAATACATAACACTTTGTAGCCAATCACAAATATTCATTTTGGTGTATCACATTCCACATCAGAACGCTCTATAACTCCAGAAAAAACATCACACACACACACACACACCTTATCCATTTATAGTAAATTCATCCCCCTCCCTTCCATAGCAGACAAAACTACATGCTGCCTTGGTATGTAATAGTGGGGATTCATTTACCAATGCAATGGTGTTTGAACAGTGATAACAAATATTGACTGAGGGCTTTACCCATGCAGAAAGTGCTTTAACCTCAGTGTTGCCCAGGTAAAAATGGAACTGCAATACCCCTGGCACCACCATCAGGTGCCGCTATATGGTTCACATTTACAGTGAATTTACACCCCCGCACCCCACTCAACGTTGAATTGGTACCCCGAGTTTGGAGTTTGTAACTTAAAAGATATGGCCGTGCACATAAAACACATACAAACAGAAAGGGAGGTATGTGAGAGAGAGAGAGAGAGAGAGAGAGAGAGAGAGAGAGAGAGAGAGAGAGAGAGAGAGAGAGAGAGAGAGAGAGAGAGAGAGAGAGAGAGAGAGAGCGAGAGAGAGAGAGAGAGAGAGGGAGAGAGAGAGAGAGAGGGAGAGAGAGAGAGAGAGAGAGAGAGAGAGAGAGAGAGAGAGAGAGAGAGAGAGAGAGAGAGAGAGAGAGAGAGAGAGAGAGAGAGAGAGAGAGAGAGAGAGAGAGAGAGAGAGAGAGAGAGAGAGAGAGAGAGAGAGAGAGAGAGAGAGAGAGAGAGAGAGAGAGAGAGAGAGAGAGAGAGAGAGAGAGAGAGAGAGAGAGAGAGAGAGAGAGAGAGAGAGAGAGAGAGAGAGAGAGAGAGAGAGAGAGAGGTGAGAGAGAGAGAGAGAGAGAGAGAGAGAGAGAGAGAGAGAGAGAGAGAAAGAGAGATGGGGGGGGGGGGGGGGAGAGGATGAGAGAGAGGGGTGAGAGAGGGTGAGAGAGAGAGAGAGAGAGAGGGGTGAGAGAGGGTGAGTGAGAAAGAGAGACAGAGGTTTATTCCAGAGCGTGGCCAGCCCAACGATCCGATGTAGCCGAGAGAGGGCTCCACGTTGAGGGGTCATGTGTGGTGTTCGCATCTGTTCCCACTCTCGTTTTTGTTCATGCAATGCTTAGAATAATACATGTTCTTCCAAAAAGTATGTAAACAAGGTGGGGTCACGGTTTTAGCTGCTTTTACAAGATTTATTTTTTCTATCTATTTATGCCGTTTTCTTTCTTTTTTTTTTCAGATAATACAAGCAATGCATAAAACCAAGATGGCAGACACCAGTCCATTTCCAGTGGAAGAGAGTTTGGTCGCAGTGGAGTGGTACCATGAGAGGAGAAACACAAACAAGACGATGAAACTGTAACCAAGAAGACTTTGAGGAGCATTTTGGAATGCAAGCATCGTCAAAAATCAAGACTTCATCTTTGGGGGGGAATAAAGCATTTCAGTCTGGAAGGGAACTCAACAGCGAGCACAGCGGACGGACGACCAAAATTCATGATTTGAGAATTCAAAACATTAAAATATCCGTTCTTAGATCTCTGAAAAAAATCGTTACAGAAACGTTTGGCAGAGAAAACAGTTTAAATGGATGGTCTGAACAAATCTTGTATAAACAAGTAAAACCATGTCCTGGGACTTATGACTCACCCTGTATGAATATGTGGGCATGTCGTTGGTTGTTATCTCCATATGGGGGTTTCAGAAGGAGGAACGGAGTCCTCCCCGGGTCTCGAACTATCTACCTCCATTTCGGTAAGGGCGGTCACGAATCATGGACCAAGGTGTGAAGTTTTCTTGTTCTCCAAGTTTTGTTCCGAGGACTCTTTAGAGGATCGTCACTGAGCCCTGGACAGTTCCAACTGTAGTTCGTTTGTAGTAATATTCCCAGGGATGATTTGTAAGATATCTGTGAGGTTCTTCTTCATCATTCGGGTTGTTTCAATGATCACTGGTACAATTCCGGCACTCTTCAACTTGTAGGATCTTTTCAGTTCATTTTTGAGATTTTGGTATTTGGTCATTTTCTTGATTTCTGCATTGTTCAGACCGAAATCACTAGGAACTGAAACTTATAAGAAATGCCTTCTACTCTCTTTTTTTGTTCCTCAGTATTGTTGTACTGTTGCAAATTTGGAAACCTATCACACACAACATACAGGTCCTATAGATCAGTTATATCGTTAAGTATGTGTTTTATAGATAGCTCCGTTTTCCCTTGTCTAATGGGTAAATAAATGTTCGTGCACTGTGAGTTACTTTTGATAGTTAGGATTTCCTTTTATTTGTAACACCATCAGCAAAGACATCATCAACAACAGCAATGGTTTACTACAGCTCTGCAGAGAACAACGACAACCCTCTGCTCCCGGATTCTCCGTGCGCTCAGTGGGGGAGGGGTCATGCCCCCACCCACCGATGCGCTGGGCAGAATGCCGAGTGGGGGAGGGGTCGAGCCGCGCCGGAGCGCATAAAAGGGGAGTCAGTCAGTCGGTCTGTACGGGTCTAGCGCCTGAGGAGCCACAGGAGCTGGTCTGGAGCCTCGGCAGAAGCTGGTCTTGGTCGTCGTCGTCATCTTTGTCCTCCTCATCACGATTGAGGGCTCGAGCGACGCCAGTCCCCACAAGAACCGCAAGGGTCGCTCGCCGGTGTCTGGGTTCGGCTCGCCTCTCGCCGGATTGAGTCAGCTTGAAGACCACACGAGGTGGACAGGTCCAAGACAGACCCTGGTCTTCAGCCCGCTGTCCTCCGGGCTGGAGGTCCGAATAAAGACCATTTGGTCCCATTCTTTGTGTGTGTGTGTGTGTGTGTGTGTGTGTGTGTGTGTGTGTGTGTGTGTGTGTGTGTGTGTGTGTGTCTGTGTGTGTGTGTGTGTGTGTGTGTCTGTGGGCCCGTCTGCTAAGTAGTGAATTGTACAAGTGCTTTTTGCCTGTATATACGTGCATTTATTAGTATTCGGTTTAACTCTGCCCTTAAGTGCTCCCCTCATCCCCCCATTGTAAATAAATACCCCGATTGTTAAATGTTTCAGCTCATTCGTGTCCATTACTTCATTGGCTTCGTGTGCTGCGTGTTGGAAAATTAGCCAGGCCATTGCCGTTGTAACGGGATATTTGGGACCGACGGATTTCGCTGATCAAACCGCTCAGATCGCACACGGAACGGGTACGCTCAGCGGCTCGTTCCGTACGGGAGCTGTCGAGGGTAAATTTCCCCAGTAGGTTGGACCATGTGGGTATTTAGGTAAATTGAAATTGCCAATCGACCCTACCCCACGTGGTCTGTCTATTGGCGAACTTCGGTCCAATAAGGGACTCGTACAACTCCGGAGTTTTCCGAATAAGTACGACCTGAATTCCGGGTGATCGGTCGGGCCGACTGCAGCTCCATCTAGCGGTCGTGCTCGCGGCCAACGCCCGGCCCCGCAACAGTACATCCCTATCTTGGTTTCTTACTTTTGTAGTTAACATCCCGACAACCTTTTTCATTTTTATAAATCTTTTTTTGTTTTTTTCATTTTTAGCTCGCCTTTTCAAAGAACAGAGAGCTATTGCGATACCCCCAGCGTGAGCGTGAAAATGTTAGTGTTTGGTGCAAGTTATTTCCTTTCTCATGTTTTTATCTCCCACACTATTTTTAGCTCGCCTGTTCGAAGAACAGAGAGCTATAGCATACCCCTGGCGTGAGCATCAGCGTCAGCGTCAGCATGAGCGTGAGCGTGAAAATGTTAAAATTTTTGGTGCAAGTTTTTTTTTTCCTTTCTAATGCTTTTATCTAACACACTATTTTTTATACGCCCGATATCTTCTTCTTCTTCTTCTTCTTTCGGCTGCTCCCGTTAGGGGTCGCCACAGCGGATCATCCGTTATGATCCACGGAATGATTTGGCACAGGTTTTATGCCAGATGCCCTTCCTGACGCAACCCTGGTCGCCTCTTACGACACAGGGATAAGGTACACCAATTTTAACTGGGGTATACACCGGGCCCAGTATACTGGTACTCATTTCGCCGACCTCGGAAGGATGACAGGCTGAGTCAACCCCATGGTGTATTAATTCAGTGGTCCAACGGGGCTTGAACTCAGGACCTTTGGATCCCAAGCCGCTGCCCTAACCACTGCGCCAACACCAGGCTATAATACGCTATATATATATATATATATATATATATATATATATATATATATATATATATATATATATATATATATATATATATATATATATATATATATATATATATATATATATATCTTCTTCTTCTTCTTCTTTCGGCTGCTCCCTTTCGGGGTCGCCACAGCGGATCATCCGTATGATCCGCATAGTGATTTGGCACATGTTTTACACCGGATGCCCTTCCTGACGCAACCCTGGTCGCCTCTTACGACACAGGGATATGGTACACCTATTTTAACCGGGGTATACACCGGCCCAGTACACTGGTACTCATTTCGCCGACCTCGGAAGGATGACAGGCTGAGTCGATCCGCTGGTGTATTAATTCAGTGGCCCAACGGGGCTTGAACTCAGGACCTTTTGGATCCCAAGCCGCTGCCCTAACCACTGCGCCAACACCAGGCTATATATATATATATATATATATATATATATATATATATATATATATATATATATATATATATATATATATATATATATATATATATATATATATATATATGCGTATAGTGTGATACCGGTCGTCCGTCCGTCCGTCCGTCTGTCTGTCTGTCCGTCTGTCCATCCGTTCCTGTCCGCACTCTAACTCCCAAAGTTTTCAACTTTCACGTTTCATATTTGGTACATAGGTACAGACTGTGGAGACGGTGTGTCCTGACATACGTTCGTCATCTAAAGTGGTGGCCATGGCAACCAGGATGCTGTTTTCCATGTAGTTGCACAATTCTGTATATACCTTCTTGTTCGGGCGTATATTGTGCTCACTTGCGCTCTTGTTACTGATAACAATATACAAATACATATATTGCTTTAAAATTATTTGGATCAGACTTCACTGCAATGCTTTATAAAAAATATTAATTATTGGATTAGTCTTTTAAAAACGATAAATGTATAAACAGGCGAGCATTGGGTGGCTTTGACACCAACTCTCTGGTTAGCTCGCCTGTTTGAAGAACAGAGAGCTATAGCGATACCCCCGGCATAAGCGTCAGCGTCAGCGTGAGCGTGAAAATGTTAAAGTTTTCGGTGCAAGTTATTTCCTTTCTTATGTTTTTATCTACCACACTATTTTTTACTGATTACAATATACAAATACATATATTGCTTTAAAATATTTGGATCAGACTTCACTGCAATGCTTTATAAAAAATATTACACCGGTCTTTTAAAAACGATAAATGTATAAACAGGCGAGCATTGGGTGGCTTTGACACCAACTCTCTGGTTTAGGAATGTGTTTACTTGCTGGAGAATTGCATTGTTATTGCATGGATTTTTTTTATTTATTATTGTTCGGATTTGTGTTGCATTATACACAAGCAGTCCCCTCCCCACCCCCCCTCCCCTTCCACTCCCTTTCGGGTGGAATGATATGGATACAGAATGGGAATTTGAAGTGGAGCTACAATCTTTGTTGAAGCTAATTAAGTGACTAAATTGATGTTATGGTAATTTCTGGTTCTAAAGTGTTTTGTCAAGAGTATGTGGCAAGAACACCTTTATTAACTACCTTCTAGCAGAGTACCCACCCCTCGGGTGGGTCTTGTTTGTGCATTACTTGCTGAAAAGAAGTATCGTCTGTATATTGTAAGAAGACTCCACAGTACCTTCAGAAAGTATTCACAGCCCTCGAGTTTTGTCACATTTTGTTGTGTTCCAGGCCGAATTTAAAATCGATTTAACTTAAATTTTGTCACTGATCGACACAAAATACCCCATCATGACAAAGTGGAACTTTTTTGTTTTTTATAATTTTTTACAAACTCATTAAAAATGAAAAGCTGAAATGTCTTGCGTCACGATAAACGAAATTCCCAACTGCAAACCAATATGATTGAACCAACTGAACGGAAAGGTCGCGGACACCACGACGCCGTTAGTGCGTTCAGATGGTGAGAACATACAGAAGTTGCGTTAAACCGGGGAATGACGGGCAATTGGGACCACAGTGGTCTCATACTCACTGATCGGAGTCGCAGGGACTTGTGTTCAGTTTTCGATCGTCGTGCGTAGAATGTCTCCAATGTCTCTTGAGTGCTTGGGACATCCGTTCGGGGGAGCGCGGTCAGACTTTTGCTCATGATAGTTAAGAAGAGATCACAAAGAAACATAATTTTGGACGAAAATGTTTCAAAAGTTCGGTCGCATAAAACGAGTTGCAATGAGTAACAAAAGAGACAATGTTTATAAACAAAGGTCATACTTCAACAAAACTTGCACCACCTTTCAAAGCCTACCTACAAGGACGGTAGAAACGGCTCTCATCTTGACGAGTGGAACCAGACTCTTGAAATGTTCTTTCTCCATGAAAATCAATCCACCTTTCTTTGTACATCACTCGGATGGTGTTGGGGGATTGTCCCAATTTATAACCCCCCAGCAAGGGAGTATCTCAGCAGCTCCGCCTTGTATTTAAATGACGTGTCTTGCGCAGAGTAGACGGAGCCAAACGTCCCAGATTTTCCTGTTGTGTGGGCTTGTTTCCATTTAAAGGACAATTTGATCGAGATGGACATGACGACAAACTGATTGTGTTGTTTCAATCTCTACTAGGATGTAGTACTTACTGTGAATGCTTGCTTTCACTCATTGGGCCCACGGGATGATGCACAGGTGGCGCACGTACCTTGGAGCCGTCTCACTCTCACCTGGATTTGATTCCCGAGTTTCTTGACGCGACTACAGTTTATCAACTGTCGCATTAGTAGATGTTTCACAGGTAAGACGTTGGTTGCATCATAAAGCGCACCAGCCCTCAAATGGGAGTTAAGGCGGGGTGTGTTTAGTTACCAAGTTGCTAGTTAGCGCTTCCAAAGGCAGCTGTTCATATTGAACGGACAAATGAAAGGTCCACAGACACAGAAAATCATGTCTGCTTGAATGAATGGATATGGCTTCACTTAACACGTAATCGTTGTTCTTTCCTTGAATAAATGTCTTCAAAGGAAGATTTTAATGTTTTTTTGTGTCCTTCGACGCTCGAATGGCCCCGCCCCCCCAAAAAGGCTCGAATGGCCCCGCCCCCCAAAAACGCTCGAATGGCCCCGCCCCCCAAAAACGCTCGAATGGCCCCGCCCCCCCAAAAACGCTCGAATGGCTCCGCCCCCCCAAAACGCTCGAATGGCCACGCCGCCCCAAAAACGCTCGAATGGCCCCGCCCCCAAAACGCTCGAATGCCCCCGCCCCCCAAAAATGCTCCATTGGCCCCACCCCCCCCCAAAAAAAGTGAAACATTTCAAAAATTTGTTGGAGTTAAAAACCACTTCCAGTTCTTTGTTTATTACTTAAAAATCAATTAAAATCATCAATTTATTATTATATTTTTTCTGATTCTGTGGACCGATAAGTCACTTGACGAGCACTCCACAAGAAACTTTGCAATTGAATCAAAATAAAGACCAATTACTGCACTGTATTCCCAAGAAGGAAGCCAGATACACACACACACACTCTCTCTCTCTCTCTCTCTCTCTCTCTCTCTCTCTCTCTCTCTCTCTCTCTCTCTCTCTCTCTCTCTCTCTTTCTCTCTTTCTCTCTTTCTCTCTTTCTCTCTTTCTCTCTTTCTCTCTTTCTCTCTTTCTCTCTTTCTCTCTTTCTCTCTTTCTCTCTGTCTCTGTCTCTGTCTCTCTCACGCACACACACATACACACTCTCTCTCACACTCACGCACACACACATACACACTCTCTCTCACACACACACACACACACACACACACACACACACACATACACATACACACACACACACACACACACACACTCACACACACACTCACACACACACACACACACACACACACACACACACACACACAAACACACACACACACACACATAAACACATACACACTCTCTCTCTCTCTCTCTCTCTCTCTCTCTCTCTCTCTCTCTCTCTCTCTCTCTCTCTCTCTCTCTCTCTCTCTCACACACACACACTCTCTCTATCTCTATCTCTATCTCTATCTCTATCTCTATCTCTATCTCTATCTCTATCTCTATCTCTCTCTCTCTCTCTCTCTCTCTCTCTCACTCTCTCTCACTCTTCCTCTCTCTCTCTCTCTCTCTCCAACTTGTACTGCTGCTGAGACCGTATTAACGTGTGGACTGTGGAGACTGCCGACTATTTGAGTTCTGTCTCCTCGTTTCCTGCAGGACATTGGACTGACAAGATGTGATGATGGCGAAGACAACAATGTGTACGCGATGTGATGATGAACACGTCGTGTTCCACATAGTTTGGGTATAAATAATAAAACGCGGTGAGAATCCTGCATGATGTAGGATGGGTGCTGGATCGGTGCTGGATGGAAAGGGGCTTCCTCGGATTGTGCTGTGTGGTTGCAGAGAGATGTACGTCAGTGCTCTGCGGGATGGATAATGTACGGAGCGGGTGGTGTATAATCACATTATGTTAATCAACGCTGTTTTCTACTGACGGAAACCGATTGCGAGGAAGTTTGAGTCAATGTTGTGAAACATTTGCAATAAAACCTGCATTGTTCATAAACCTCAACTGAGAATTTGACTTGTAATTTCTAAGTCGAATAATAACATCGGTGAGTAAAGAAGTTTAAAGGAAGAAAACAACAAATGGCGGCAGGAAACGGAAGTAGAAATATAAATAAATATTTCAAGAGGATGGCACAAGAAAGGGAGAAAAGTCATTTACGGTAAACATATAAGTAATAATTTAATTTAAAATTGTGATAACAACATGTAGAATTCGATTTTAATTGCGCTTATTTGGCTGCGTTCGACTGCCGTGTCAGACTGACGCGAACACCATGGTAACCGCGGATGACGTCATGCGCCGGTGGAACCGATCGGAATTTTGACTTTTGGCGGGGTTTGCTCGTCTTTACCGGCGTTCACTCGGGTGGGGAACGAATACTCTTGAGGAAGAAGGAAGAATGAGCGAGGAGGAAGGAACGGAAATGGAATCTTTTATAAAAATGAAGTAATTGGATATTAATATTAGCACGAAATGACAGAAACAAGAACTGAAAAAAGAATAATAACTGAAATCAATAACGCGAGTTGAGAATGAATTGTTGAGCGAGCGAAGGAATGAGAACGAACCGGAGAGAATGATTCACTCAGCTTGGTCAACAGGTAAGAGACGCGTGATGTCGAGAGAACGCGGAGATTGTGGATTTATAAACATTCTCTGGGCCTCGTGTGTGAGAAATCTCATGGAAACTGAGGAGAAACACGTTCATGATGCTCGGAAGTAGCGATGTGTCCCGTCAGCTCGGACTTTACGGACGAGGCTGTCCGCGCGTCAGTCTCCACATCGGTTGATGTCTGTGTAACTTGTTAACTAATTGATGCAAAATATACAAAAAGTTCCAATGCAAGTAAGAAACCCCAGTGTTGGCTTTCGATCTTAGGGTCTTGAGTTCAAGCCCCCTGTCGGGCTGTTTAATAATACCAGGTGGGTTGACAGCCTGTCATCCTTCCTTGGTCAGCAAAATGAGGACCAGCTTACTAGTTACAGGGACACTGCATCAGCGGCACAGCCGCGCTTCCAGAAAAAAAATAAGGATAAAAAAAAAATGATGCAACCAGCAGCCACAGGCCGCATGTGAAATATAACTAGCATCCGTTGAAGACAAAGTCTTCGATATCCCCCGCCATAGTAAATGAGGACAAGTAGCAAAAGGCACCAGTTCAATTTATTCTCGATGTGTGTACCAAATTTCATGAAGAAATAGTTAATAGTTTTACAACTATGCTCTGGAAACAAAGGTTAACCTCAATTATTTCTTAATACCCAACTTGTTTCCATGGAAAGTGAGAGAAAATTTTTTTAGGGAAATCTCTAATATCAAAAGGCACCAGTTCACCACTTGCTTGATATGTGTACCAAATTTCGTAAATATATCTTGTGGGGATTTGTAGTTAAGCTCCGGAAACGAAATGTGACGGACGGACGTACGGACGGACAGACGGACGGAACCCATTTCTATATCCCCTGCCAACTTCGTTGGTTGGCGGGTAATAATAAAAACTGTTTACCTCCAATGGAGAACACTACACAAGTCTGCTTTACTTGCGATGGTCACTAATTATGAATGGTTAAGTTAGTGCTTTCTCTGCACTTTATAGAACAGGAATCGGTCGTGGTTGGAGTGTCGGCTCGGAGTCAGGGCCGGATTTTGATTTTGTCGGCCCCTGGGCTACAGATACTGTGAGGCCCCCCAGTCATAATTAATATCTATCTATAATTCCGGCAATCTCTGCCTGTCTGTCTGTCTGTGTGTCTGTGACCGCTGTTTCTCAACAACCACTGGTCCGATCTAATTGAAACTTGCCAGGTATATTCCTGGGGCCCTGTGGATGTGCCTTTTCAAGGATTGATATTAATCGGACAAGTGGTTCCCAAGTTATGGCCATTTATTTACCAAACCAATGACAAGACACGGTGCTATAACGTCACAATTCTTCTTCTTCATTTGGTATGACGTCACAATTGACGCTGGAGACCCGAGTATGTGCCTTTTCAAGGTTTGATATTAATCGGCAAGTGGTTCCCAAGTTATGGCCATTTATTTACCAAACCAATGACAGGACACGGTGCTATAACGTCACAATTCTTCTTCTTCATTTGGTATGACATCACAATTGACGCTGGGGACCTGAGTATGTGCCTTTTCAAGGTTTGATATTAATCGGACAAGTGGTTCCCAAGTTATGGCCATTTATTTACCAAACCAATGACAGGACACGGTGCTATAACGTCACAATTGACGTCACAATCTTCTTCTTCGTTTGATATGACGTCACAATTGATGCTGGGGAGCTGAGTATGTGCCTTTTCAAGGTTTGATATCGTTCTTCTTCATCCGTTTCAGCTGTTTCCCAAGTGTTTCCCAAGTTATGGCCATTTATTTACCAAACCAATGACAGGATACGGTGCTATGACGTCACAATTGACGTCACAATTATTAATTATCGACAACCACTGGTCCGATCTAATTGAAACAATGCCCCAATCCAGTCGTCGTTTACTTGAGCGAAGGAACGAAGCTGCGCATCGCGCACGCGCAATGTAATCTAACGAAGCACGAGCTGCTCGCTTGACACGCGACACTACGCACGTGACAAGGCGTCGTGCAGCTGAAACGGATGAAGAACGAGCTGCTCGCTTGGCAGACAACACTGAACGCGAGGCAAGGCGTCGTGCAGAAGAAACCCCTCACCAGCAAGAAGACTGGCAAGTAAGGGATGCCCTGCGCCATCAGGACCAACATCGTGCAAGGCGAGAGCAGGCTCACCATGAGAATCGCAACCTTGCTCAATACGATGATACCGACTTCTTCTGAGAGGAACTTCCTGTTGAGTACAGGCACGCGTTGAGCAGGACCTCATTATTTCAATGCACTAAATGCTCATATTGTGATGCTTTTGTGTGGAACGAGGAGAGAAGAGGATTTTGCTGCAACCACGGCAAGGTCGACCTTAAGCATGATCCTACTAATCCAAAACCCGGTTAAATTCCATCACAACCTCCATATGCTATTAAAAACCTTTTCCTTAACCAGGACTTTGTGAAGTACGCGAAACAGTACAACAACGTGCTGGCAATGGCAAGTATCGGTGTCCGAGAGATAGGTATGCCAGGCTTCAATCCTGGAGTGCGCATACAAGGTAAGGTTTACCATTACGTGCGTGCCCGCACGTACGGGCATGCGAGAGCGAAGGAACGGCCTGTGTGGTTGTTGTTTCTGGCATGGGGTTTGAAAGGTTTTTTTTTTGCATGTACGGCCATGCACGTACAGGTACGCACGTATGGCCACGCATGTATGGGCACGCGAGAGCGAAGGAACGGCCTGTGTAGTTGTTGTTTCTGGCACGGGGTTTGAAAGTTTTTTTTTTAGTTGTTTTTTTTTTGCACGTACGGGCACGCACTAGTAATTAACAAAAGCACGCAAATCGAATTTCTGATTCTTGAAATCAGTTTATTCAACTTCTACAACATAATGTCAACATTAGGCCCGCATAGATGGGTGCAAGTGTAACACAACAAAAAGAGAAAAGATATTGTGATATTTTCAAAACTAAAATAAGTTTTGAAATATTAAATTTATTTGACAAGGCTAAACAAAATTAAAATTCAAACATTTGCTTTGCCTAATTTCTTGGTAACAAATTTCTCCAAATATCAGTAAATTGTAAATTTTTGAGAACATCATTTTCAATTACTATGACAGCTTGTCTGTTAAGTCGTTCTTGTGTCATTGTTGACCTGAGTACATTCTTTATATGTTTCAGCCTGGAGAAACTTCTCTCTCCAGTCGCATTAGTTATCATTAAACACAAGTAAATCCGTAGTGCTATTTCAACATTAGGGAATGAAGAAGTTAATCCATTTTTTAGCACAAGGGTGTAGATATCAGAAGCTTGCGGTGTTTCATGCTTGTCCCTGAATTCATCAAATTGCCCAACAAAGTTTTTAAAGTGAACAATTTCTGGCACAAATTCAGGCTCGATGTCATCTGAGTAAATCTTCTGAAACTTGGCTGCTGTTGTTGAAATGTTTTCATCGTTCATTGTTGGAAATTCGACCTGGAAACGAAACAATGAATGAACATTTTTATATACTTCAATGCGATGAGAAAGAGCTGAGCATAACTTATCTATGATGGGTAGATATGTTTCCACCTTAAACTTCCGGCTTCCTCGCAAAGCACCATCTTCAGCATACCATCATTGATTTGTTTTCTTCGCCTATGCTCTCGTTTTTGTTCGTCGTGGTATTCCGTATTTTCTACTTTGTTTAATAGCTGATTGAAGCTGCAGTGTTTCATGCTGAAGTGATTTGCTGACTTGATTGAACCTCTCTAGTATGACAGCCAGAAGTCTGCCAAGAGAACTGTTTCCAGTTCTTGAGTATAGTCTTCAGTTTGAGCTGCTTGAGTATAGTTTTTGCCTCATAACGTGTGTCAACCTTCTGATTTACATTTTCTGAGATTAACTTCAAAGCTTCTTGAAAATAGATGTACCCTTTAGACAAGGCTTTTGTGGCATCGGCCCTTGCAGACCATCTAGTATCTGATGCTCTTTTAAGTACCAATCTAGATTCACTTCCACTTTCAACTTTAAGGCACTGAAGCATTACCAACATTGAGTTAAAGCAGAAAATAAATTGTAAAGTTTTTGAATAAGACCAAAAAATGAAACTGCTCCAGTGCAGCTTTCCGCAGCACATACAACTACCAAATTAAGTGAGTGTGTATCACGTGGAATGTAATGGACAAGATGATTGATGCCGAGAATATGTGCCTGAAGCCCTTTGTAGCATCCTGACATGTTTGATGCATTTTCATTAGACTGTCCTCTTAAATTAGCTACATCAATTTCAATTTGTTCAAAGAATTCCAAGACAATGTTGGCAAGAGCTTCTCCAATGTGACTTGCAATGGGAATGAAAGTAAGAAAACGTTAAACCACCTTATGATCTGATTTTCTAACATAGCGAATAATCACAGTCAGCTGATCAGTGTGTGATATGTCTGGCATTGAATCAACACTTCGGGAAAAGTATTGAGCTTCCTTGATTTCTTTTACAATAGTTTTCAATACTTCGTTTCCCATAATCTCTATGACTTTGTCACATATTGTTGAAGGGTTCTCTGGAGGCCCTCAGCTGGCGGAGGCCCCTGAGCTGTAGCCCATAAAGCCCATGCCTTAATCCGGCACTGCTCGGAGTCTAGGAGGTCGGCAGTTTGGACCCCGGCCAAGTCATACCAAGGTTGATAATAATGGGTCCGTGCTGCTAGTGGCAGATTAACGCACGGGCACGCAAGGCCCATGTCCAGAAACCCCAAGCTCAACGTGGCCTAAGCACTCCAACGAAGCCGTTGATAAGGAACGGCTGGCTTGGCAAGTGATAGCAAGCTGATTGGCAATGGAACACCTTAACATTTTTAACAAGGGGGAAAAAGGCAATAATAACATGGGAATTCCTCCACGCAACATCGTCTGAGAAAGTGCAAAAATACCACCGAGTCCTCTTGGCAGGGCGGGGGCATCTTGGACTGAAATATGTTTTGTGCCCAGGGCCCCAAAAAATCCTAACCCGCCTCTACGTGCTGCTTCCTTGCTTGACATTCATTGTTGGAAAAAGGATGGAGCACAAATAAACAACCATGGGTTGGCAACCATTGTGGATGCAGTTCTAACCATTGTGTATGCATGATGGTCCCAATGACCTCCTGCCTTGAAGATACCCCATAATGACAAGGATAACAGGCACGTTGCGTCCATCTCGATCAATATGAGGGGACCTCATGTTAAGTCTCATCCTGTGGATTCGGGTTCTAATGGTGAAAGTATTCTTTGGAATTGAAGCTGTCCATACTAATAGTTGGGAAATTGAAAACCATGAAGCATATCAAACATAGGTACATCAACTCATCAAACATAGGTACATCAACTCATCAAGCATAGGTACATCAACTCATCAAGCATAGGTACATCAACTCATCAAGTATAGGTACATCAACTCATCAAGCATAGGTACATCAACTCATCAAACATAGGTACATCAACTCATCAAACATCAGTACATCAACTCGTCAAGCATCAGTACATCAACTCATCAAACATAGGTACATCAACTCATCAAACATCGGTACATCAACTCATCAAACGTAGGCACATCTACTCATCAAACGTAGGTACATCTCATCAAACGTAGGTACATCAACTCATCAAACATAGGTACATCAACTCATCAAGCATAGGTACATCAACTCATCAAACGTAGGCACATCTACTCATCAAACGTAGGTACATCTCATCAAACGTAGGTACATCAACTCATCAAGCATCAGTACATCAACTCATCAAACATAGGTACATCAACTCATCAAACATCAGTACATCAACTCGTCAAGCATCAGTACATCAACTCATCAAACATAGGTACATCAACTCATCAAACATCGGTACATCAACTCATCAAACATAGGTACATCATCAACTCATCAAACATAGGTACATCAACTCATCAAGCATCAGTACATCAACTCATCAAGCATCAGTACATCAAGTATAGGTAGATGGATCATTATTTTGAGAATGGAAGTTCAAATACTACATATATATCTGTTTGTCCATCGTCTCCTGTCGTAATGTAAATGTGCACTAATGTTACCTCATGTCTGTGTCCTGCATTTGATGAAAGTTCCACTATGGCCCTTGGATCAGTGCTAACAAAGCCACCAGGTCAAGCATGGTCTTCCATTTTTGACGTTTCCATCAGATAAATCTTGAACTCCAATATTTAATGTCTTTCAAAAGACAAGTGCAATCTCTGGCGATTTTAAGTATTATACGCGTTGCACAAATGATGACTACAACTTGTTTAATGGCCACATGTATTCTCACTCTTGTGGTGTTGGCCAGGGCAGGGAAGGTTTTTAGCCAAAGTCTTTCACAGAGCTGCTGGCCAGGCCTGGTATTTAACTATGTAGAAGGAATTTGTAATTTATTCAGGGTGCCGGCGAGAGCACCGTTTACTCATCATGAAATACACCATGAGATATTTAACAACCACTAACTAGTGCGATAGATGGGACACCCTGCTTAACGTCATCATCTGAAGGGCGGCGTAGTTTCCTTTGCAGCACTCTGCCTGCAAACCACTGATCCGACATTTTACAGTCGTGTTGGGAATCAAACCACAGACTCGGCAACTCTCACAAAGTAGCTGATCAACTCAACAGTAAAAACGAGAGCAAAGTCGATGGTGCACTATCACAAATCCCCATGCTTCCCACCTTAAGCAAAGTTGAAAGTTGGCAAAAAGTTCCACCAGGAATAACAATATATTACATTTTGAGTTCATTTCTTTTCTGTTTTGACCTCCTGTGACCCCAAGTCCCCACTCCCTGGGGCATGAACCATGGGTCAAATCGAAAAAATCGTTACATATGTCATGTGTCCCCTAATGTTGATTGCAGATACAAAATTCCATTTAAAAATGTTTTAAAATGTCCCCGTAATTGCATTTATTGGGATTTGACCCTTTGACCCCACCCGGGGGGGGGGGAGAGGGGGTGGAGCTAAAAAGATACTGCTCTCACACCTTCTTGCTATGTGGTGATCATAACTTCCAATTTTGGTGAATTTCTGCCCAACCGTTTAGGAGGAGATAGCGTGATGGACGGCCAGACGAACGGACAGACAGACAGACGGAGCCGATAACAAATCCCCCCTCCCCTTTTTTTTTCAAAAAGTGTGGGGGTAATAATCATGTTTTCATGAAATCCTACTTTGAGCCTTGCATCTGATCTGACAATGTGACTACAAGTTTAATTTGCTTCATTGTTGGGCAGAGCAAGTTGCACAGCTTCAAGTTTGATCGGTGTCATCCAGGCTTGAAGAGCAACACATGTGGAATGTAGGTTATGTTGGAATGGTTGACACGATGATCTTCCTGGCACACTTCAGATTGGAGACGTAGTGTGAGGCACGGAACTCACTCACTGTATCTTGTCTCCTGAGGTCTGTCGATGAAAATGATGCTGTTTATCGTAGTATCTGACATCTTCCAGATACAAAAGATTAACGTTTGAGAAGAGGATGGAAGTTGACCGATTTTGTACTTATCATGTTTTCATTATGTTTTTGTGGTAACTTGCTTCACATGGTATGGAAATGCCCAGGAATTTATTAGCCCCCGTTGGACTTATGGATTGGGTCTCGTCCGTCCGTCCGTGCGTCCGTCTGTCTGTCCACAGCCATATCTCCGATATGTATGGACCGATTTTGCTCAAACTTGGCACAAAGGCAACACATGATGGTATACATCTTCTTATTCTTCTTCTTTCGACTGTTCCCGTTCGGGGTCGCCACAGCGGATCATCCGTATGATCCGCATCGTGATTTGGCACATGTTTTACGCCGGATGCCCTTCCTGACGCAACCCTGGTCGCCTCTTACGACACAGGGATATGGTACACCTATTTTAACCGGGGTATACACCGGCCCAGTATACTGGTACTCATTTCGCCAACCTCGGAAGGATGACAGGCTGAGTCAACCCCCTGGTGTATTAATTCAGTGCCCCAACGGGGCTTGAACTCAGGACCTTTTGGATCCCAAGCCGCTGCACATGATGGTATACATATGCACATCATTTGTTTCGCAATTCGACCAAAGATGGCCGACTGGCGGCCATTTTAGTTGTAAAAACACGATGTTGAACATGTCCTCAACCATTTCTCGGAAATGCATTTACCGGTCTTATTCAAACTAGGCACACAGATAGAGAATGATGGCTTACATAAGCACGTCATTTTCTTTCGAGGTCAGATCCAAGTTGGCCAACTAGCGGCCATTTCATTACTTGAACGTGTCCTCAGCCATTTCTCAGACATGCATGGTGCGATTTTGATGGATCCTGGCACAAACTCAGTACATGATGGCATACTGAGTTACGTGCACCTCACTTTATTTTGAGATCTGATCAAAGATGGCCTACTGGTTGAATTTCATGAATTTTTTTTTTAATTCTAATTACTCTTTTCAATTTCACCCCAACCACCTTTATGTACAATTTTCAAAAACTGATCAGACAGCATTTTCAACTAAATGATAATTTTCTGTTGTCTACAGTTGTTGAATTTCTTTTATACGTCAATAAATATTATTAAATGTTGTACTGTTTTTGTAATTCAGTACGTCTCCCCCAAAATATATGAACATTGAATCTTTTCTGTGCAAAATTTACATTCCCAATTGAAAAACATCATACATGTCACGTGACCAACTATCTTACACAATATAACTACGTGACCCACATCATTAATATTCATGACCGAATAACCCAATCGTATGCAATCTTCCATGGCACATGACCATTCAAGTCAGTTGCGCATTTTTTATGATAATTCATGGACGTGTGTGTGTGTGTGTGTGTGTGTGTGTGTGTGTGTGTGTGTGTGTGTGTGTGTGTGTGTGTGTGTGTGTGTGTGTGTGTGTGTGTGTGTGTGTGTGTGTGCACGCGTGCTTGTCACACTACTACTCCTGATTCCATCCAGACTTGCTACATAGAATCAGCATGACCCCAAATAATGTATTGTTGTTTTTATCTTTGCCTGTGGTCTTGGGGGGGGGGGAGGGGGGACAAATTCTCTATGTAAATGTGCATCGTGTATCGCGGCCTTTAGGTAGGGGAGGGTATTACAAGTCTCCATTCACAGCACAGTATTCCTGTTCCCACGTTTTCCAGTGTAGTAAGGTGTTTTGAACTATAAACAGTAGGTATGTTTTTGGTTCATCCACGTAACCCGAGTTGTTATTTTTTTGCCTATACATCGCTGTTGGTTACCTATACACCGCCCAAATAAAGGTATGCGTCAGAAGAACGTGTTGCATGTTTGAAACAAGATCGCCCGTCGTACGGGTACTCTGCTAGTATATATAAATCTTGTAAATATGGGCTAGTCCTTTAGCTCTGTGCAGCAAAATTACTAAAATAATAGGGGCTATGACGTATATGTCTTTTTTTCCTTGTTTTTTTTTCTGACATCACACTGGGGATTCCTCAGGAGTACCCTTACTACACAACTTCCCTCTGGTTTCTGTGAAAATCAAAATTGCCATTTTATTGTTTAAAGTATGGAACCTGGAAACAACATTTCATGATGCCACAAAGCCTGGTGTTGGCTGAATGGTTAAGGTGGCTGCCTTAATATCTTAGCCTCTTGAGTTTGACCCTGGTTGGCCATTAAATAATTACAGGTGGGTAGACTCAGCCTGTTATCCTTCCGAGGTCGGAAAAATGATACCAGCTTCCTCGGAATGGGTATTGCCTCAACGCCACAGCCGTGCTCCCAGCAATGATGCAAGCAGGCTGAATACGAAATATAAAAATATGACTTTCATTTTTTGAGTTTGAAGCATTATAATGATGATGATGATGATGATAATTATTATTATTTGACAGCAATAATGTAGAGTAATCTTCTTCTTCAATGCCGCAATTGTTCGTATTTGTGAGGTCAGCCAGGGTGGTTTTAGTTTGGTCCAAGTCTTTTTGAAACGTGCTGGCCAGACCTGACATGACACTACAGGAACTTCTAATTTGTTCAGGATGCCAATGATAACTCGCCTACTCTTCGACAAAGATGTGGTATGACATTTAACGTCCACAAATGCTCGCAGTCGGGTGCTCCGGATTAACGTCCTTCTGATGGATGCAGCACACATTGATCAATCACCCTGCACTTGAAAGATCAGGATGAGAGTTATAACTGATGGGATTCAAATCCAGGTGAGACAGCTGGGAGATGTGTGCCCCTACCTCAAAGCTATCCTGCCACCCCAAACCACATTCTAAGTCTACGAAAAATAAAATGCTTATGAATTCTGTACACAAGCCACTGAAATTTACGTTTGAAGGTCATGGAGCAAATGTTTGGAGTTCATCATGGAATTTGTGCCATTTTGAAGGTACAGTGTGAACGTTCCAGCACTTGCATAATTTTATATGCTGGAGAACTGTCCACAAGTTTGGTGTTTCAATAATTAGTAAAATCAATGATTGTCGCTGTTGGCAGGGAAATATGGCACGAAGAGATATCATCATTTTTAATGCCTCCAAGAAGGAGGTTTTCACCGCTTCGTCGGGATATAAAACCTTCCAGGCACGACTTCGAACAAACTGGAAGATTCAAAGGTTTGTTTGACCACTCAGCAAAGTTCTGAATGTCATTACCCCATGTGCGTTGTGTGAAGCAGGGTTGAGCAATTGGTTCACTCGATCTGTCCATCAGTCCATTTCTATGATCAAGGAGCTACCTAATTTCAGTTTAATTTTATATTTCAGTTGAATTTACAACACCAACACCAACCCCAACCTTAACTTTAACCCTAATCCTAACATTAATCGGAACACGAACCTGCAGTTTAGCAGAACTTTGGCTCTGAATTTGGCAAATTCTACGGAATCTGGTCCCGATCGCGCATGCACACGGAGGAGTAAGGTAGTTGTTTTCGTCTGCCTGTCAATGGAAGATGTGTGCCCCTACCTGATTTTCTTCAAAGCTTCATTGATTTAGGTACATCAACTCATCTATATAGCCATTGATATCGCTTAGTGACGATGATGGGTTGTGAAACGGTCAAACAAAATTGAAAATCATTCCAAACGGGAAACTTAATATGTGAAGGACACAAACAACAGGCATGAATAACTCATTTTAATGTGGTAATTAAGGTGGTGTAAACAAGGTGGTGTTATAAACTGGTAAACTCTTTTAGGCTAAACTTGCGATTCAACGTTTATTTATTTTACTATTTTTTTTTCTTCTTCGGCTTTTAAAACATTTATTTTATTTCAATTGAATTATACATTTGAACACTGTAGAACACAATTCGCCTTGCTCACACTTCCAAAAATCCTCAGTTTAGCAGTACTTTGCCAACATTGTAAGACGTTTCGACTAATCAAATTTGCCACGTGCTCTGTGGGACGAGTAATAGCAAGGTTGAGACAAAAAAAATGGCGGCATCGAGCGATGTAATGACAGAGCTAACTTCGTCCAAAAGATGTTTGTTTCGTGCGTCTTTTTTTTCAAAGATTGTTCCAAAATCATCAGTTTCTCCGAGAGGAGTCGGCAGAAGGTTCAGCTCCTGTTCTGTTCCGTTTGAGCCATCGACTTCATATGGTTACCATCATGCCTGTTATTCCAAGTTCACAAACAAAGCTAATATATTGATCGTGCTTGGAAACGCAAAGCAAGAGTTTAAAAGACCCTTCCCTTGTCGTTTTTCACAAGACTGTGCAGGTTAATGTGTTCTATGAACTCTCCAGTTTTTAATGTTCCTTGAACATCAAGCTTTTCAAATAGATAAGGAAAGTTGAGAGGTCATTGTATGAAGAAGTATCAAAAACATCATTCCAGTCATCTAATTTGTTGACAAATTAACTCTTCTAAAGAAAGTAATCCAAATTTCCAACTTTCTAAATTGTATTTATTTATTCACATCTTTCATTGGGTAATTATACCAGTGTGTGTACAAGCTCTACTACGATCCTTTGAAACGGTTTTTTTAAAAAACACCATAAAATGCCTTTGAAATAGCTTTTTATAGAAATACGCAATCAAATGTTTTGTGTTGAAAATCGTGGAAAATTTTCTGGATGTTCTGTCAGATCGCCTGACCTTCGAGTATGCGATGTTTGTTGATGTATTTTGGTTGTGTTCCCCACAAGCCTCAAGGAAGAAATAACAAAGGAACGATTGGCTGGCGTAAAAGTCTGGCTAACTTGTGGACCACGAGAGAAGTTCACAGCAGCAGAGGTGAGTTTTTAAAAGCTGAGTCTTGTATTTATGAGATATGCGTTCGCATGATAGCTGTCAAATGAACAGCTAAATGATCAGATTAAAGAACATGACCGACTGAATTCAATGTTTAGGCTCATGGGAGAATGTGATGCCAGAGGGTAAAAGGCAAGGCGAACTGACATCGGGGCAATGGGGAAAAGGTTTGACACAACAAGCAGGGCATGAATGGACTGTAAAAGAGGAGGAGAGGAAACATAGTAACCTGCAAGTAAGAGGGTTGGGTAAGGTAGGGTTAAATGGGGGTAGAAATGATTGTGAGTTGGGATGGAGGTGACAGGAGATGGTGGTGCACCCCTTGCTTGAATACCTGTAAGGAATGCGAGAATGCCATTGAACCATCTCAGAAACCTGAGAACATGGGCACTGATGCCATATGGGCCCATCACCAGATCAGCATCTTTGCCGGACACAACTTTGTCTACCTTATCTGGTGAGAAGGACACAATATTCAGTCTACAATGTGTAAGATGGAGATAGAGTAGGATTGGTTTGGCACGTAAGGTTTGCAGGCAAACACTGAGTAGAGACATTCTGTCTTATCTTGAACAAAATTTCTGATGATGCTGTTTGAGGTGAGTGAGGGGGTGGAGGGGTAGCATATACCAGAGACAGACTTGACAATGTACCACCATCACTTGGAGGAAGGAGAGTGGTTTGAGAGTTCAGCCTTCAGACTAATGAGATGATGTTTTCTGGCTTGCCTAAGGATGGACACTTACTTATGAGCCTACCGGGTGAACTAAAGTTGCCTTCGGTGAGATGAACCTTCCATGTTGAGAAAGCAAGCTGCTTTACCGTCACCACCTTCCTCCAGGATACAGTGTACTAGGGTCTTGACGAGAGGATGGATAGGATAGCCGCAGGGGGATGGTATAAACCAGTGCATGAGTGAGAGTTGGCTTTTGTGAAAGTATTCCCAAGCGGAATCAATATGAGATGCTGTGTAGGTGGCAGCCCAATCGTTTTGTGTGAGGGCAGATCTGCAGTCATTGCTGGATGATCCCTGTGAATAACCATATTCTTCAGGGTTGAGGTTTCTCTCTTACTTACAATAACCAGAGGGATCTGGAAGGGGAAAGGGGGCGTTCAAACCAAAATGAGTTGTAGATCTTTCTTCATTTATAAACATTTTTTGGGAGGTAAAGACAAAACATTGTAGCTGAATATTTAATGCTGATGGCGATAGTAACCGAATCCACACCTGGTGATATCTGTGAACAGTTAGAGGAGCTGAGGCGGTTTGTGGAAGGTGGTGGAAGTGTTCTGGTGATGATGGGTGAAGGCGGAGAGCATCAGCACGGCACCAATATCAACTTCTTCTTGGAGGAGTTTGGCATCATGGTTAATAACGGCAAGTACTCGACCTCACTGCTCCATCTGCACATTCAAAATGCATCACAAAGACGTCATTTTATTGATGTTGTGAAATTCACAAAGACAATTAAACTTTCAAGTCTGTTTTTTATAATCGTGAAATGAACTTGCATATTATGTTTTTCTTTCATTTCACCAAAATGTTCTTATTCCAATTGTTTTTACAAATAGACTTTTGAACAGGACAAAAAATGGAAACAGCTGGGTAAATGAGGGACACCAAGCAACGGCTTCCACACAGGTTTGGCCCATGTGTTAATTAAGCAAATAACATCCCAGCATACTTAGGGTCATGTGTAAAAATAGGACCGCCTGTCCTGAAGCTCACCTGGATCAGAAGCAACAGTCAGTAAAACCCCCTGAAGAGCCCCCCTCTGACACTGAATGTTTTTATTGCCGTGAACAAACTTTGGTACATCACAGGTGGTGAAGTTCGTGATAAAGTTTCATTCAAGGGTTTTAGTTGATTCGGTGAGAGCTGATTGACTATTCCCTCCATTCACAGGTGAGAGATGTGGGTGGGTCTTTCTTTAATATTTATATATTGACTGCTTTTGACGTTTGCACTTGGTACATGCTTGGGAGCCTCATTGGTATGCATTGCTCTCTGCGCTGTCACTGATGATTCGCCAATAAGCGATGAAATCGGTCCCGCAACTGAGGGTGTGTATAACATTTGGATTCTTACGCGTGTAATATTTGTGAATGTCTTTATAGCTGTGGAGGAACTCTGGGAAGGGTTGGAAATAACAAAGCGCTTACCTTGTGTAGGCCTTCTTTGTTGTTGTAGGCAGCTTATTCGGCTATAAGAGCACAGGAGGTGTCAATTTTACTGGATGGGCCACCACTCCGACACAGGATGCTTGAATGGCTTATTCTTCCCAGTAAGCTGGTACTCATTTTGCCGACCTTCCAAAGGATGACAGGCTGAGTCAACCCACCCAGTTATTTCAATGGCAAGAGAGGTGCTCAAACTCTGGACCCTTAAGCCAAAGATCTTAGGCCAGCCACCTTAACAGTTAAGCCAATACCAGGCTGAGGCCAGCAGGTGGACATTTGTAGGACAAATATGATCGTACAATAGAGGCAATGCTGTTATACAATGACCAAATATGCCAGATTCACAATGGCATGTGCGAAATTCCACGAATGATATCGCTGAAATGGATTTGCTTCTTACAGATGCAGTTGTCCGGACAGTCTACTACAAGTATTTTCACCCAAAGGAAGCTCTTGTTCCAAATGGTGTGCTGAATCGGTAAGCCATCGGCATGCATGATTTGCCAGAAGTCTTAGCTTGAAAGTAAGGTTATTATAAATCGCTTCCCATTTCTACATTTCATCTCCGAGCCATTCTTTTGTGTTACTTTTGTCGTAATGACTTGTCATACGCAGGCTTGTAATGTTCGTTTTGTTTTTATTTAAATGCTTGCACTATCTTTTTGCACCAACATGAGGTGCTATTATTTTCCTCCCATTGAAGAATGATGAGCAGAACAAATTTGAACCAATCGGTGATATTTATTCAGAGAGAATTCTTTGTTTTATGGTGGTCCTTTGAGATCATCGGTAAATCGTTGTCCTTAACGCTTTGTTAACTTTTATGGTCTTCCTGGCAGGGAAGTGAATCGGGCCTTGGGCAAGGGTGGGAAGAGTACTGGAGATGAGGATTACGGCTCATCCATAGCCCGGTTGGTATTTCTAACTGTGCACTGCTCTGGCACTGGTACTTCGATGCTGCCATAATACTTTATTATTTGCAAAACTGTTTGCACTTTCAATCTCATCAATTGTTTCTCTTGTTTCTAGAACATGACATTTTATGAGTACTTTTTAATCATTAAAGGGATAGTCATTTGTAAACATAAACCATTTTGTTTAATTCATAAATACCATACCTGTTACATTAAGGTTCTCAACACTATTTTAAAATTTACTGCATTTGGTTTGAATGCCAGTTTGGGCTACATCTAACAATTTCTTCCTCTGCAGGGCCCTGAACTTTTTGTACCCCTTCGGCGCTACGCTTAATGTCGTGAAGCCTGCGATGGCGATACTTTCCACTGGAAGTGTTTGTTTCCCCGTGAACAGGCCAGTCCTTGCCTTCTTCCACTCAAAGGCCAGTCCTTGCCTTCTTCCACCTTCTTACATCTTGCAACAGATATACTGAAACAAATGAACCAACGTTGCTCGGAGTTGTATTCGGCAGCATGCAGGAGTGTTGAAAGATGTCTTTTTTGTTGTTGTTGTTGTTGTTGCAAATTTCACAGATTGTTTGGTTTAGTTGTTACTTCCATCACCGAAGGTGGATGGAGGTTGTTTTCACCCCTGTCTGTTTGTTCGTTTGTCTGTATGCAGGATGTCTCAAAAATGCTATCGATGGATTCAGACGAAATTTGGTGGAGAGGTTGGGTGTGCGACAAGGATTCATTGATTCAATTTTGGTGAAGATCTGAATCTGGATACCAGAATTTTAAAAGTGATTCTTCACCATTGAGAGATAGGGCCAAAAACGGAATATAGCAATATAGCTCAAAAAGTTGTGGACCAATCCAGATGAAACTTGGTGGATATGTTGGGTGTGTGACAAGGACGAATTGATTCAATTTTAGTGAAGATCTGGATGTGGATTCGAGATTTTGAATTTTTTTTTTTAATGATTTTTCATCATTGAAAGATAGGGACAAAATTATATCTAGTACAATGTCTCAAAAGCTTGTGGATGAGTTATGACAAAACTTGGTGGATGAATTGGGTAGGTGATAAGAAGAAGCCAAATCGATTTTGGTGTGTGATCAGGACGAATGGTCTGGATCCAGATCCGGCCTATCAGTGGGATAGAAAATGTAAACTGTTTAGCTTGGCGGAGTAATGCGTTCTACCAAGTGCTGTTCTCGTTGTTGGTGTTGCTATTGTTGTTGTTTTCCCTCACAGAAATACGGAGGCAAGCTGGCTGTTCTGGGATCTTACCAAATGTTTTGTGACCAGTATGTTGATAAAGAAGAGAATGGGAAAGTGCTGGTAGGCTTTGCACTGCGGACACGCAGCGTCACGTGATGCCTCCGAATGTGTAACACTTATACGGTCAATTTCATTTGAAAATCCACAAAATGACTCATTGAGCTGAATCCTTGTGCAATTGTTGTTTCCTTGGCAGGAAATGTTGATGCAGTGGTTAACCACAGATGAAATTCACATGAACCAGATTGATGCAGAGAACCCAGAGGTGACATTTGCATTTCGAAGCCATTACGTTTGTACCGGTGAACGTTGATTGCGTGCCAAAGCTGTCAAGTCTCGTGTTTTGTAAACGCGCAGTTGTGCGCATGTCATTTCAAGGAGAGGACATTGTTGTTTACCCATGCCCTCTTTCTAAAGTAAGCTCGAGGAATCTTGAAACCTCTTATAATCACAATTTGTCCTGTAGTTTTATTGTTTTTTTCCCCTACTAATTTCAGTTTCATAGCTGTTGTTTTTTCTCTCTCGATCTTGCTATCTCCCTATCTCTCTCCGTTTTTCTTCTTTGGTCCAGCGAAAATTATTTTCATTGAGGATATTAAATTGTGCACTGGTCTTTTTTTGACAAAGTCACTGACGAGAGGCATTCTTTTTTGGGAGTTATCAGTACGCATGTACGTACGTCCGTCCGTGGTCATTTTCTCTGTTTTCTCTGCAATCCCTTGTCCGATTGACGCAAAATTTTCACCAAAGGGTCGACGACTCATGTACAATTTTTTTCATGATAATTATGACTTCATCGGTCATGTGGTGTGGCAGCCATGTTGGCAAAAAGGAAAAATTTTGGAACTCTGTATCTCTGAAACCGCTCCATGCAAAAAATTGAAACTTCCCCATCGTAAATAAGTGTGATTTTTGATTGTCATAGATTGCTTCTTTATGACGTCATAATTGCATATGTTGAACGCTTTATCCACTAAGTATGAAAAATTTTGACAGTCATCTAGGGCGAAATTGTATGGGGAAAAAAATTGATGATGGCATACTACACCTGGTGTTGGCTTAGCAGTTAGGGTGGTGGCTTGGGATCCTAAGGTCCTGAGAACAAGCCCCGTTGGCTGCTGAATTAACACCAGGGGGTAGACTCAGCCTGTCATCCTTCCGAGGGTCAGAAAAATGCGTACCAGTGTCACAGCCAAAAAGGCTGTACACGAAGGGAAGGGGTAACAACGGATTTATTAAATCTGGTATTGGTGTGGTGTTGGTATGATGGGCCGAATGGCCTCCTCATGCACCTTAATTCCTTGTAAATCCTTGTAAGTTGGTTCGGCAGACATTTTGTTTTTTAACATAAAAACCTTCAAAAATCTTCTTCTCCGAAATGGCTGAACAGATTGAGGGGAAACTTCGCCCACATGTTCCCCAAGCCTTGGGGATACCAGCTTGTTCACAAATAATTAATAGGTCACATGGTCTGGCAGCCATTTTTGATTGAACATAAATCATAAAAAAATTATTTATCTTGAACCGCTTCATCAATCAATGTGAAACTTCACAGTTATGATCTAGTAGTCATGGTGAATATATTGTTATGGATTTCAGAATCAGGGTCTGATGAATGCATCCACACATCCAGGTCCTCAGACAGTTATTTCCTTAAATGCATGTTCAGATTAGCCCCATCCCCATGTCTAATGGGATCTTAAATGTGATGCATTGAGAAGGGTAAAAGATAGATCCCCTCTCTTATGGGAAGCTTTTTTCTTTACGACGGACACCTTCACACACATTTCTTTCACGAGCTCTGAAGCCCGCCCTCATTTTTTCCTCAGCAACATTATTTCGCGGGCTCTGGAGCCCGCCCTCATTTTTCCTCAGCGACACTCTTTCGCGAGCTCCGACGCCCGCCTTTTTTGAGAGCGCACGGGTCGTCATGGTAACCGTGCCCCGGTGGGGCGGGGTGAGCTTGGGGCAGATGACACCCCGTGGAGACGGCCCGGGAATATAAAAACGAGCGAGAGAAAGTGTGAGACACGTTCTGTGAGGAGAGACATTCTGAGATATTAAAAAAACGAACAAAAGAGGGACGTTCTCTGAGGATAAAAAGTCTAAGGAGAAAAAGTCCAGAGAGGAAAAAGCAGAGGGCGAGAGAAGCGACCAAGAAGCGGGTGTCTAACCAGCGCCGAAGAGACAATTCGCCCTTCCAGTGCTTTGGAAAACGAGCGTGTGGTGAGCGTGTGAGTGTGAGCAGTGCCACCAACAAGTGAGGCTCAGGTTGATCACTGACAACACCAGGGTCTAAACCTGCAACGGACGATCTCAGTGCCCTCCAGACGTCGACTGCCGTTCACGGCTGCCCCCGCGAGAGGGTGCATGGCAAAGCTGGGTGCTGGCGCACGTGACCCGCACGCACGCATTTTCAGGACGTTTTCAGGACGTTTTCGCTTCACGGACGACTTTCTGGTGAGCGAGACGATTCTCCCCCTCCCCTCCCCCCGAATGATCTGTTGGGTTCCCATGTCTGTGTTTAGCTGTAAGTAAGTCAACCCCCGATAAGCATCTGCTCTTTGTCTCTTTCCTGGCATTTTGATTGATTTTGCTTTGAAATTCATTCTTTATTTACCTCAGCAAATGAAAGGTTCTTTTTATTTATTTATTTTATTATTAATAAATTATTTGTCGATTTCCAACCTGTCCGTGTTTGTCCTTTCCTTTTATTGGTCGAGCATTGTTCGAACCAAGATAGACTGGGAGGTAATTACCACAGATTTGACCAAAAAAATCGTCGGCACGCACCAGCGGTTAAAACGCTCGGCCGCCCTAATTAAAATCTAATAAGATAATATTGGTGCTTTGCCGAGGGCGCGCTCCCCACTCAGGTAACCACATGACCTCTAGTTAAACGGAATAATTAGACGGCGGACACTGGAACTCGTGGTTGACTGGGTGGCGTTCGTGGTTTTAAAACACCCACCGTACCATAACGTTAATTGTGAGCGGTGGCCCCAGGTCCGGCTCTACCGAGGACAACCAGGGATTAATCCCCCTGAGTGACAAGCTGGTGTCTCGGTATCCGTGACCACAACAATATGTTTTAAATTTCAACCTGAATCGGACACATGGTCTGGCAGTTAGAATTATTTAGTATTTTGAATCTTGGTTCAGGGATTTAAATCAAACTTGGTGCAAGTATGTATTATGATGTAATGATGTGGGCGGAGACATATCTGAGGACATCGCGACGTCAAAAAGTGCCCTTCTTGTTTTTTTGGTGACATGAGCTGTACCTCGACCCTGAAATGTTCAGTCATTTTATAGCCATTGTCAGCAATCTCAATGTTGCCTTGAAACAATTCACCAGAATGATATGACATGGTTATATTTTTGCGAATCTGGAAGCCATGAGCACACAACATACAGGTCCTTTAGATCAGTTATATCAGTAAGTATGTGTTTTATAGATAACTCCCTCCCCTTGTCTAATGGGTAAATAAATGTCCATGCGCTGTGATTTATCTTTTTAGTTAGGATTCCCTTTTTTTTTTGGAAAACCTCATCTTCTTCAGCGTCAGCCGCAAAATGCCCGTTGGGTTGTGGACACGCTGCAGAACAGCAAAAGCCCTCAGTTCCCGGCGTCCCCTGCGTGCTTACTAGGGGAGATGTTAACTCCCATCTCCCGAATTCCTTACCTAATATGGTAAATAAAATCGACTCGTGGGGGGAATGGAATGCAGAAGCCCCCACCTACGGCGGATGAGTCACGCCGGAAGCGAGGCGCGCCCGAGAGGAATAAGAAGGGAAGAGAGAGATGGAAATAGCGCATTCGGCATTCGGCTTCTTCTTGGTTCTTGGTCGGTGGTTCATCGGGAAGGATCGGCGTCTCGTCTCCCCAGCACGTGTTCCGGAGCTCGAAAAGGGATCGCGGCTCGCCGTGGTTGGATCCAGTTCACCCTCGCTGGTGTCCGGTCTGGTTCTGCCCAGAGGACCTGGTCCTTGAAGACCACACGAGGCGGAAAGCTCCAAATAGACCCTGGCCTCAGCTCCATTATCTTCCGAGCTGAAGGCCGAAATAAAGGCATCAGCCACCACTGTGTGTGTGTGTGTGTGTGTGTGTGTGTGTGTGTGTGTGTGTGTGTGTGTGTGTGTGTGTGTGTGTGTGTGTGTGTGTGTGTGTGTGTGTGTGTGTGTGTGTGTGTGGCGCCAGTCAATAAGTAGTGAATTGTATAAGTTCCGTGCTGTACATGCATGCCTTGAATATTCGGTTTAAATCTGCTCTTCTCTGTTCCCTAGTTCCCCATTATTGTTAAAATAAACCCCGTTTGTTCAAGGTTTTCAGCTCGTTCGTGTCCATTCTTGCATTGACTGAGCGTATCGCATGTGAGGGATTAGCTGGCCATTGCTGTTGTAACAGGATAATCGGGACCGGCGGTTCTCGGCGATTAAACCACTCGGAATCGCACACGGAACGAGCGTGCCAAGCGGCTCGTTTCTGTTCGAGTTCCGTCGAGGGTGAAATTCCCCGGTAGTGGACCATGTGGGTATTTAGGTAAATTGAAATTGGCAATCGACCCTACCCCACGTGGTCTATCCATTGGCGAATTTGGTCCGATAGAGGACCCGTCGACTCCGGACTTATCCGGGGCGACGATCTGAATTCCAGGCGATCGGTCGAGACGACTCGCGGCTCCGTCCAGCGATCGTGCCCACGGCCGACGTCCCGGCCCCGCAACAATATGAGGTCTCCCCTAATAATAATGCTTTTTTTCTTTCTATCTTCTTTTGTATCCAGCACCCGTCTGTGGGGTAGCAGCATTTGTTGAGGGCATGGCTGTTCCGCTGATGCAATGAACACCCTCTGTAGGTTAGAGTAGGAATTTATCATTTGTTAATGGTGCCACCTACCCTTCACGAAGGATCCTTAACATCCACCAACTAATGCTGGCAGACAGGATGCTCAGTTTAACCTCCATCTGATGGACGGTACACATGTTGATGAATCAAACTAGGATGACTTTATAAAGCTGGGTCGAAATTCAAACCCAGCCGAGACAGCTTGGAGGCGAGTGTGTGTACCTCGAGTCTTGGCCATCCTGCCAGCCCAATGCCGATATATACATGCATGCGGATTATAAAATGTACGCAAAATATTTTTTCCTTACGTAAGGAAATTGCCAAGTATCTAAACATTTGCATAGGTTTCAAACGTAGAATGCAAAACTAGTCTTAAATGCAAACACTCGTGTCCTTTTGCTATGACAAAGGACTAATGCCCAAAACATCAGCTTCTTGTTTCCCACCATACTTTGATCGACATTCTGCTGATTTAATCGATCGCTCTACAGTTTTATAATACTTCTTTGCTTCAAAAAACATTCTTTTTAGAGTAACCATTGAAACTATGACCTGATGGTACTGATCTGATTATGATGTGAATTATATACCAACTGCTTTATCATTCTTTTTTAAATAAGCACTTTCAGGTCATCAAATGTAAGGTTTATTGTAGTTAACCTACAAGGGACGAGACGAGGAGGAGCACAAAGGAGTCGAGGGTTGAACTGATGGGAATTGAGTGTTAAAAGCATTGACTGTGTGATTGACACTGTTTACTTTGGAAATTTTAACAATTTTTTTTTTACTTTGGTGAGGGAGGAGTGATTTGGTTGAGGTAGGAGTGAGTGTTATGAGGGAGAACTGAATTAGGTGGAGGAGAGGAGTCAAGTGTTGAGGGTGAAAATGAGACCAAGGTTGGCAGTCGAGTGGCGAAAGAAGTGTGTGTGTGTGTGTGTGTGTGTGTGTGTGTGTGTGTGTGTGTGTGTGTGTGTGTGTGTGTGTGTGTGTGTGTGTGTGTGTGTGATCGCGCGCGCACAGCAGGCTAGAGTCGTAGATCCAGCAGGTCAGCCAGAGCAGCACTGCTGATTGATAACCTGAAAGTCCCAAATTATCCAAGATGATACTGGCTCTGTTAGGCAGGCAGTGATTTAGAAGCAAGGTCTGGCTGTGTAGTTTGAATGTGGGATCAATGGGGGGGGGGGGGGGGGGATGTGTCAGAGTGGTGTAGAGATAATGCAGAGAAGGAGTTTGGAAGTGTTGTGTGTGCAGGAGACCAAATGGAAAGGAGACAGGGTGGGGAAGTTGGTAGGAGGATACAACATGTTGCACACTAGTGAGGATGGAAGGAGTAGTGGTGTGGGAATAATATTATCGGAAGAAATCAGCAAGCAGGTGGTCAGAGTGGAGAGATGGGAGGGATGGATAGTTATGGCGTGGGTGGTGATACAGAGGCAGATTTGTGTTATTTTGGTATATGGGCCACAAACAGGAAGGACTGGGGTGGAGAAGCAGGAATTCAAGGGTGCACTGGAGAGGATGATGGGTGTGATTGAGCTGTTTGTGATGCTGTGCATTGCAGGGGACTTTAATGCACATGTGGGCGTAGCGGAGCCGGGTGAAGAAGAATGTTTTGAAAAATTTGGTTGGGGAATGAGGAACAGAGAGGGTCAAGAGCTGGTAGAGCTGGTGGCGAGGAATGGGATGGTTCATTCTTTCAAAAGTGGGAAAGTCACAAGATTACATCTTGGAGTGGACATCATAGAACAGAACTGAATTTGTTGGTGGTGAGGAAGTGACAGTTGTGGAGGGTGCAGGATTGTAAGGCAGTGGTGTGAGAGCATACTACCACCCAGCACAAGATTGTGGTGTTTGTGGTATGGATGGAGAAAAGGATGGAGGTTAAGAGCAAGGGTGGGAACATTATTAGGTGGGGGAAGTGTTGGGGAAACATCCTCATAGAGTACAAGGAGAGGTTTAAGACTAGGTATGAGGAACATAGTGAAGAAGCGGAAGGTTTGGAGGAGGAGTGGAAGAAGTATGGAGAGGGGTTTAGGGGAATTGCAGAAGTTTTGTGTGGAAGGATGTCAGGAAAGGTTGCATCGATGGGGGATAGGAACCAGGCATGGTGGATGGAGGAGGTCGTGAAAGCAGTTTGTGTAAAGAAAGAGTTTTGGAAGAGGATAGAGAAGAAGAAGGATAGGGGGAGGCAGCCGGATGCAGGGTTGCTGCACCTTTATGAGCAGAAGAAGAAAGCAGCAAGGAGAGCTGTGGATAAGGCAATGAATTATATGGAAGAGGAGGTGTACAACAAGTTGGAAGAGGATTGTGGAAGGAAGATGATATATAAATTGGCTCGTGACAGGGATAAGGATGGTAAGGACGTGAAGAGGGGCAGTGATTAAGGATGGTGGCCCGAGGCTAGTGACAGAGAAGGGGGCAGTATTGAAGGTGTGGGAAGGATAGGTCAAAGAGCTATTAAATCAGGAAGGAAGCAGCAGTGAGGTGGAGCTACCGTTTATGTTGAAGTGAAAGTGAAGTTGGTGGAGACCACAGAGAAGAAAGTGCGGATGGCATTGAAGAGAATGAAGATGGGAAGAGTGCCAAGCATTTATGAGGTGTGCACAGAGATGATAATTGCAACAGCAGTAGTCGGAGTCAGTTGGACGAAGAGGCTGTTGAACATATGTATGAGGGAGGATTCAATTCCAGAGGAGTGGAGGACGGGATTAATGTGCTGATATTGAAGAGGAAAGGAAATGTTCAAGATATGGTGAAGTACAGGGGCATTACACTCTTAAGTCATGTCATGAAGGTTCTGGAGAGGATTCTGCACAGGAGGATAAGGAAGAGTGTGGTGAGGGAGATCAGAGAAGAGCAGCAAGGGTTTAGAAAGGGTAGGGGGTGGCAGATGGGATGTTCACGCTGAGACAGCTGGTGGAGAAGAGGATTGAGTTGCAAGGTGAGATGGCATTGGTATTTGTGGACCTGGAGAAGGCCGACGACACTGTCCCGAGAGAGATGGTGATGGTGACACTGAGATGGATGGGAGTGCTGGAAGCAGAAGTTAGGTTGGAGGAAGGGATGTACAAGGGAACGAAGGGAAGAGTCTTGGTTGGTCCTGGGATGTCTGAGGAGTTCAGCCTGAACATTGGTTTTGAGGCAGGGAAGCGCTCTCAGCTCACTCATGTTTATCATGGTGATGGAGCTATTAAGCAGGAAGGTGAGCTTGAGGGGTAGTATGGGGAAGATGCTGTATGCAGACGATCTGGCTGTTGTGATGGAGAGTGGGCCAGGACATGCAGAAAGTACTGGGGGAGTGGAAGAAGGCATGTTGGAAGCATAGGCTGAATATGAGTATGGAGAAGACTGAGGTGATGCAGGTCGGGAAGCAGAGAAAATATATGAATATCAGGTTAGAGGGGAAGTAGATCAGGCAGGGAAATAGGTTTGAGTATCTAGGACGAACAGTGACCGGGGATGGTAAGTCCAAGGCAGAGGTGTGGAGGAGGATTCAGGTGGGGGGTGAATGTGTGGAGGGAGTAATGGCAGACAGAAAGATATCAAGAAAATTGGAAAGTTCTAATGTCATGTGTAACACCGGCCTAACTTTACGGTTTGGAGATGGTGGCACTGACAGAGAGAATATCAGAGGCTGCAGGTTTGCGAAAACAACTGGGTCAGGAGGATGGATGAACTGAGGGAAAAGATTGGTGTGCAGATGAGTTTGACGGGGAGATTGGTGAAATGCTGGTTGAAATGGACTGGGCACTTGGTGTGGATGGGGGAAGAGAGAATGGCAAAGAGATAAGGAAATCCAACACAGGTGGATGCCATTTAGCCTATCATGCCTGCGTGAGCACCACACCACCCCATCCACACAAAATCCAAGGAAGAAAATGAAATTTTTTTTTTAATTCATGAAATAAATTTGTTAGTTTTTTTTTCTTTGGAGTTTTTATATTCCCCCACCCCCTTTTCTTCCCCTCAGAGGAGGGGGAATGGGCTTGGTTAAAAACACATCAACCACACAACTCCCCTTGACAAGACCCCACCAACAGCACTCCGTACACATGCACACAATCACCTTCAATGCTCAAACTACCTAAAAGTCTTATCAACATCCCCATACCCCTCTATCTCTATAACTTCCCGGTACCTATCTAATTCTAATTTAAACTTATCTACTTTTTTCTGCTGCCACTACCTTTCCAGGGAGATCGCATAGATTGAGGGAGCAAAGTAGGAGGAAGAGATGTAGACCATGGTTGAGATGGGAGGATTGTGTGAGGAGGGACATCCATAAAGTAGGGTGGTTGGAGAGTGGAGAGAGTTGGCTGAGGACAGAGGGAGGTAGAGGAGTATCATCATCAAGGCAGGGCCGAAGTGTGGTGCTATCGGACCTCACCCCTTTTATAGGGAAGAGGAGGAAGAGATGAAAAGCATTTTGTCATCAAATTTTCAAAAAGCACTATTATGAAAATATGGAGATGACAAATTTATAACTTGCTCATAAGGTCAAAGGGCAGTGTCACATAAAATCATAAATTTCATCCAATTGACGTGAAATTTTAAGAATTTTGCAGCACCGATAATAAAACAAACTGTCATACTTTGGACCCATCATGCGTGCAGAAAACGAGTCTGTGGAAGTCCACCATGCTGAGTGTGGTTGAAGGAAGAAGAGGAAGAGTCATACATTGTATGGGCTGGATGGATGGGGTAAAGGTTGCAACCAAGCTGTTTCTGTCAGAGCTTCGGGAGTTAGTGCAGGATAGGGATGTTTGGAGAAACCTGATCAATCACTGCCGTCACCAGAAGTCTGCCATGGGTTGACGGAACTCGAGAACTAAGTGATTGCATTTGAGAGTTTTTTATTTCATTATTTATACAGTCTCGTGGAAGAGCTAAAGCAGAATGGAAGGGAACAAAATGGAAATGGGGAAATACCAACAGCATAAGAGAAGTGATAATGAAATCAATAGGAGGGGTAGGACACACGTGGGTGAAGAAGCTGCACATAAACTGAATGAAATACAGCAAGAAGAGAAAGGAGAAAGTGAGGATGAAACAGATAATGAACAAACAAGAAGAGGTGAGGGAGAGGAGGTGGGGGTTCACAACAACCTGGAAAAAGAGTGTGCTTGGGAATGGGGTCATTTGGGGTGGAAGATATCATGAGTATGGATGTGGATGACCTGAGGTAGTGGTGAACAGCTGTTTCAAAGTCCTTGAGTGCAGAATTGGACTGAACAGACTGGTGAAGATGGTTCCACCGGCAAGAGAAAAGAGGAACAAATGAGTGGAAGTGAGGAGTGATCCTGGATTTTGCTTGTTTAACATGAAGAGGGTTCCGATTGATAAGGAATTAACAGAGTAACATTCAGCATGTTTTGTGTTGCAAGTTTAACTCGATTCATATGATGATGATAAACGGTTGATCAAAGGATGAACTTGATGTGGCTTGGCAGATTTCAGACTACCATACTCTGCCAGACACTGGTCATATGGCCGAAGATCTTCGGGTATACCTGCAGGAGAATGAGGAGATCCCCCAGGAAATCACCTCCCTCTTCGTCATCAAGCATTTCCAGTTTGACAACGAGTCCCTGCCAAGTGTTATAAAGTTAGTTCTTCACCTTGGCATGAAATGCAAGGTTTTTACTTTCTCTGGTTCACTTCCCTCTGGCAAAGTACTACATATTGGATGAATGATGAGCAAGTGTTTTTGCAACATGTCACTGTTTCAAAAACGATTTGATGGAGATGAGAGAACTGTTTATGTTTTGTTTATGACTCTGATGAATATCTGTAAATCTCAGGTTATTCTGTCTGTAACGCCCTCAGGGCCTGTGAAGAGCTGCGTGTTAAATATGAGGCTCTTGAACTGATCCAGCCACAATTCGAGGTGCCTCTGCCTCCTCTACAACCTGCCGTGAGTATTTTAGTTTCACTTAGCAAATAAATGAATATACAGAAAACTTCGGGTATTGGGGTTGATGATGATCTGATCGAGCCCAGTGTGTGAAGCTTTTGACAGGTAAAGGATAGAAAAAAAAACAAGTTTCAAGATATAATTACAAGTGTAATAGGAACCTGATTGTGACCATCAAACTTGAATGTATCCGCTTTATAAAAGCACGAAGGGTCTTGTGAAAATCAGTTCTATCTCCCACGCCAAACTTTGGTTTTCATTTGATTTCCCAAGGCTCTCACAGATTGTTATACAGTTTCTGAAGTATGATGCATCTCAGGCTGTAAATGAATCTCGGCTTTTTGGCAGAAATAAAGATGGACCCATCTTGCTGGTATTATGAGAAAGAAATGCTGACCTTGCTTTTGATCATTCAGTTGTGACATATAAAGTGAAGGGTGGAGGGATGGGGTGGTGGTTGGGGTGGGGGGAAGTCTCAAAACAGTGGAGCAACCCTTACATGTCATGAGAAGTGGATGACTCCATAAAGTAATTCCATGGCAGAAGAACCAAAAATGGCATTCAGTGAGTAATAAATCTCGAAGAAAGCCAATTTAATGGTATGGAATGTTTTTGGGCTGGCAGTGCTTCCAAAATGATACCAGATAATCATGATGCTACTGTTTGGGTAACTAATGGTTTTTCTTTTTTTGTACACATAGTTTAGGCTCGTGGAAGAGCTAGAACATTTAACGGATCAGAACACTATGGAACAAAAGGTACAGTCGAGAGAGAGGGTGTGGTGGAACACCAACAGCGGAGTTGAAGGACAATATAGAGGGTGACTTGGACAAACAATGGATGTGGGGAGGAATGGGGGGATAGGAAATGACACTTGTGTTGGACAAGATGAATACAGAAGGAAACTCCAAGAAGGGAAAACTGGAAATTTGGAAGGAGGAGGGTTTGGGGTGGTGTGGGGGAGGGAGAGTGGATAACGAGTGAAGAAAAGATCATTGTTTTGGATTGGGGACGATCTGAGATGGTGGTGAATAGCTGTCTTGAAGACCTGGAGGGAAGAATGAGATTGAAAAGAATGTGGAAGTTGATGTCACAGGTTGGAAAAAAGGGGAACTAATGAGTGAGTGGATGTGAGCAGTGTTTCTGGATTTTGGAAATTTTACCAGAAGGGGTTGATGGTGGCAAAGCATGGCAAGAGCAGAGGGTGAAAGACCAGAAAGGAGGTGAGGAGATGGTTGAAGACAGAGACCAGCAACCTGTCTGCGATAGGAAAGTGATAGGCCCATAGACTCAGCTTCAGCGCAGGAGATTTCAATGATGTTGAAGGTCCTGGTTTCCATGGCGTCAAACTGAGCAATGTTTGAGGCAGGAGAGCCTGTGCAGAGGGGAGTGCAGTACTCCATCAATCTGCAGATGAAGGCCTTTTAGATGGATAGGAGTTCATTTGTGTCAAGGAAGGATTTTTTTTGCACGACAGAGAATGCCCAGTCAGCGACTGGCTTTGGAGGCCAACTTTGAAATGTGATTTGCCCAAGAAAGATCTTGGCTGACAGTGAGACCCAGGAGTTTGAGTAACTGAATATCCTCAAGAGGATTGTTTAGAATGTCGATCGGAGGATTTGCCAGATGGTCCTTTCAGAGAGGCATAGTGAGAGTGGGAGGTTTGTCTGGATTGAAAGACATCTTCCAAGTGTTTGACCAGCTTGTGATTTTCTCAAGATCGAAAGAGAGGGAAGAGGTTGCAGCCTGCCTGTCTTAAGGATGAGGAATGTCACGGCACAGGGTGGAGTCATCAGAAAATTGATAAAAGGATTTTCCAGAGAGTTAGATGGATCATTTCTGAAGAATGGGAACAGGACTAGGCCCAGAACACTGCCTTGGGACACTCCTGCCTTGACAGGGAGAGTCGATGAAAGGATTCCATCGAGTGCCACATCTTGGCTACGAGAGTAGAGGAAGTCAGTAAGCTATGTGTTAAGTTGGTCTTGTATGCCATAGGCAGAGAGTTTGGAGAGTAAGGCAGGATGCCAGACTGCATCAAAATCATGGGATACAGTATATTCAGAGAGACTGCCCTGATCTCATGTCTGACATTGAAGTCATCTATCCATTGTTAGGTGAGTAGAAGCAGCATATCCAAGGTGGAATGACCTGGTCTGGATCCAAATTGGTAATCTGAGATGAGGTTGTTAGAGAAAAGGAAGGATTTCGTATCAACTGTGATCGTCGATTGCATGACCTTGCTGACGAATCAAGATAAGCTGATAGGTCTGGAGTTAGGGGGATATGTTTTGCATCCCTTTTAAGTAATGCAATGATATTGGCAGATTTCCAAGCAGACGGACAATGACCCAGGGCAAATGATAGGGTGAAAAGGGCAGAGAGAGGAAGTGCAAGAGCATCTGAGCAGGTTTTTTAGGATACATGAGCTGAGTCCAGTCCAGTAGCAGAGTCCGAGTCTAGGGTTGAAAGAACCTTCTCCACCTTCTCAAGTGCAAAAGATATAGAGTCCAGGAGCATTTGGGTATGATGAGGAAGGTTGGGTACTGAGAGTGAGGAGTTGGGATACTATATTCGGAAGCAAACACAGAATTGAGGCATTCATCCTTGTCATGAGCAGAGTCGGCTGTGGTGCCATTTGACGTGAAGAAAGGGATGGAAGGGGAGCATACACTAGAGACAGACTTGACAAGGCAAGTTCAATCTTGAGGTTGGGCAGATGTTGTTTTCAGGCTATCCTGATAGTGGACACACACACACTCCTAATATTGGATATTTTGAACAGACACATGATAATTCCACAATTTCCTCCCTGTGCCTCGCTGAGAAGTTGCTCAGAAACAATGTTTTGTTGTGAACTTGAAGATAAAGTCTAATTTATTTTCTTTATAAATCAGAACTACTCACAGTCTTCAAGGCCTTTGTTCATAGCTCAATGGAGTACTGCCTTCCCCTATAGGTTATGGGGAATCTAAAGCTCTCAAAATTATTGGAATCTCCTATAATGCGGTTGAAGCACAAGGTCTGTTGCTTTCACATCACAGGCAGATCGGTGGCTTCTCTGTACTGGCAACTAAGAGGGTTGGTTTAGATTGGGTGAATGGGGTTGTAAAATATTGTGGGAAGATGGTGTTACACTCCCTACTTTTGAAGCCCTGGGATGCAGAGTGCAATTGAACCGCATCTGGAAGGCGGTTCCAAAAACAGGTAAAAAGATGAACAAAATAATGGAGGTGGGTGGTAAGCCTGGATTTTGAGAGTTTTACCAGGAAACGGTTACTCGAAGAATGTGTGCATTACGGATGGTCGGAAGGCTGAGAGATCAGAGGCATCTAGACCATTATTAGTTTGTGTGTAAGTGCCACCATGAATGTTTAAAAATAAAAATAAAAATCAGACTCACTCGGTCAGGCCAGATGGCTGTGGAGCTTGGGGAAACTTGTGCAGATGACCCCTCAAGGTGGGATTAATTCAAGCCATTGAGGTAATAGTGGTAGTAGTCATCTCAGCTGGACTGGAGAGTGTGTGGAAGGTCATCATAGATATTGTGAGGAAGGCTGATGTGATTTTAATTGCGAGTCACAAATGGTGTACTTTTCACCCAAGATGTGTCGACAATTGACTGACGGCTTATTCACGTGTGAATCCCATACAACATCAATTTGATCATGAGGCAAACTTCGGGGTGACCTTAAGGTGAAGCCCATTTACATTGAAGCAAATTGCATGGATGAATCATCTTCAGTCGGCTGGCTTTTTGACTGACTGCTGAAGCTGAGCTTCTTGCTTTTGATGTTGAATGTGCAATGTGTCTGGAAATCCCACTGCATAAGTTTACCATGATGAAGTAAACTTTCTGGTACCGTATTACTTTATCTCTCTGATATTTTTGGATGTGTCTGATCTAACCTTGATTCTGCCATAAAATCGGACTTTAACCTTCCTTCCCCCTTTCCCCACCCCCAACATATTTTCTTGACTATTTGCCATTGGGTGCACAGGTATTCCCACTGGCATTTCGGGAGATTGAGCCCCCACCACTTGAGATGTATGACTTGGATGAAGCATTTTCTTCCAAAAAGGCTCACCTAGCACAAATTACCAACAAATGTGAGTACTGTAGTGCTGCTCTCTGAACAGGATTTTTTGATTGGTGTACATTTACACAATTGGTGAAACCCTGCCTGATTATTCTGTGACATTCCACATTCCATTACTTCCTTTTACCAAACCTCATGCAGAAAACAAGAGTCCTTCACACTTTATGCCTTTCATTTTCTACTTTATAGATGGAGGAGTAGCAGGAGAACCGGAGTTGCATGTATTGCAGAAAAGATTAGAGAGGCTTGATTGTGGTGGTTTGGGCACATGATGAGAAGAAAGGATGAGCAACCAATCAAGAATGTATGGAATGACCCAATTAGAGAGGAAAGATCAAGATGAAGACAGAGATTTTGGTGGATTGATGCAGTGGTAAGAGATTTTAAGAACAAGGGATTGAGAGAGGAAGATACAGAAGACGGAGGAGAATGTGTGAGGCAGGTCCGAGTAGCCAACCCCAAACTGTTAGGATTAAGGCTTAAGAAAGAAGAACAAAGGGCATAACAGTTTTAGGGGGAAATCGTGGAATATTCTTCTCTCTCTATCTCTATCTCTATCTTTCTTGGACAAACCACATTTCTAAGTTGGCTTCCAAAGACAGTCGCTGACTGGGCATCCTCCATCATGCAAAGTACTTCCATGGCACAACTGAATTCTTATCTACCAACATAGCCTTCATCCACAGCTTTATGGAGGACTGCTCTCTCCTCTGGGCTAGCTCCCCTGCCTCACACCTTGCTCAACTTGATACTGTCTAAACCAAGGCCTTCAATATCATTGGAATCTCCCATGACAAAGCTCAGTCAATGGGCCTCTCACTTTCACATTGCAGACAGGTCGTTGATCTCTCTATCTTCTACCACCTTTCTGGTCCCTCTAGTGGGGCAACTTAGCATAACAATTGTGCATTTTGTGAGGAAAGCACCAAATTTGGCACACTAGTAGCCTAACATATTATGAACAGATTTGGATATTGGACCATCTCAAATTCAGCCGCTGATGGCTGTGGCAGCCATTTTCCACTGCCATCAAAAATTTTGAGATGGCCCAATATCCAAATGTGTTCATAATATGATAGGCTACTCGTGTGCCAAATTTGGTGCTTTCCTCACAAAATGCACAATTGTCATGCTATTTTTAGCTAAGTTGCCCCACTACTCTGCTCTTTCGCTGCTCTGTTCCCCAGGTATTTTCAGGGTACACATTGTCTGTCAACAACGTGCCTCTGTGAAACTTGCAAAATGCAGAATCACTGTTCCCCATCCACACATTTGTTCCTCTTGTTGTGTTTTTTACCACCTGTGGAACAATCTTCCACATTCTCTTCAATCGCATTCTTTTCTCCAAGTCTTCCGGACGACTGTTCACCACCATCTCAGATCCTGATGCATTCTATGTTCTTGCTGCTCCACGAGCCTCGAAATTGAAAACAAAAAAATAAGAGTGCAACGAGCTCTTCCACTGCACACAGTTGGCTGTAAAGGCTGTTTCCCCACACAATCAAGAGCCAGGGTGTTGTTTTGTCCGAGCTCTGTTTGGTTTTGATCGGAGTTAAACATTTTCCTCACCAAGCCAAGCATAGATAGCCATCTGCAATGGAAATGCTCCATTAAAGTAGCTGGCTATGTATCCCACAAAGCTGAATGGAGAATGAGGAAAAGTTACCTCCGCTACCGAAAATGGACGGAGGTGAGTTATAGTTTCACTCCTGTCTATCTGGCTGTGAGCACAATATCTCAAAAAGTTATGGACGGATTCTGACAAAACCTGGTGGACAGGTTGAGTGTGTGATAAGGACAAATTGATGAGATTTTGGTTAAGGTCCGGATGCAGATCAGACCTATCAGTGGGATACAAAACGTAAACTGTTCAGCTTGGCGGAGGTATGTGCTCTACCGAGTGCTGTTCTAGTTTTACCGGTTAATGCCGAGTGTCTTTTGCCCCGATGAAGAGTCAAAGTCCGAAATGTCAGCTTTTGAAAATCTCGATCAACATCGTGTTAATTTCAGCTTACCCTGACCAACATCCTGTTAATTTTATCCAATATCCCACAAAGCTCAATGGTTTTGTGCTGAACCAGCTGCCGTTTTTCAGGCTCCGATGGAGACCTGGACCTGTACATTCGACGCTGCGGTGACATTCTGGGCGTGTCAAACGAAATCCCACCAGATGCACAAGACTCACGGCACGTCCTGGAGCACATCTTCCTCCAGCTGATAGAGTTCAAGAAACTGAATCGGGTTCGATGCCATCACACTTGATGCCTTTCATGTTTGGATTCCATGGATTTAATGGTGTTTGTCTTTGCATAAATTATCATTTTTGTTGAAAAAAAGTTTTGTAATTTTTTTTCCCCCCACCCAAAGGATTTGAGAATGATTACACCTGATGAATCTCTGAGGTTTGACCTGGATTGAAACACTCCCTCAATGGCCATATTACTACAACAACAACAAATACTTCAGAATATACATAATTTCTTGAAGTTTTAATCCATAATGATGTAAATATTTGGATTCAATTATCAACCCTTGTATGCTAATTGTGTTATTCACACCACGTGCATCTTTTTCCGGCACGTGTTGATAAAGTTTACGTTTTATGTTTGCATTTTTTGTTAGCCTTTATTTAATTCCATGTATGTTGCGTCATTGATCATTTACACAGGGGATCATTTTCACAAAGTCAAATTTTGGGTGCCTTAAAAAAATAATAATAAAAAGAAAACTGCAAAAACTTTTTTTTAATGGATATTTATGCATACCATTGTGGACTGTTTATTGAAAAGTCCAAAATACATCAACCAGCCTTTTTTAATATCGTGAGACAAAAAATGTTAATTTCTTTAAAATTTAACTTCATCTTCACGATGTTAGAAGTACACAGTCCTAACACTGAGACTGCAATTAATGTAAGTATATGTGGGAAAAATACACACCCAGGTGGGGAATTGAGCCCAGGTCGTTTGGTGAGTCATACCAGTATACCAGTTTATGCTGTGCCATCTGAGCTATCTGGGAGACATTGTCATGATGCTGAATGAGCTGAAGTTGGATAAATGAACATCATGTAGTAAGGTTAAGTTAAAATAGATTCAATTTTTTTAACAAGTGTAATGAAGCTACGTATCTAAGAATATCTAATGACTGATAAATCTTACCGTGATTTTTCTCTGGAACAACTTTATGTATAGATTCTCAAGGCAGGCTCTGAAATAATAGGCGTTTCACTCGTAATATGGGTATCCAGCACACTGCTGATCATGGTATAAGACGACAATTTATTATGGACACATGTGGGCAGAGGCAAAGATGTCAGAAAAATTGATTGGGAAAGGGCTGGAGATGGGAAGAATACAAGTAGTGTAGTAGACAGCAGAAAAATCGTGCAAATTATGCTACAAGCATCAAATTTGGCATTTCTGTTCTGCAGGGCTTTCTGATCAAATCTGCCCAATTGGCCATTTGAAAATCCAAATTTTGAAAAATAAAAAAAAATAAAAAAAATTTGAAGTCAGCTGGCTGAAATTCTTGAAGCGCAAGTGAACATCCCAGACAGAGAACCAAGGGGAGATGCAGTCATCATTGATGGCTCAGCACTTTTCAATGCCCTACCTCCACACACTTCAAAGATATTCAATGACTATGCTAAAGAAGACATCATCCCAAAGGTGGAATCCTATGGTGCCAGGTATCAGAGGGTGGACGTAGTGTTTGATGTGTACAAGAAGTCAAGTCTGAAGTCCGACACAAGGTTGAAAAGGGGGCAAGGAATCAGAAGAAGAATGACAGGAACCAGTAAGACCCCAAGTAACTGGAGAAGCTTTCTTTGAGATGATAGCAACAAGACTGAGCTGTTTCACTTCCTTGTGGAAAAGATGTGTGAAGCACAGACGACAAACACAGTCATTGTCAAAAGGAGAAGATGCCATTAGCAACACAAGGAAGTCACTGGATGCTGTGTCTCCATGTTGTCATGAAGAAGCTGACACTCGAATATTTGTACACGCCAGGGATGCAACGACGGATGGTAGCAAGTCCATTATCATTAAGGCTAATGACACGGATGTACTAGTCATAGAAATATCTGTACTGCCATTCTTACAGGAACTAGGTCTTGAGAACATGTGGATTGCCTTTGGCCAAGGAGCCAAGGTGTGATGGATTCCAGTCCATGAGGTAGTTTCTGCAATAGGGCCTGAGAAAGCTGGAGGGATCCCATACTTCCATGCGTTCACTAGATGTGACATCGTGTCTGCCTTCGGCGGTAAAGGGAAGAAAACTGCATGGCAGACTTGGAATGTCTTTGATGATGTTTCTGAAACATTCACCAATCTCAGCCAGCATCCAACATTGATTCGTGATCTTGACTTTTTTGAAGTTTTTTTTTTTTCAAATTTTTCAAAATTTGGATTTTCAAATGGCCAATCAGGCAGATTTGATTAGAATCCCCTGGAGAACAAATGTGCCAAATTTGATGCTTGTATCATCATTTGCACGATTCCTCTCAAAAATTGCTGTTATCTGCCCCACTAAAGAGAGAAGACAGAGTTGGGACAGTTGGAAAGAGAGGAGAGAGGTTGGGAATATATTAAATCAATGGGAGTGGAAAGAAGGAGTATGTACAGTACTGGAAAACAGGGAAATTGGATAGGAGGTGAGGGGTGCGGTATTTTCCCATCTTGCACATCCAGTGCTGAATCGCACAAACTGATTCAGTGCATTCGTACTTCCTTTATTGTTCCTCATCATCATACTAAAATATGCAACTTGGTGTGTCTGTCTTCCTGACCATGATACATTTGGTCATTACTTATCCAATCTCAATCAAACATCCCAGGGGGACTAGAGGGTCACACGATGGAGGTTGTAGCAACTTAATTCCACCACCCCCCCCATTCCCCACCAACGTGGTTTTCCATGACAAACTCCATGTTAACGTGTATAAATAGCTTATCATGGCATTTCTTATGCCTGGTGTTGGTTTAATGGTTAGGGTGGTTGGTTTGGGATCCTGTTCAAATCCCACTTTCTGTTTAATTAATACCAGGTGGGGTTGACTCTGTCATCCTTCCGAGGTCAGCAAAAATGAGTGCCAGCATACTGGTATCCCATGTCGGAGTGGCAACCTGTCCAGGATTGTGCCCAATCGCCATGGAGACTGCTTAGGCAGCACCAACGCTCTGCACAGAGTATGGTCCCAATGGATGGATGAATGGCATATCTACTTGAAGCATAAATTATAATGATAACCACAAACTACAGTGCTCAGTCAATTCTGTCCAATGTATGATTACATTTTGAAACAGTTGCTGCTGTTGTTTAACACCAAACTGAAATAGATTTGGAGGAAACCTGACGTGCTTGAGGCATTCATTATATGCTTATCATGTCCCCCTCAGACTAATGGACCTGAGCCGTCTCAACTTGCTCGGCCGCTAGCTAGGCCACATTGATCTTCAGCGAATAAAAGTGCTGAAATGAGTCTTTCTGCATGAATGATGTATCCCATTGCCTGTTAGATTTTTCTAGCCATCAGATTATATGTCGGCTGCCGATGGATTGTTTATAACTTTGATCTTGGGGCCGCGTATGTGATTTCTCCCGGCCATGGCTTCAATTGTGGCATGTAATATTGCCCCCGACACCCTTTTGGCCCAATTGTGACCTTTATTCAATGCATAACCCCATTCCTAATGGTCGCTAGCATTGTTCAATACTCACCTGAGGAAAATTTGGAGAAAATTGGACGTACTTCCACATGGGCAGTGTATTGGCTAAGAGTCGCCTGTCCGCGCACCTACCGGAAGTAAAAAAAACTTATTAAAAGCGGTTATCTAGTTCCGTCAAGTCATGGCCGACTTCTGGTGACATTCATGAACAGATTTCTCAAAACATCCCCATCCTCCACTGCTTTCAGAAGCTCTGGCAGAGACATCTTCGTTGCAGTCTATACCCCTTCAATCCAGCACATACAAGGCCTCTTCCTCTTCTTTCCTCAACAATACCTAGCATGGTTGACTTCTCAAGACTTTCATTTTCTGCACGCATGACGTGTCCAACCGAAGTATGACAGTTTCTGTTTTCACATCAGCCCTTCTGATGTACATGGTAGTCTAATTCCTTCAAACACCGATTTGTTTGTTCTCTTGGTTTGTTTTGTCACATCTTTGTCTTTCCAGATCTTTGTCAATCCTGACATTGCTGTTCTCCCAAACACTAACCATCTATTTATTTCCCCTCCACATTCTCCACTCGCTTCAATCTTATAACCAACTCTCCCAGTTGTCTTGTTCACTCCCTTGTGTCCCTCTTCCCTTGATCTCACTTTCACTGCTACTCTGCTGGTGGTGTTTCCCCCTTTCCTTTTGTTCCCTTCCATTCTGCTAGATTTTCTTCCATGAGCCTCGATCATCTATACAAAAAGGGACTCCCCATCTCCCCCCCCCTCTTACACAGGTGATTTGATGATATTAATTGATGACATTTCAATTTCTCATGCTATCAGACCAAAGGAAACATTCCCAATTGAAATCATTACCAGACACCTCACTAAGGTCAATGATCAATATAAATCTGTACAATTACTTTGTATGGGAAAACAGCAATTCTGTACCAGATGCATTCATTTCATTGCAGTATGGATGACAGGTACGCACACTCGCCGTGATGCTGTCGAGCCTGGGTTTGAATCCCAACCCATCTATAAACTGTCATCCCGGTGTTCCACAGGCACGGTGATTCGTCATTGTGTGAGAGGTCCAAGAAACTGCTTCGGCAAAATCGACACTCAGTAAAGAGTATCCATTGATATTGTGTGTGTGTGTGTGTGTGTGTGTGTGTGTGTGTGTGTGTGTGTGTGTGTGTGTGTGTGTGTGTGTGTGTGATCACGTGCACCAAAGTACTTAAATTAAGCTGCAAGTGCTAATAAATATATATATATATATATATATATATATATATATATATATATATATATCCTCCTCCTCTTCTTCTTCTTTCGGCTGCTCCCGTTAGGGGTCGCCACAGCGGATCATCCGTATGATCCGCATAGTGATTTGGCACATGTTTTACGCCGGATGCCCTTCCTGACGCAACCCTGGTCATCTCTTACAACACAGGGATATGGTACACCTATTTTAACCGGGGTATACACCAGCCCAGTATGCTGGTACTCATTTTGCTGAACTCGGGAGGATGACAGGCTGAGTCAACCCCCTGGTGTATTAATTCAGTGGCCCAACGGGGCTTGAACTCAGGACCTTTTGGATCCCAAGCCGCTGCCCTAACCACTGTGCCAACACCAGGCTATATATGTATGTATATATATATATATATAATATCTAGTTCCGTCATGCATATATATACATATATATATATATATATATATATATACATATATACACATATATACATATATATATATATATATATATATATATACATATATATACATATATATATATATATACATATATACATATATATACATATATACATATATATACATATATATATATATACATATATATATATATATATATATATATATATATATACATATATATATATATATATATATATATATATATATATATATATATATATATATATATGCATGACGGAACTAGATTATATATATGTATATATAAGTATATATATATGTATATATATATAGATATATATATATATATAGATATATATATATAGATATATATATATATAGATATATATATATATAGATATATATATATATAGATATAGATATAGATATATATATATATAGATATAGATATAGATATAGATATAGATATAGATATATATATATATATATATATATATATATATATATATATATATATATATATATATATATACATATGCCAGACGACCCCTGAACCCAACGGGTTTCACCTTGTAACAGTGGTTGATGAAAAAAATAATTTCAAGAAAAAAAAAGATAGCTCCAGCGAACTATACGCTGAGGTTGTTTGCATTGATAAAATTCTCCTGAAGAGCATGACTGAATCGGGAATTGATTTTTTAATAATTTTTTTCGTTACCTGATTTGAACGAAACTTAATACTGCATACCGCAGGAGAATGGTGAGTAAGGTGGCCCTAAAATTTTTGCGTTATGGTGTACCGTTTTGGCTGTATTTCAGGAATATACATTCATACATACAAAATGAGAGTTTTAGTAATATATACACTGCATATATATGTATATATATATATATATGTATATATATATATGTATATATATATATATATATATATATATATATATATATATATGTATATATATATATATATGTATATATATATATATATATATATATATATATATATATATATATATATGTATATATGTATATATATATATATATATATATATATATATGTATATATATATATATATATATATATATATATATATATATATATATATATATATATATATATTTATATATGGACACTAAGTTTCACTGTCTGAAAATCCGTGAGAATGAATCTCACATCCAGCCTTCATGTGTACGTAATATATAGATGGCCTAAACATCATCCAGACTGTGTAAATGGTAACAAAAAGCATCTGGGCATTACGCCGACGCACGTGAAGATCACTTGATCAAACTTGGGAACGCTAAATCTCGTGAACATTGTTGTTTGTCTATGATTGATCCGCGGACGTCTCCATGACAATACCAGACGTGTACACAAGCTCTTCCACGAGCCGTGAACACCTGCAGTGGAACTTGGACGCAGGACAATCGGATAATTTTTTTGTTTTGTTTTTGGGTTTATGGAAGGGGGAGGGTGGGGGATGAACAGTTGGAGGGTGAGTAAGAATATTAATGTTAGGTTGGCTGGGGGAAGCGTTGGCCTAAGTCTTTCACGAACCAGCTGGCCAGGCCTGACGTTCGACTAAAGTTCGGCCAGAAAATAGGATTTTGTTCAGGGTGCTTGCGAGCTGCGGTGGCTCGCCTACGACACCATGTGATGTCTAACGTCCACCAACTAAATCCAGCAGACAGTACACCCGGTTTAACGTCCATCCAAAGGACAGAATACGCATAGATGAATCACCCTGCCTGTGAAACACCGGGATGACAATTTATCAGCTGGGTCGGGATTCAAACCCAAGCTAGATGGCTTAGAGACGAGAGTACATACCTCGAGGATGCTCGGCCATCCTGACAGCCTGAGTTAGTTATACCTTTCTACCATTCCTGCCAATATCCATGTATCCCTATAATCCCCAACGATAGCTGGAGCCTACAGTGGTAGCTGCATCTTCGGCAGATGAATACAGCAATTAAAGCCTCTCTTGGATACACCATTTAACCTGGAGATCTCAACACACCAAAAACAATAGCACATATTCAATGGCGAGTGAGGCAATCTTCAGGTCCACATCCACATCACCGAAAGGTCAATCATGTAACTGGAAGAGCCAGATCAGAAATCAAAGGAATGACAGGATCGGCCGAATTCGATTAGCAGTGCAGTCTTGTTGAGGTTTCCCGAGAAGGCACCTCGTCGAAGAGGATTTGTCTTGTTTGCATTCACTTGGGGGATGCAATTCTAGAAGTCAATCATTTGGGCTGCAGCAGTGATTTAGACCCCCTCTTGGTATATTTCAGGTCGTAGGGTAGTTGTAGTTCAGCTCAGGCGTCGACCTTTCCTTCCGAAATGAAGAGTAATTATGCAACTTAATTTTTTCTGGAATTTGTTAAGCCTCTCCCTATAGGATAAGGGGGAGGCTTAAACCAGTTGTAGGGTTTGTTTCTACAATTGGTGCCTCCTAATTTTTAATGGAACCTCAAAGTTTCTGAGACCACTCGGACAATTAACCACCATTGAGGGGATTTTCTTCCTTCCTTTTTGATGCCAATTTCCGAGCAGTATCTCAAGAGCCAGGTGGGACTTTCGGAATGAAATTTTACATCAATGATGGGAATATAAAGCATGCGGGGTTGACATAATTTCTTGACCTTGACTTAATTTTAGGTCATGACCTAATTGTAGACATTTTAACATTTTCCACCAAAACTCAACCAACGTTTGTCTGATCAGAATGAAATTGCACTTGCTAGATAGCCTAGGCCCTAGGGCAAGGTGCATTTATGTTTAATTTACATCATACCTCTCCAGGTTAAAGGTCAAGGTCAAATGGCGTTCTGAAAAAAAAAAAACTTTTTTTTGTTGTCGCTCAATCCTGCCAATGTAGAATCTCAAAGATCGTTTGGCCTCCCAAGTTGTTTTTGAATCATCACAGTGGATCTGCACTGAAGTTGTGCACCTGATATTATTTGATTGGTATCCTTGACCTACTTTTTTGCATTGTGACCTAATTAATGGTTTTTTTTTAACAAAACACCTTTTTTTATCATAACTTGAATAATTTTCCTCCGTTTTTCATGATGATGAGTATTATGGATAGATTGTAGATGTGGACACAACTAATATATGAAGGAGCTCGGTCTCAGTGTGCCTGCGTGCCTCCGTCCCTGCGTGCGTGCATGCATCCCCACTAATCTATAATCGACAACATAAAAGGAGCTCGGTCTCGGCATGCCTGCATGCATCCGTCCCTGCGTCCGTGTGTTCCCACTAATCTCTACACAATCGGCAGCACAGTATGCACATACGTGTGTAGTATAGCAATACACACATACACGCGTACACACATATACGTACATGCAGCATATAACATGATGCAATACAGGCATGAGGAGAGTTTGTTTCCTGGCACGGCGGGTGCCTAATGCATACTAATGCGGGTGCCTCCCGTCCTAATGCAGTTTAATCAAAAGAAGGAAAAAAGGAGAGGGGGGGAGAGGTAGGGTGAAAAATACTTTTTATAATTTTGATCTTCCTCTTATTGTGTTGTACATTGTTGCGGTTCTCGGAACCGCATGCATCCAACATACAGTGGTCCCAAGACAGTTATTCCATTAATATACATGTAGATAGTCCCTTCTCTTTTGTCTAGCGGGACAACGGGAGCGTACGTTGCGAGGATCTCATAGCTAGGTGTGCTAACATCATTTCTTCTTCTTTTCATTTCTAACATCATTCCTACTCTTCTTTTCTGCTTATTCCTGAGATAAATCCGAATTTGCGTGCAGCACGTGCCGCGGCTGCGAGGAAACCACCATACCCTCACAATAACTTCTGCGGGGAAGGGGCATAAAAAGGGGGCTCGAACACCACATGAGCATCGACAGCACAGAGCTCCCGTCCTCAAGCGATCCCTCAATCAAGGCCGATAAATAGAAAGGCAACCCCACGCCACGTTGGGCGGGATGCGAGTGTGCAAGGCACAAGCAGTCCATACTTTTCAACACATTTCTGGACTAATTATATCGATCGGGTTTCACCCGCGCACACGATAGCAGAATCAGGCGAGCGTGAGCGCTGTCCACGTGGGCCATGGCGGATCTGCACATACTGTGCGAAACATGCATGGATTTATCCTAACACTTTACTGTCGGTCCTCGCTGGCAGCCGTGGGTGTTCCCCACAGACAGCGGATGTTTCCTCGCCTCTCCGGCCAGCAAAGCCATATTCAGGCAGAGACTTGTGTGCAGTCCGGATCGCTCGGGCTGCGTGACGCATCACGGAGCAGGCACATTGACCAGCGCGGGTCGGGGTGACCGAGCGGGCAAGCAGGACCAACGCCACTCTCGGCCGGTCATCAGCGCATGGCCCGGGGGTTCGTGCAAGGCAATTCATGACGCGGAGTTCGGTGTGGGCAATTCATATCACGTCGTGAGGTCGGAGCAAGACCTTTTTATGGCTTGGAGTCATCTTGCCAGAAGTGAAATGTTGCGATTTCTGGCCATCGTGGCCGGGCCGCGCCACGCAGGGGGTCGGGGCCAATCATAGCACCCAATTTGGATGACGACACAGCGCCTCGGGGTGGCCCCCTGCCCCATGCTGTAGGGCCTATAAAGGTCTGAGTGGAGCCTTCGATCTCTCTCTGCCCTGCCTCGCCTCCCGCTCAAGCTGGACTTCAACATCGCCTCGACTCTGCCCTCCTTCGTCTTCCGCACACACTGGACCGCTTCCTGCCATCATCGCTTGGACCCCGCCCTCTCCACCCGAGTCCCTCCCTTCACGCTGACGGTCACGTCTCCTTCTCTGGCCCGACGCTAGCTGCACGAAGTGCCACGAAGCAAGAGACTATGCGCCAGCTGTCAGGGGGTACCACATCACGGAGCATCCCCCCAAACGTATTGGTGGCACGTTCGGGCAAGCGCGCAAAAGTACCGAGAGACCGTAGCCTCAACTCCTCTCCTGTCTTGCTGCAATACCTCCTCTTCATCGGGTTTTCTGTGTGTGTGTGTGTGTGTGTGTGTGTGTGTGTGTGTGTGTGTGTGTGTGTGTGTGTGTGTGTGTGTGTGTGTGTGTGTGTGTGTGTGTGTGTGTGTGTGTGTGTGTGTGTGTGTGTGTGTGTGTGTGTGTGTGTGTGTGTGTGTCCTGGCACCTGTCCACATAAGTAAGACTGCAGAAGATTATTATTATTGTTATCATTTCGCATGAAGTCTGCTCTGTGCCTGCCTTTGTAAGTTGCTTGTACGTTGCCGCACCTCACGCTCTTTCTTTCCCTGCACAACACTTCCCAATAAACCTATTCCCTGTGCCACATACCTTTCCTCGCTTGCTTGCAAATAAATCATTATTAGAAATGTTTCCAGCTCATTTTTGTCTTTTCTTTCATTGATCCAGCATGGTCTGAATCCTAGCTGAGCCGGGACTTTATTCCCAATGATCCGTTCTTTTTAGCCGGTATGTCTTTGGCAGTGTCACCTGGCTACATCCGATCCAGTCCGGCAAAGTGATCCGGTTCAGACAAGGCATACCGAGGGCGTGTTCCCCGGTAATTAAATCATGTGATTAATTTGGTAACCCAGTTAACCCATAGACGAGAGGACTCTAGGTCACGTGGTTGAGTTATTGGCGTCCACGGTCGGTTCGCAACCCACCGCGTCACGGAATTGTCCGTGTGCGATGGCCTACAATTCTGGGGAGTCTGGTGGGAGCAGAGATAGCTTTCCCCCCAAGTGGTATTCTTACCCGACCCCCGGCCCGCAACAATATTATTAGGAATTGAGCATCTAAAAAGGCCGTGATGAATATCCCATTAACACTCTCTCCCTCCTCGCTCCCGAAGTGTAGAACTCGGCCAGTATCTATACACTGCCTAATTTAATTTTTTACCATTAACAACAATCTTTTTTTTTCGTTTTCTTAGCAATTACACAAGGATTGTTATTCCCATCAGCGAAGTGACGGGTCTTACATTTTAGTTTTCTTAATTTACATTATATCCCTAAATTCCCAAAGGTCAAGTCTCTATCCCTAAAGATCAAGATAATTTGGTGGTCCGAAAAAAATATGGCCATTGTTGGATCACGGGCACCAGGGGAGGCTCACCATTGGCGATCAATTTGTGATCACACCAATCTAGTAAGCAGCACAGGGGATGGGGTTTCGAAATCACTTCTGTCTGTGTGTCTGTCCAGGCCGTAACGTTTTTACCATTTGAATCCGACTTCAGCAGCCATTTTTGCTGACATAATGAAGCATCTCTCTTAATCGCTTGAATCGCTTAATCGCTTAATCTTAATCAATTGAATGGTCAATTTTTTTATAATTAACTGCAGGAGAGCTAGATAACCGTTGACAAATATTCTGGTGAAAACAACGAACAAAATTAATTACTTTCATCTGCACATTGTGTGTTCATTTAGCGAGTGTCTTTTGGTAAGTTTAATTTGAAGTCATTTGTTGCATAGTGGACGACCCCTCTCACAAAAACCGCAGCAAACAAAAACATGATGTGTTGGTTCTGTGGGTAAAGAACACTTTAATCGTTCACATGTATGGCAGAACGCAACCAAACATCAAGGCAACAAGAAGGTAAAATGAAGGAGGAGACGAACGGGGCCTCCACCTACCTACACGTCATTTCCTTTAACAACACAACCTTAATAGATGTTGGCGTCAAGGTAAGTACGCTACCTCTGCACTAACCTGTAAGACTTCATTGCAATTATAAGTGTGTCCATATTGTTTGGATGGTGATACGTTACGTATTGTTTCAATGGGAAGAATTATTGTTTCACTCGGTCTCCTTGTGCTTCTGTTTCCTTCCCAACACAGGTGAGGATTCGCCACAGACATCTGGTACAACCGTTAGACAGCTACACTAGGTTCTTTGTGGCATTTTTGAAGATTCCAATAGTTTGGCATTGGCAGAGACAAGAAAGGATATAGACTCCATGGCAAGCTGTTTGTATTCGCAGTTTATAGTAATGTTCTTAACAATCCTCTTGAGCAAGTTCAGTCCTTCAATCTCCTGGGTCTCACTATCAGCCATGATGTTTCTTTGGCAAACCACATTTCAAAGTTGGCTTCCAAAGCCAGCTGCCGACTGAGCAACCTCTGTTGTACAATGTCCTTCCTTGGCACACCTGAATTCCTATCCAACTACAAGGCCTTCATTCACAGCTTGATGGAGTACTACTCTCCCCACTGGGCTGGCTCCCCTGCCTCACATCTTGCTCAGCTTGATGCCGTGGAAACCAAGGCCTTCAAGATCATTGCAATCTCCCATGATGAAGCCGAGTCTATGGGCCGATCATTTCATCAATGCAGACAGGTCAATGGTCTCTCTGTCGTCTACCGCCCTCTTTTCTGGTCTTGAACCCTTTGCTCTTTCCATGCTTTGTCCCTCCCCCCAGGTTTCTGCATGGCTCACATGGTCCACCATGAACCCCCTTCTCGTGAAACTACTTAAATCCAGGGTCACTGATCACCTCCACTCATTTGTTCCTCTTTTTTCCTCATCTGTGGAACCAATTTTGACATCCTCTTCAATCTCATTCTTCCCTCCATGTCTTCAAGAGAGCTGTTCACCACCACCTCAGATTGTCCCCAATCCAAAACCATGATCTTTTCTACCCTTGTTAACCCACCTCCTCCTCCCACCCCAAGCCCTGCTCCTTACAAATTTCTACTTTTCCCTCTTGAGAGTTTATTTCTGTGTCCATGTTGTCCATCCTATGTATCCTCAACCGCCCCTCATTCCTCCCTTGTTTGTCTGCCTCCCTCTGTCTTGGCTTTCACCTCTGCTCTTGGTGTCCCCCCTCTCTCTGCTGTTCCTTTTGTCCTGTTGCATCCTGATATGATCAGTGTACTAGTATTTACTCTTCCACGAACCTCGACTATGTGTATAAAAAAATAAGAAAAAGTTTTGTTTTTCCTCACACCCTTTGAAAGGTGTTGTGAAGGTAAGAAAAGTTATTTACAGCTTTAATTATACTTCGACTCATCCTCGTAGTGCCAGGCCAATTTCAACCTCCACATCCTATTGTCAATTTCCATCGCTGACATACCAGGTGCATGCAACGTATGATTTAAAAAAATATAAATTCTGTCCGGTCCATGTCCCACCAGATGGCAGTGCAGGTGAATGTATGAGGGTAATTCAAGGTATTCTAGCAAGGAAAGAGAGCCTCGCACTCATCCAAGAAATGCCTTTTGTAATGCTTGAAAAAAATTCTGTGATCTAAAGTGAAGTTTATCTCCAATATTACTTCTTTCATAAAGTATTTTGTTAATTTGGAGGTACATTTCCTGCCGTATACAGATCTCACTGTAATATCTGAAAACATACCAAAAGTCATCACAATATACAAAATGAGAGTGAAGTCGATGGCGTGCCATTGCAAATCCCTACGCTTCCCACCTAAATCAAAGTTGAGAGATGGTAAAAAGTTCCACGAGGAATATTTCAAATTTCGAGTTTAAAAAAATCTTCTGTTTTGACCCCTGGATGTCAAACCCAATATTTAAAATTTCGAGTTAATTTTTTTTTTGTTTTAATCCCTTTATGTCAAACCCAATATTTAAAATTTCGAGTTTAAATAAATCTTTTGATTTTACCCCTGTATATCAAACGCAATATTTAAAATTTAGAGTTTAAATAAATCTTTTGATTTGACCCCTGTATATCAAACGCAATATTTAAAATTTAGAGTTAAAATAAATCTTTTGATTTGACCCCTGTATGTCAAACGCAATATTTCAAATTTCGAGTTTAAATTTTTTTTGTTTTTATCCCTGAATGTCAAACCCAATATTTCAAATTTCAAGTTTACAAAAATCTTCTGTTTTGACCCCTGCATGTCAAAAACCCAATATTTCAAATTTCGACTTAAATTTTTCTTGTTTTGATCCCTGAATGTCAAACCCAATATTTCAAATTTCAAGTTTAAAAAAATCTTCTGTTTTGACCCCTGCATGTCAAAAACCCAATATTTCAAATTTCGACTTAAAATTTTCTTGTTTTAATCCCTGAATGTCAAACCCAATATTTCAAATTTCAAGTTTAAAAAAAATCTTCTGTTTTTGACCCCTGCATGTCAAAAACCCAATATTTCAAATTTCAAGTTTAAAAAAAAATCTTCTGTTTTTGACCCCTGCATGTCAAAAACCCAATATTTCAAATTTCGACTTAAATTTTTCTTGTTTTGATCCCTGAATGTCAAACCCAATATTTCAAATTTCGAGTTTAAAAAAAATCTTATTTTGATCCCTGTATGTCAAGCCCAATATTTCAAATGTTGAGTTAAAAAAAATTGTTTTGATCTCTGAATGTCAAACCCAATATTTCAAATTTCAAGTTAAAAAAATCTTCTGTTTTGACCCCTGCATGTCAAAAACCCAATATTTTAAATTTCGACTTAAAATCTCCTTGTTTTGATCCCTGTATGTCAAACCCAATATTTCAAATTTCTAGTTAATTTTTTTTGTTTTGATCCCTGTACGTCAAACCCAATATTTCAAATTTCAAGTTTAAAAAAATCTTCTGTTTTGACCCCTGCATGTCAAAAACCTAATATTTCAAATTTCGAGTATAAAAAATCTTCAGTTTTGACCCCTGTATATCAAACCCAATATTTCACATTTCGAGTTAAAAAATCTTCTGTTTTGACCCCTGTGGCCCTAAGTCTCCACCACTTGGCCCATGAACTTGGGGTCAAATCCAAAAATCGTTACATACTTCATGCGTCCCCCAATGTTGATTGCGTATACAAAATTTCATCAAAAAATGTTTTAAAATGTGCCTGTAATTGCATTTTTTGCTATTTGACCTTTTGACTCTGCCCAGGGTCCCGGGATGGGCCCACAAATGATTCTTTCTGCTCTGGCACCTGGTGCCATGTATGATCTTAACGACCAATTTTGGTGAAATTCTGCACAACCGTTTTGGCGATGTGACAGACGGACGGATAGACAGACAAATCGAGCTGATTACAATATCCCTGATCATTATTATTATTATCTTTTAAGTGTGGGAATAATAAAGCTGTCTGCCTGACCATTGAAGCCATTTGATCCACATACCTGACTGTTGATCTCTGTGCATGACCAGGGTGGTCTTGATTAGAAGAAAAAAGGTCAAACCTCCAGGGATGATTTAAGTATAAGAAGAAACTTTAATCCACTGTCAGCTCTCCTTTACTCCCTACCAATGTATGGTTACCCAGTATAATGGTGGGAATACGCTGGGCAAAGATCTCATGGTGTCCACAAAGAGTAGGCCAGCTATCGCCCGCATTCTTGCGAAATTCCAAATTCCTGCTCTAACCTGCAGGAGGCACTGCATCACCAGCACCACCAGCAAATGATGCTGCATTAAGCAATACAAGAAGACAGCCGATAAAATGATTTTGTGGTTGTTTGTGTCCAACTTTCCTGCACAGCCTGGTGTTGGCTTAGTGATAAGGGACTTAGGATGGCTGGCTTAAGATCTTAGGGTCCCGAATTTGAGCCACTTCGTTGAATTAACACCAGCTGGGGTTGACTCAGCCTGTTGTCCTTATAAGGTCGGTGAAATGAGTACCAGTGTCCTGGTAATAGGGGCATTGCATCAGTGGCACAGCCACACCCTCAGCTACCTGCAGCCTTGTGCTGCATACGGAGGTGAAGGGAGACAACTTGCACAAACTGACGTATTTCATCAAGACTTATCGGCCCCACGACCTCTCACCTGCTAAGCTCCACCCTTTGTACCTTTCCCAATCAGCCAATGGCTTTTTACCGACTTTACGTATTGGCCAAAGACACAGCCGATCTTGTGGAGGTCTAACTGCAATCAATTTCTCCTCGACAACGACATTTGCTTTATGACATCCACTAGCCAGCTGATACAAAACACCTGTTTGACTTTCATACAACAAACCAATGAGTAAAAGTGTATTTATCATCATCCGGAGCGCAGCTGTACACCCCCTTTAAGTTCGAACATGTATTTGTAATTTGTTCAGGGTGTCTACGATAACTCACCTACTCCATGAAAAACGACATGTGATCTTTAACGACCACCATCAACCAGTGCTGGCAGACGGGCCATCCGGCTTAACGTCCTTCCGATGGACGGCACATTTTTTAAGCCTTGCATGTCAAGCACCAGGATGGCAGTTTATAGCTGGGTCGAGTTTCAAACCCCCCAAGCTAGACAGCTCAGAGGTTGGTGTGCATACCTCTATAGCTCTTCCCTGACGGATTGGTGCAGAGCTATTTCACTTATCTTTGAGCTGTTTAATCTCATGTTGATGTGTGTCCTGACAGTAAACTGTCGGATCGGTGTGTCACAGACAGGTCTTTTCATCACAAGGTGTGCCATCCCTCGAATTGATGTGAACCTGGGGACCCTTCTCCTAGCATTAGTTGGTGGACTAGATTCCACTGTTTTGTTTGCCGAAGAGTCGGGAGTTATCTCCGGCATCCTGTACAAATGACGAATTTCGCCAGCCCTAACATGCATGGACGGGTGTGTGTGTGTGTGTGTGTGTGTGTGTGTGTGTGTGTGTGTGTGTGTGTGTGTGTGTGTGTGTGTGTGTGTGTGTGTGTGTGTGTGTGTGTGTGTGTGACACTGCTGTTTCTCGACAACCCCTGGTCCGATCTAATTGAAACTTACCAGCTATATTGCTGGGGACCTGAGGATGTGCCTTTTCAAGGTTTGATATTAATCGGACAAGTGCTTCCCAAGTTATGGCCATTTATTTTCCAAACCAATGACAAGACACGTTGCTGCGTAGGCGTGGCCGATGGGGGAAAAGGCACCATTTAGTTACCGTGGTGTAGGAGTGGCAATGGTCAATGGCAGCGAATGTCATGGCAAGCAAAGACAGGGAGGTAAATTTGATTTTAATTTGGATTTTAATTAACTCTCTGTTTGCAAATATCACAGCAGTTGATACTTCAATGAAAGCGATAATTCGTGGAATGCATGTGAACATTCCGTACGGGCACGCACCACTTCCGGCTAGTGATGACTTACTGTATTCTAATAATTTCTCGATTTCTAATGCGCATTTATAGATAAACACAATGCCCCAATCCAGTCGTTGTTTACAAGAGCGAAGGAACGGCCTGTGTGGTTGTTTGAAAGTTTTTTTGTTTGTTTTTGGGAGGAGGGGTTGCATGTACGGCCACGCACGTACGGGCACGCAAGAGCGAAGGAACGGCCTGTGTAGTTGTTTCAGGCACGCGGTTTGAAAGTTTTTTTTTTCATGTACGGCCACGCACGTACGGGTACGTACTAGTAGTTATAACGTGAACCCCCAGTCTTGTGAACTGCACATGAGAGAAGACGAGGGCTGGAATGTCCTGCATTTTAATCACTGTCTATTGTATGTGTGTTACCGTATGTCCTTCATAATCTCACATGTACATAATTCTCCAAATTGCTTATAAAAGGTAATGTCACGTATCCTGTTCCATAATACCAACCATAGTGGATATATAAATGCCTGGTGTTGGCTTAATGGTTAGGGTGGTGGGCTTGGGATCTTAGGATCCTGAGTTCAATTCCCTGAGTTCAATGAATACCAGGTGGGGTTGACTCTGCCTGTCATGCTTCCGAGGTCGGCAAAATGAGCGCCAGCTTTCTGGAGTGATTGAGCCATTTGAGTACCCTGTGTTGGAGTGGCGACCCGTCCAGGATTGTGCCCACTATCCCAGGAGATGGCTTTGGCATCACCGCCGCTCTGCACACAGAGTATGGTCCTCAAGGTTGGTTCGTTTGGCTCAGAAGTAGTTAATCTTTGCCAAAACAACATGACCCCAAATTGACTGTGTCCAAATTGTTTATTTGTTTCGTGTCTGGTTGTTGCTGGTACATTGTTACGTATAGCACGACAATTGTAGATTTTGCTCGATTAAGTCAAAGTTTGTTTTGTTTTTTTTGTTTTTTTAACGAGAAATGCAACAGGTGTGAACGATTGCTTGAAGGTTTTGGCAGATCTCATGTGAATCCTTTGGGAGGAGAGGCTCGGTGGGAATGTAATGTCTCGAAGCATTCCAGGGATGCTGACATTAAATGGTTCAAGGGGAGTGGGAGGGGACCGGAGACGGTCGGGGTGGGAGGTGGATAGACCAAGCACTCTGCCAACAACACCAAAGACAGAATGTAAGGCGAGGCAAGATCATTGCACAAGATCTTCCAAAGACCTTTTCCCACCAATTAAAATCGTACTTATAAAAAATCTGAACCTGTGTCTGTGCGGAACTTGTGTGTTTGCTCGACTTATGAGAAAGTACTCGAGGAAGGAGGTTTGAGATGAAGATTTATAATGTTGGCTCTGTTGGAACGCGAAGTATTTTCTCATTTGTCTGGCATGTGGCAGAGTGGTGCTGGGCATGCAGATTGGTCAGCGAGATGGCCAAATAAAGCACAGACTTCGTGAACATCCCTCACCGACCTGCGGCTTCGACATCTCCCTGGGGCTTCAAAGTCTGAAATGGCAGGAATGATCATAATGAGGCAGGGGGTGGTCCTCGTGCTCGACCCGGATGCAGAACATCGGGCCAGGGTGTCGGGACACTGCTTTCCCCTGCATCTTGCTCCGTATGCTATCTACAGATCTGGCTTGAACCTTCAGCAGCCTCTCCTGCTGCGCCCATACTATGTGGCACATCTGTGGGTAATCAAACCTGGAAAGAGATGAGCGGAGACAGCCATACCAACTGCCTTGTAGCCTTCTGTTAGGCCCATTTAGGGTCGTTTAGGTCATCAAATATTACCACGTCGCAGTTTTAATTTCATTTCATATTTCTTTGAACCTTCTTTACCAAAATCAAGTTGAGTTTAAACTGCATTTCTAACCGTGCTTGTAGTTTTCATTTGCCAAAGTTTTCGTCTCATTTTGAACCGTCGCTAGAGGGCAGTGAATGATTTGAAAGATGGTTAATTTTTTTTTTTCCAGAGTTTTGGACACTCTGAGGTTGTCAGGTCATCAACATAACAAGTGGTAAAGCTAGTTTAGATGTGGTTTCAACCACCACCATATAGCATCATCCCTCTCATCATCATCATCATCATCATCATCATCATCATCATCATCATTGGACCAGATTCTTGACATAGCATCGGTGCAACCAAAGCAGTTCCTGTCCAAGGGTTACGTGCTGGGTGGTTTGCCACCTCATGCCTTCCCAGCAGTTATTCAGAGCAGAAATGCATAATTTGTTCATGGTGCCAGTCTTCTTCTTCTTCTTCTTCTTCTTCTTCTTCTTCTTCCATAATATGGCAGTTTGGCTGCCAGGAAGCTATTCATTTTGTTGGGGCGCGACTATGCCGCTGATGCTGTACTCCTCTACCAGTACACTGGTACTCATTTCACCTACCTCAGAAGGATGACAGGTCGAATCAACCCCAACAGGTGTTAATTCAGCGGAAAACAGGGCTCAAACTCAGGGTCCTAAGATCCCAAGCCAGCCACCCGAACCACTAAGCCAACACCAGGATTATGGTGCCACTGATAACTCACCTATTCTTCACAAAGGACACTGTGGGATCTTTAACGTCCACCGATCAATGCCAGCAGATGGGACACTTAGTCCTATCTTCCATCTGATGGACGGTACACACATTGAAGAATCGCCCTGCCTTTGAAACAGCTGTGTGACAGTGTATAGCTGGGTCGGGATTCAAACCCAGGCCAGACAGCTCATAGCATACCATTACTTCTCATATCTATACCCTATCCTGCCAGCCCATTTCTCTCCAAACACAACTTCCTGAAATACTGTTGTAGATTCCTGATGTCCGTGATGCAATTTGATAGACTATTTGGAACTCACTTTTCAGAAACTTTCATCTAAAACTCGAATCTCAGTTGAGCAAATCATGCCAAAGTCAGAATAAAAATAGTGATCCACCCGGACCCAAAATAGATATTTCCTCTTTTGCAGTGATGACAGACTCTTTCTATGGTCTGGGCTTGCACTGTTTATAGCTTCGTGGTCCACTTCTGAGCCTCATCCATGGCTTCTGAAGTCGGTCCATGCATGGTTCGATCCACCATCTCTGAGCGTCGCAAGATGCCGAAAGCAAATCGAAGCAACCGATCAATGGGGTTGATATTTCTCGACCAAATTACTCGCACACCCAACGACTGGCGATATTGTATTCGCCATTCGTCGTTTTGTTGCCTGGTGCATCGTTAAAATTTCCTTCGTTCTCCGCTGGACCTTCCGATATATTTATAGAACAGGATTGTCATTTCTTTGCATGAACCGTACAGTAGGAATTTGTCCAAGACACCAACTGAATGGTCCATTCTTCCGAACCTCAAATGTCTTCAGGGACCTTTATAGTTCAAACTACAGAGGAAAAAAAAAGGGTTTTCTATGAATGACGTTGTCCTTTATAGTGCAGCACCTCCTGGTGCTGATGCTGTACACCCCTATATCAATACACTGGAACTCATTTCACTAACCTCGGAAGGATGACAGGCTGAGTCAACCTCACCTGGTGTTAATTGAGCAACCAACAGGGCTCAAGCTCAGGACCCAAAGATTCCAAGCCAGCCACCCGAACCACGAAGCCAGCACCAGGCTGTGGCCGTACCACTTAAATATTCAGACTTGAACTGTGAAGTAAATTAACAATAATAGGAATCCGCAACCATCCTTGACAATGTCGTAGAACGTCGGCAGAGGCCCTCACTTCTTTTTTTCTTCCGCCCTCACTTTTTCACCTTTATTCGTTTTCTCTGTGTCCGCTTGAGCGACCGACACGAATCATTCAACGTAGGAGCGACTACCCATGGAGAATTTTTTTTTAAGAAAGTTACAAGATTATTGGATTTTACATGTGGCCCGCATTCCAAAAAGTCTGTTTTCTGCAGGTGTGAGTTGCAGGGTGTTCCACGTATCACAAATAAACGGACTTGATCTCGCTTCGCTCGGCCTCTGCCAAGTTATCACTCATTGCTCATCCACATTCTCCATCACTGGCTTTCTAAAACTCCAATCTTAAGGCCAAATCCTTAAGGTTTAATCTCAAACCAAAAGGTTATAATTTGTCATCTTAAAGCTCTGATCCTGAGTCACAAGTGTCAGCTTTAATCTTAAGGTAAGACCATCCTCTGGCACTCGTTGAGTGCCAAAATGTCTGACGTGTCAATGTGAATCAAGGCGGGATATACATTCAATTATGTTTGAGAAGTACTGTGTATGCAAATGAGCTGCATTATCACACTTCTTTCCAATCCAGTGTGAAATAAACTTGTCAGATGTGGCAGATTTGACAAGACCATCATGTTTGTTTTACATATTACAGCCCTCACCCCATGAGTCCTCCTGTTGTGCTACATTCTGGTGAAATGAGGTCCTTGCTCGTACACATGAGGCATAGGGCCCTTGCCACTAATACTAGATTAAGCTCTAACTCGTATTCCCAAACCATTATTTCCTAATCTCAGTACCTAAAAGGGCCCGAGCCAAGAAGCCTCAGTCCAAAACTTGAAGGTCTAAATTCAAAGGAAGACACCAGCTCGTCATAAATTTGTAAGAACCTAATTCCTCACCGAAAGGCCCGAACCTTAAAGGCCTAACCATAAAATGTTGTTGGGACATGATTGTGGGAAGAAGGCAAACAGTAGGTTCGTGAAACTGTTTCCAAACACAATTTCATGATTATCCCATTCAACTGTTCAAGTGCACATGCCAGTTGATGATCTAAAGGAACAGTAAATGGTTCAATGCCAAGACTTGGCAGCATTTTTGGGATAGTTTTCTCAGTGCAGGCTAATTCGACATTCTCGACATTCTGTCTTTGTAACTTTGACTGATTTTAGAAACGAGATGGGGCAGGACTGTAAGGAGAGGAGTTGATCTTGAGGCCTGTACCGTTGTTCCCCGAAGATTAATGATGAAATCTTGTTACCCCCCCCCCCTTACACGCTGAAGGTGGACAGGGTTATGTATTCATCCGTCTGTTTGTTTGTCTGTCTGCCTTTGAGTAGGATGTCTAAAAATTATGGATGGATGCAATTGAAACATCGTGGACAGGTTGGGTGTACGACAAGGATGAAATAATGAGATTTTGGTGAACATCCAGATCCGGATGTGAGAATTTCTCAATTTTACAAGGGATTGTTCACTATTGAGAGATAGGGCCAAAAACGATATTCCGGGAATTCCGAAAAGACCTTCACGACTTTGGTTGTTAATATGTTAGTACCATAAATGATACAATGATACCCTTTGTTTTATGTGATACAGGAACTCAGAAAGTTTATATTTTCACGTCTGGTGGTTTAATGAAAAGAAAATGGCGACTCCACAGGAGAAATCTCTGGTTCATTGAGACGAGATCCGACACGCAAGTTCAGCGTAATTTCCATACAAGGTGTGGAAGGAGTCCTCCATCACGGACCAGTGTCAGAGAGTGGTACAAGAGGTTTAAGGAAACTGGAAGTTGTCAGAAACAGAAAAGTCCTGGTCGACCAAGTACAAGTGCAGCAGATGTTGAATGAGCACATAAATTATTTCAACAGTCTCAGAAAATCAAATCGACACACATCCAGAGAATCATAAATATATAATGTGGAAAAATTACAGACCCAGACCAGGAATCAAAACCAGGTCCTATAGTAAACCATACCAGTGCTCTACCATCTGGGCAACCCACCAGCTGAGCGACGGAATTCTTCCACTTATACAGGTGCCACTCTCTTTCCTCCACTGCTTCCGGAGCACTCACTGCCAACCATAGGAGCAGCTCGGGTCTGCTCTCGAGAGGGTCTTCTTCCTGTGGGGGACACATCCATGTCTGCGATTAACCACCACAGGAGGCAAACTAATATACTTGGAAATGAACAGGATAGAACAACATAGATATATAAGTGGAAAATTAAACACCTGTGCTGTTTTACTGCGTGTGTCCCCCCCATAGGGGGAAGACCCTCTCAAGATCAGGCCCGAGCTGCTCTCATGGTTGGCAGTGAGTGCTCCGGAAGCAGTGGGGGAAAGAGAGTGGCACCTGTATAAGTGGAAGAATTCTGTCGCTCAGCTGGTGGTTGCTCAGATAACTCAGATGGCAGAGCAATGGTATGGTTTATCCCAGGACTTGGTTTTGATTCCTGGTCTGGGTCTGTATATTTTCCACATATATATTTTTTTTGATGGTTCTATCCTGACCATTTCTCATCGCATCCAGAGAACTGGGACTACCAACCACCACTGCACGCATCATTTTGCATGAAAGGCTGAAGCATTATGCCTGTAAAGTGCAGATTCTGCAGGAAGTCCAAGCAAATGACGAATCCAAACGCAAGGCATTTGTCTTGGAAATGCTCAGTCACGTGGAGGGTGTGGTGTGACCTTCTCCATGATCACTTTGCGGGTCTGTTTTTCTTTGCAGAGGACCCAGTGACCTCTGTAATTCACATGAAGATGTTGGAAGGATTCATCTGCCCACAGATTGAAGACCTGCAACCCGATATCATTTTTCAACAGGACGGCGCTCCCCCTCGTTGGGCCTTAGTCGTTCGAGCCATCCTGAATGAAAAATTCCCAGCTCGCTGCATTGGCCGAGACGGATCACTCATCCCATGCACTTTGGAAAGAATTGCAACCAAAATCCCTGATGTTGATCAAATAAATAAAATCCCTGTCACCTGTCTGTCTGTGTCTGTTTATCTGTCTATCTCTCTGTATCTCTGTATGTCTGCACGATGGAGTTGTTTTTTTTTTTTTTGCAAAGACCGCTGGGCGACCAACCACCAAATTTGGCAAACAGACCAATTCTGACCCAGGGATTGTCCTAAGGGTATTTTCATACAACATCTCAGCCTTTAAATACCCTGAAGAACCCTTCGACCAAAGATCCCGAAGATCTTTAACACCCCCAAAGACCAATACAATCTCAAAGACCCTGAAGACCCCAAACACCCTTTCGACCCCAAAGACCCTTTGGACCCATTTGACTCCGAAGAACCCAAAGACTCCTTACACCTTTCAGACAGATTGGAGCATTGACCATTTAAGAGCTATAGATCACTTGGACCTTTTCAGACACTTTTTACATGATTAAGAGTTTAGATCCTTTTGACCCCTTTGACACTAACTGCAATTGGAACATACCCTTTAGACCATCTCGAACATTTTAAGCACACAACACACAAACTGCTATAGTCCTTTTTACAAAACACAGACTACACATTTTTCAGTAAGTACTGCGTAAACTTGACCCACCCACAGGTCACAGGTGGGTACTTTGCTATCTATAACAATTAATTAGTCAGGAGGCCACCGGGGAAATTGCCAAAAGAGATTTTGTTTATTTTTTTTGTTGTTGTTGAAGTTATTATGTACAAGTACACTTTAATATCCACCCTGTGCAAATTACTGTGTGTGAGGAAGGAGGGGAACGGTGCAGGTGGGATGAGGGAGGGGAGGGTAAGGGCTGGGATGAGGGAGGGATGCGGTGGAAGGAGGTACCCGGCGTTGCTGGCCCATTTCTCGTTTATAATTAAGAATATGCATCTTTACATCAATATGTTTTATCATGAGGCAATAGTTTGGCCCTGAAAAAACATCTTTGTTCACATATTACAGAAGCAAACAAAATGAAATTCACAAAGTTCCAACCTCAGCTGTTTAGAAGTTCATGAACCATTCTTGGAACATCACATGTCATGGATGATCAAACTCATTTGTCATTGTTGTCATCATCTTCTTTTCATATGAAGCCTATGGCTGCTGGTTGAATAATTTCCTGAAGGTACAGGTGTGCCACTGATGCTAATAAGCTGATATTCATTTTGCCAACCTTGGAAGGATGACAGGTGGACTCAACCCACCTGGTGTTATTTCAACAGCACAACAGGGATTTGAACTCAAGAGCCGAAGATCTTAAGCCAGCCACCCGAAACCGTTAAACCAACACCAGGCTTCACAATGATCGTGTAAGGTAATCATCATGATCATTTTGTTTGATTGTTTATTGGGAAATTGCTTCCTGGTAACATATTATGGTGAAGTGAAAAATACCATGGACGTGATTTGTAAAAGGACAATGAAGTGGTTCAATCATAACAATTCAAACAGAAGACGAAGGTTCGATGTCGTTGATTGCTTTTTTTTTTTTTTTTTTTTTTTTTTTTTGTATACCTTGGTCGAGGCTCGTATGAGAGCTAACACACAACTCACAGCAAGGAGGCATGAGACAAGAGGGGCGGGAGTGGAAGGGACAAAACATTGGGGAACAGACACAGGTGAACTGTGGAAGGGAGAGGGATGGGGATGGGACGGGGAACATGGCGAGGGGAAGATGGACATTAAAGGGACTTTCAGGAAGGAAAGCAGGAGAATTGAAGGAAGTGGGCTTGGGTGGATTATCGGGGGTAGAAAAGATCGAGGATTTGGATGGGGGAAGATAAGAGGTGGTGGTGAACAGCTGTTTTGAAAGCCTGAAGGGAAGAATGGGAAAGAATAGAGTGAGGAAGTTTATTCCAAAGGCGGGAAAAAAGAGGAATGAAAGAGTGAAGATGAGCAGTGATTCGTGATTTTGGTAGTTTTACCAGAAGGGGGTTGTTGGCGGACCTTGAGCGCCCTGTGGAAATGTGGTTGGGACAAATCGCAGAGAGAGCAGGGGGGCAAGGCTGGAGAGGAGTCGGTAGAAGACAGAAAGACCACCGACCAACCTGCGGTGATTGAGTGAGAGGCCCAAAGACTCAGCTTCATTGCGGGAGATGCCAATGATCTTAAAAGCCCTGGTTTCGACAGCGTGAAGTCGAGAAAGGTGGGAGGCAGGAGCACCAGCCCAGAGGGGAGAGCAGTACTCCATCAGGCTACGGACAAAAGCTTTGTAAGTGGTCAGGAGCTCAAGAGGGCCGAGGAAGGACTTTGCACGACGGAGGATTCCCATTCGGCGACTGGCTTTTGAGGCAAGGTTGGAAATGTGACTTTCCCAGGAAAGGTCATGGCAGATAGTGAGACCCAGAAGCTTGAAAGAAAAGACTTCTTCCAGAGGATTGTTGAGAAAGTGGATGGGGGTTTTGTAAACGGTCCTTTCGAAGAGACATAGTGAGAGTGTGAGATTTGTCTGGATTGAAAGACATGTTCCACGTGTTGGACCAGTTTGTGATTTTATCCAGATCTGCAGTGAGCGAAGAAGCTGCTGCTTGCCGGTCTGAGGGATGACAGATGGTACGGCAGAGGGTTGAGTCATCGGCAAAGAGAAATAGAGGATTTTCCAGAGAGTCCGAGAGATCATTGATGAAAACCAGAAAAAGAACAGGGCCCAGAACGCTACCTTGAGGAACTCCAGCCTGCACAGGAAGAGGGGATGAAAGAACTCCATTTAGGGCCACACGTTGACTGCGACAGGAGAGGAAGTCTGCGAGCCATGAGTGGAGATGGCCTTGAATACCATGGGAAGAGAGTTTGGTGAGTAGGGCAGGGTGCCAGACTGTGTCAAAAGCACGTGATATGTCCAGGGATACGGCTCGGATTTCCTGTCTGGCATTGAGGACCTCCATCCATTGATGGGAGAGCAGTAGCAGCATATCTAGGGTAGAGTGACCTGGTCTGAAACCAAATTGATGATTGGAAATCAAGCCATTGGAGAAGAGGAAGGATTTCATGTCTGAAGCGATGATGGATTCCATAACCTTGCTGATGATTGGGAGAAGGCTGATTGGTCTATAGTTACAGGGATCTGTTTTTGCACCTTTTTATGCAGGGCAGTGATGTTAGCAGATTTCCAAGCAGATGGCAGATGACCTTGGGAAAATGAGAGGGTGAATAGAACAGAGAGAGGGTGAGCAAGAGCAGAAGAGCAGGCTTTGAGGACACGTGGGCTGATGCCGTCTGGACCGGTTGCAGAATCTGACTCGAGGTTTGAAAGCAAGCTCTCCACCTTGTCAGGAGAAAAGGATACAGAGTCCAGGGACAGTTGGGTGCGACTGGGTAAAGTGGGTAGAGATAGTGATGGGTTTGGGACACAAGATTTAGCTGCAAACACCGAGTTTAGACATTCAGCTTTATCACGTGTGGAATCAGCAGTGCGGCCATTTGAGGTAAGGGAGGGGATGGAGGGGAACATACACCAGAAACAGATTTGATTAAACGCCACCAGGATTTTGAGGAGGGAGAGAGGTTTGAGAGTTCAGACTTGAGATGAGAAAGATGTTGTTTTCTGGCTCTCCTGAGGGTAGATACACACTTGTTCCGAGCTTTGTGGAAAGAACTGAGATTGCCCTCAGTTGGGTTTGCTTTCCATGAGGCAAAGGCAAGTTGTTTCAGGACAACTGCCTCGCCACAAGCTTCAGTAAACCAAGGGCGGGAGGAAGGGTAAGACAACTGAACACGAGAGGGGATAAATCTGTGCATGAGGGAGAGCAAGTTTCTTTGAAAGAATTCCCAGGATGAGTTGATGTTTGAGAAAGTAGTGATAGGAGACCAGTCTGTCAGTTTGATGGCTGCTCGGAGACCCTGCCAGTCGGCTTGAGTGAAATGCCAGACTCGACGGCGGTGAGGTGGTTCTCTGATAACAGCCAGAGAGATGTCCACTTTAATAAGGACGTGGTCAGAAGAACCAATTGGAGCGAAGGAAGAGCAGCAGATATTGTCAGGGAAATTTGTCAAAATCAGATCCAGAAGAGATGGAGTACCATTGGTTGAGATCCGGGTCGGGAAGTTGACCGATTGAGTCAGTCCCAATGAGTCACAGAAAGCTTTTGCTGATGTCCCATGGCAGGTGAGAGAGGTACCCACACCTAGCCAACTGGCGTGATGACAATTGAAGTCGCCACATAAGAGGAAGAGAGAGTTTGGATGAGAAGATAGAAGATGGTCCATGTTTTCGGAGAGTGAGGTGTAGATGGAGTCATCACTGTTCGGTGGACGGTACAGTACACATATAAACATGAGATGGGAGTGGAGGGGAAGCCGAAGCCAGAGGTATTCCTGGGGGTGTGGGGGAGTGAGAGCAGTGCAGGGAGAGTGAGGAATAGAGTCTTTGATGAAGAGAGCAACACCTCCACCAGGACGAGGCTCAGGTCTGTCATACCGTAAGAGGGAGTAACCAGGGAGAGATACTTGGGAGTCAGACACGTCTTGGGAGAGGAAAGTTTCTGTTAGGCAGATAATGTCTGGTTTGTCAGTGGCAACCTGCATGGAAAGATCTGAAAGGTTTGAGCGAAGGCCCCGGATATTTGAGGTCCACACTTTTAATGAAGAGGTAGGGGAGGAGGCTTTTGGTGCAGGAGGTGGAGGGGGCGGGGGAGGGTCGGACGAGGGACGAGGGGGGGAGGTAAGGAGGGTTGCGGAAGGAGTGTGGGGTATTGCAGAATAGCGAGGGGAGGGGGCCGAATGAGGAGGAGAAAAGGCTCTGTGGTGCTGTGAGAGAGGGGGGACAAGAGACAAGGAAGATGGCAGTTGAGGATTTGAGGAGGTGGAGTGAAGAGATGGAGGTGAGAGGGCAGTGGAGGGAGGCAGGTTGGTGGATGAGAGGGGGGCAACTTAGAGAAGGAAGAGTGAGGGGGATGAAAGGTGGGAGAAAGGTGAGGGGGAATTTTTGAAAGAGGTGAGAGGGAGGCTTGGAGGGAGAAGAGTGGGATGGTTGCTTTGAGAGTGAGAGTGAGGGGTGAGGGGGGTGAGTTGGCACTGAAGTTGGAAAAAAGAATGGTTGATGGAAAGCGAGCATCCATGGCAAACTGTGGTTTTTAAAAGTTTTAGGTCAGATATACGATTTAACACAATTCTTGATGGATGCAATGAAGGCGAATTCAGAGCATGGAGAGAAGAAGCGCTGTAATAGTTGGATTTTTTAGGCAAGGAATGAAGGAGAGGTCGAAATGAGAGCAGTCTGTTAAAATAGCAGAAGAGTAGTGCATTGTGAAACAGTAAAGAGTACCACATGTGTGAGAGAGGAAGATGAAGCATTATAAGATCGTTTTTGTTGTTAATATTAATGTATGAGAGAGTTCAACAGATTAGGTCATGGAAGTGTAAAAAAAAAAAAAGAAATCGAGGAAGACGAGGAGGAAGTTAAGAGGAAGAAGTAGCAGAATCGGGAGAAGGTTGTTGTTGTTGTTGTTGTTGGGTTTTTTATTTTTTTTTTTTATTTTTTTTTTGAGATAAAGAAAGAGATTAGTTGGGAGATGGGGGATATTTGGAAAGTGGGGAGGATGAAAATTGAAGGTAATGGGGAGGATAGAAATTGAAGGTAATGGGGAGAAAAAACAAACAAAAAAAAAAAACGATCGAACACCAAGTGGAACCGGTAGGCCTCAAGCCTAGGACTAGGCCTCAAACACCAGGTGAGAACGTCGACATAAATACTCACAAAATAGCACGATTTTTGAAACAAAACCGAACTAGGAACACACATTAACATGTAGGTGAGAAAATTAAACAGTTAAAACGGGACAAATAACAACCGGAACTTAACTTTGAGAATGTCAGCAGGGAGCCCCGAAGGAGACCTCTTGCCGCTCAAAACCGGAACCGGAAGTCGCCGATTTGTTTTTTGGAGTTGAGATATTAACACCTGATTGATCCAACTCGAGCGTTTGCCTCGTGATACTGCCTCGTGATACTGCTTTGGGAGGGAAGGGGGTTGCAAATTTTCAAAAAGTCTGATAAAAAGGCCTAATTCGTGAAAATTTACCTGCGAGCACAAATATATTCTCTCATGGGCAGTATCACGAGGCAAACGCTCGAGTTGGATCAATCAGGTGTTAATATCTCAACTCCAAAAAACAAATTTGAAAACAAAATTGAATATTAATGTGATAATGGCTGACAGGGTGGCCCGAGACTCCCTGGAGGTACTCACACTCACCTCCATCCTGTCTGGCCAAGGGTTCGAAGGGGGATTCATCAATGTGTGCGCCATCCCTCGGATGGATGTTAAGCGGATGTCCCGTCTGTTGCCATGAGTTGGTGGACGTTAAAAATCCCACCGTGTTCTTCATCAAGAGTCGGCGAGCTATCTCAAGGCACCATGAATAAATTACAAATTCCTGCCCTTGACCGGCAGAGGGCACCACATCAGCGGCACAGCCACATCCTCAGCCAATGATACTACCCCACAATATCGTTCTGCATACAAACGAATATGATTGTGATTATGTGGTCTATCCAGAAATAATGTAATTTAATCTTCCATCGAAATATAATCTCATGTGCTAAGTGTGAAAACTCCACTTTTGGAATGATGTAGAGTTCGGCTCGTTTGGTGGGAGATTAACTTGGCCGAAGGGCCAAAGCCCTCTCCGCAGGAACTCGGAAATATTCCGCCCGGAGGATGGGTATTTGCTCGTATACCTAATCGCAGTAGTCCCAGGATGGCTTTGCTTCAAGATTTTTCAATTACAACTTGGTCATTGTCTAAGGGTGTTCCGACTAATGGAGCATTTCAAAGCCACAAATTATGTTCAATTCAGAGAATCATTTGCCTCTGATAGTTTACAACATTTGTCTCACCTCGTCACATAACTGGTAATTACATTTTTCAAAAAATAATTCCTAAATGCTTCTCATTTGAAATTACAGCTCGATTTTCTTGACAATAAAGAAAATCCATATTTTACTAAGATCTCCTTTCCATTGTTGAAGTTATCTTGTCGTGCTTCGGATGAATCATTCCAAATGTGACACAAAGAGCAGTTTTAACATCAGTAACAAAAGAATACATTATCACACAAACCATATTGCTGTGAAAATTAAACATCGATGTAACAGGATGAGAGATACCTACCTACCTGGTCATACATTGATTTTACTGTTTAAAAAAAATTGTATGTATTATTGTATGTATTCACGTTCCATTATTTCTGGTGTTGGCTTCATGGTTAGGGTGGTGGGCTTGGGATCCAAGGATCTTGAGTTCAGATCCCACCTGGCTGTGGAATTAATACCAGGTGGGGTCGACCCTGCCGGTCATCCTTCTGAGGTCGGCAAAATGAGTGCCAGCATGTTGGTATCCTGTGTCGGAGTGGTGACCCATCCAGGATTGTGCCCAATAGCCAAGGAGACTGCTTAAGCAGCACCAACGCTCTGCACAGAGTATGGTCCCAATCTCCTCCTCTCCTTGGCTTTATGGTGAGGGTGGTGGGCTTGAGATCCAAGGATACTGAGTTCAAATTTGGGATCCAAGGATCTTGAGTTCAAATTCCACCTGGCTGTGGAATTAATACCAGGTGGGGTTGACCCTGCCGGTCATCCTTCTGAGGTCGGCAAAATGAGTGCCAGCTTGCTGGTATCCTGTGTTGGAGTGACCTGTCCAAGATTGTGTCCAATAGCCAAGGAGACTGCTTCGGCAGCACCAACGATCTGCACAGAGTATGGTCCCAATGGATGGGTGGATGTTCCATTTGTATGCATTTTGGACACGTCCTCATGTTCCAATCATCCGTACTCTATAGATGTACTCACTTTTCAATAGTATTGTTACGGAAATGGCCCTTATTGCACTACTAAATATATGATTCGCTCAGATCCCCCATTAAATGCATGTATAGATAGGTTGTTTGGTAAAATGGACGTTACATGTGTGTCGGGAGGTGTAAGAGGCTGTATTACTGTTATGCGGTGGTGGTGGAACGAGAACTCCCTCTTCTTCTTCCTCATCTCGTACGAGGCCCCGCCCAGTCGGCTGAGAGGGTGTGGCCAACAAGAAGAAGTGACGCGAAGGGGAGGAGTTTTGTCGCTCCGAAAAGGGGGAGGAGTTTTGTCGGCTCCGAAAAGGGGGAGGAGCGAGTGGTTCGAAGCGAGCGAACGTAAGAAAACTGTAAAAGAGAGAAAAGGGTTGAGTTTGGCAGAAATACAAAACGGCTTCGCCGAGGAAGGCGGGCTCGTGTGTCGAAGCGAGAGAAACGAAGGCTTCGTAAAACGGTTCGGTGTGTGGAAACACGTGTTTTGGAAGCGAGCGAACGAAGGAGGGACAGTGTGGAATCTGCCGGTACAAAAACGGCACTTAGTCGGCTTTGAGAGGCGGCCTGCACGTCGAGTCTGCCATTTTGGACAGTGGGAGAGGCGGCCTGCACGTCGAGTCTGCCATTTTGGACAGTGGGAGAGGCGGCCTGCACGTCGAGTCTGCCATTTTGGACAGTGGGAGAGGCGGCCTGCACGTCGAGTCGACGATCGACTCGTATGGGGAGGTGATCGACAGGTTCGGCCTGCGTCTGGCCGCGGAGCCTCCGTACTTACCTCACGGCTCGACACGTTTGTCGATCCGCCTGCGGAGCTCGGTACCTCGACTTGGGCCTTGTTTGATGAACGGGCCAGGCCTGGATTTGAATGCTGGACCGTGAGAGAGATCGGCTGAGGCCTATCGTCGACCTTACGCAGGGTCAGAGCGTGCAGAGACCGCGTGCGGTGCGAAGGGGACAAGAGTATGACGCCTCCATTTCGCCACGCGGCGCGTTCGAGCTGGGGCTTGAATCCGTGGACATCCATCTGTTGCGAGCGACATTCATGCTTTTGACGCTGTCCTCTCGTCCATGAAACATCACCAAGTACTCTGTCTTGTCTTGCATGCATGCTGTCTGTCTGTCTGTCTCTCCTTTTCTGCATGTTGTTTAAGGCATATTTCCGTCGCGACCCCCTCGAAACCTGTAGTCCGTGGTTCCCTAGTTAAAGGCGCTGTCACACCTTGACGATTTAGCCAGCGTATGCCGACTTATGAAAAATTTGTCTAAAACGCTGACACACGTCGAATACGTTATAGGTAAGTTTTGTATACGTTAAGAGCATGCTGAAAAACACAGCCATACGTTGTAGTACACTGGCTTTCATCGTTGTACTTTGCGGTTGTCCTCAACTTTTAGCATGCTTGAAATTTTACGACGTATGCCGGCGTATGACTCGCACGTTCTGCTACGCAGGCCATAAGTTGTAGGCACGTTATGCGATCATTGATACATGTCGACACATGTTACTTGCAAGTTAATCATAAGTCGAAACACGTCGAGGTAACGATTAGCGTACCCAAAACTTATTTATAACCTATGAGTAAAGTGTTGTAGGCACGTTACACGATCGTTGCACACACATCGAGGCACGTTATGCGATCGTTGACACATGTCGAGGCACGTTACTTGTAAGTTACTCATAAGTCGAAACACGTAGAGGTAATGCTTAGCGTACCCAAAACTTATTTCTAACCTATGAGTAACATGCTTTGAACCGATGTGTAACGTACCTCCAACGCATATTGACATATGTAGACGTATTTGAGTGACGTCTTCCGGACGACCACAGAACTTGCTGAACGTGTTCCTAATTTACAGCTACCGTATAATGGCGTATTGGCAGCGTTTAAAAAACAAAAACAAAACAATAACGTCTGATATTTCGTCACGTGCCGTTACGTCACGTCCAATTGCCTCTTTACTTTGCTCATGTCTTTTTCTTTGTTCCTCCTCTGAATATTTTCTGTTTGAGGATATTGTCACATCGACCTCGAAACTTAAAAGGAAATGTCCGAATATATTTTAAAATTCTTGATAGACTAAAAAAAAAAAAAACAAACAAAAAAAAACAACAACTTCAGATATTTCGTCATGTGCCTTCATGGAGCCAAGGAGAAAAAAAGAAAATGTGCCTTGATGGAGAAAATAAGTTTCGGGTATGCTAAACATTACCTCGACATGTTTCGACTTATGAGTAACTTACAAGGAACTTGTGTCACCGTGTGTCAACGATCGCATATCGTGCCTACAACTTATTCCCAGCGTAGTGGAACGTGTGAGCCATACGTTGAGTACATCGTAAAATTTTCAGTATGCTTGAAATTTCACGACGTACTAGACGTACCACGAAATATGACAGCGTACTTCATCGTTTTTCAGCGTGCTCTTAACTTGTACACAACTTACCCATAACGTATTGGACGTGTCCCAGCTTGGTTCGGCAAATTTTTCATAGGTCGGCATACGCTGGCAAAATCATCAAGATGTTACTGCGTGGTTGACACTTTCAATTTTCAGGCGGTTATGATTTGAATCGGCGTGCGGCAGGTTTTTAACAGGCTACGCCACGAGTTCGTCGGTGATAGGTGCAGCGCGCTTTGCCTAAGTTAAACTATCGTTGGGCATAGGTTGTGAACGTCGACAACAGGCTAATCATTCGTTGGTATAAGTTATCTATAAGACAACGAAACGTTCTGTGCCCGTTACTAATATGTTATGCATACGACCAAAACTTTAAAAAAACATCAAAATTTCAGCATACGCCAACGTTTTACATACATTTTTATACGTTGCCATTGCTGGCTAAATCGTCAAGGTGTGACAGCGCCTTAAGAACGGGTTGAGGATTGGTAATAAAAACAGTAGTGAATTTTGCTTGTGTTGTGATCCCCGTTGTTTCCCAATAAATCTGGTTAATTTGTATGAAGTTGCCACTATGGATTAATTTGTGTCTCGTCGAGGAACGATCCGTTCGATTGGCATATAAAATCAAAAATGGTTACAGACTGTCAGAAAACGCTCGGCATCTGACAAAACCAGTCTGTAACCAGGGGTTATATTTCCCCAACTGGCAAGGTACAAGGATTACGTTGGTATCGCGATTGAAGACTCGTGACCCGAGGCCTGTGCTGAGCCGGCCGGCGTTGTAGATCCCAGAGACAGCCGGAGTGGGTTGAGAATCCCTCCATCGCTGAATCCTTAACAGTATATATTCTATAGACTTATGCACATTCTAATAGTATGTATTTTATATTAAAAGAAAAACATGTTCCTAATAGCACATACTTTATACTAATAGACATGCTCACATTCTTAATAGTATGTATTTTATAGATGTACTCGCATTCTTAATAGTATGTACTTTATAGATGTACTCGCATTCTTAATGGTATGTACTTTATAGATGTACTCACATTCTTAATGGTATGTACTTTATAGATGTACTCACATTCTTAATAGTATGTATTTTATAGATGTGCTTGCATTGTAATCGCACATACTTTATGGAGATACTTGGTTGAAAAATAAACATATAATTCTGGTTACCATCAGGTGACCTGCAGGGCCTACGTCAGCACATTATGTGTGAACAGACAGAGAAACAAACAAGATGTCGTGCAGAGCACGATATTGCAAAATCCATAAAACAAATTTGACCTCGAAAATAATTACTGGTTGAATTCAATGACCAAATTTGCAAATCCTCTTCAAATTTCAAGTCCATCAAATGAAAATTGAGGATTTTAGAAATACCACCTTTGTTGTTGACCTTGGGCCTATGTTGACCTTTTGGTGTATGTTGATCTCAGAAATAATTGGCTGTTTGAATTCCGTGACCTGAAATATAAATCCTCTTCAAATTTCAAGTAAATCGGATGAAAACTGAGGATTTTAGAAATACCTCCTTAGTTGTTGACCTTGGGACTATGTTGACCTTTTGATCCATGTTGACCTCAAAATAATTGGCTGAATAAATTCAGTTACCTTAAATATAAATCCTCTTCGAATTTCAAGTCAATTGGATGAAATTTGAGGATTTTAGAAATCTCACCGAAGTTATTGACCTTGGCTTTTTGACCTCAAAAACAATAGGTTTCTTTCTTATGACAAACTCTAACATGTGATGAAGTTTCGTGAAGATCGAATGAAAATTCTGACCTGTAGGCGACAAACAGACAGGCAAACAGACCGACAAACAGACAAAATAACAAAAATTGACGAATCAATATACTTGAAAAATCTTCGATTTTGCAAGTAACAAATTAGAGAGATCATAGAACATTTTACCCTGCACAGTGTTTTGGTATCTAATTCAATTGAAATAAAATAATTATTTTAAAAGTCGTATAAAACAATTTTGGAAGTTTAGCGATGTTGATGGTGTTTTATGCACTACCTTATTTAACCTGTCCAAGTACTGCTAAACTGAAGGGTTTTGCACATGCTAAAAAAGGTGATGTGTGTTCTACAGTGTTCAAGTCCAGTATATAATTCAATTAAAATAAAATAAAGATTTTAAAGTTACAGAAAAATATAATCCAGAAGTTTACTGCAGTTGATGCGGTGCATCCACCGCCTTGTGCACCACCTTATTTAACCCATCACATTAGTTCTTCGTGCCTGTTGTCTGTGTCCTTTATAACGTCCTTTAAAACAGTAAGTGTCATGTTTGGAATAATTTTCTATTTTCTTTGATCGTTAGACAGGTAGACAGAGTAAAACGAATGATCTCGCTCCTCTGGGCATGCACGACCTGGGCGCATTGAGAGACAAATTACACCGAAACTAGAGGTTCGTTTTTCTGATTCATGTTCAAAATATAACATTGAAATTGAAATGAGTTGTTCCTCGATCATAAACCGATGCGTGTGGACAGACAGACAGATGGACCGACATGAACCTTTTGCTCGCCCTGCTTTTTGCTGCGCATGTGCACAGTAAAAAACAGACCCAAATGCAATACCCTTTGGCAAGGGTAATTATGTTGCAATGCCACAATCTTGAACAAAAGGCCAATAACTAAATCCTCGAATCAAAAAAGATGGAGTGCATGTCCTACTTTGCTTGATGATGCAATTTTAATTAGGATGGCGGAGTTAAACTTTATACTGTCTGCGTGTCATCGAAACATTAACTTTTATAATCATGGGACATTCAACAACAGCTTTATTTCTTTTGAGAGAACATTTTAAAAAAAGATGCGAAAAAAACACTTCGCAGGAAAAGTTCAAATATGAGCTCAAAGACAACGTGATCTGAAGCAAATATCCATAATCTCTAATGCCAATAAAAAGCTAATGGATGCTTTGTAAAGAAGGCCCAAACAAGTATGAGATGAAAGCAGCTACATAATCCTCATTATTGTCACAGAACGATTCGGCAGCTTGTTGGTATTCCTTTGCATTGAGGAAAAGCTTTGAGTGTAAAAAGTGGGGAACAAGTATTCATTACTTTAACATATTCAGGGAGTTTAAAAAATGGATGACGAATCATAAGTAATGGAGACAAAGTAATTAACAAGATACTGGGAGATATTTTTGTGCTGAGTGTTGTATTATAGGGAGAATGGATTTGGCATTTCCAAATGAAACAAAATTGCTTTCATGTCAGTCATTTCCTCGTGTATTAAAGATTGATGAAAAATTGGGTTGGCCTATTTCACATTCTCATCTGAACGACGGGCTCATGCTGTTCGGAGTCCAGGTTCAAATCCCATATGCTATATGCATGAGTATTTGTTCATCGTCTCCTAATGTCTTCAATGTTAATGTACACGTGTATGTCTGTAATTCCTGCACATAATTTATGTACAATCACCCCCTTGAGCCTTTGATCTAACCCTAACCCTAACCCCCCCTCTAAACCCCACCTCCCGGGTGCTGCACTGACCTGAGAATTTCCGCCACTTTGGAGGTCCAATGCTGTACGCTTCTGGTCGGCCCTGTTGGCCACAATTTTGTCTTCTGTGGCCCCACTGGTCTCTAGCTTTGCTGCCATTTGCTGCTGGTCAGCCCTGTTGTCCTCTAGTTTGGCTCCAATTCTACCCTCCATGTTTGCAGCATTGTGTCCTTGCTGGTGTCAATTTCAGCCTGAATGTTTTGAAATATTGCTGATGGTGTTACAGACCAGTTTAACATTTAATTTTGTTTTGGCAAAGGTTATACATATTGGCTGGTAAATTTCCTGTTGAGTAACAACAACAACAACAACAACAACAACAACACAAGGGATAAAAGGAGACTGGCAGTTTGAGAATGAAAGAAGGAACAGAGGAGACCAGGAAGAGAAGGCAATGACGCTTCTAAACTGTCACACTCGTCTTCAAGTGGTTCAAATCATTTTAAAACCAATATACCCAGTGAAGGAGGAATTGGGGGTCTCCTGTATATGAACCTGGGATGGTTCATTGACTCACCTATTCCCTGACCACAAAGGACCAACTTCAATCTACTGTGCGTTGGTTTGTGGAGATTCAGCTTCAGTTCTTATATCATAACCTTTGAGGTATTATTCGGTGAACTTCCTCTACTCGTTAAATGTACTTGTCGGACATTGCACTGCTGTTATCTCGGTGATGATTTCAAAGCTTGTATACCCTTGTTGGCTCCATTTCGGGTCATTTATGCGCTATTTTTGAGAAGGCACGTGACTGATTGACTGGTGTATAATCTTGGAGTTTATTCGTCCATCCAATATCTCTTATTCTACAAGTAACACATTGTTCTTTACAGCTTGGAGTTCCCGTCTTTATCATCTGTGACATAACTTTACATGTGGATTCAGGTTCTTCTCCATGCTTCGTGAAGCGAGAACTTCACCTTTGGAGGCCTTGTAAAATGCAACTGTCCAGTTGGCTTCGTCCTGCGTGCACCCTCCAGACTAGACACTTTCATCCGTGCTCACCGCCGACCTTTTACCCATTTATAACCTGCTGGGGTTTATTAACCTCCGCCATCGAAGATGGACGGAGGTTTCTGTTTTCACCCCTGTCTGTTTGTTTGTTTGTTTGTTTGTTTGTTTGTGAACAGTATTACGGAAAAACTCCTCGACGGATTTCGACGAAACTTGGTGGGGGATTAGGAATGGTCCAAGGATCATGCCATTAGATTTTGGACTTGGTACAAAGTCCAATATGGCCGCTATGGCGGCCATTTTGAAAAAATATTTTAATTTTTGTTTTTGCATTTCTACATGTTTTAAGTGATTTATACCAGGCGTAGTGGCGTGCGCCTGTAATCCGGCTACTCGGAGGCTTGGGTTGGAGGATCGCTTGAGGACGGGGGCTCTGTGCTGGGCCGCCTGGAATCATGGCGAAACCCAATCCTTATCCCTGTGTCGTAAGAGGCGACCAGGGTTGTGTCAAGAAGGGCATCCGGCGTAAAACCTGTGCCAAATCAGTATGCGGATCATAACGGATGATCCGCTGTGGCGACCCCTAATGGGAGCAGCCGAAAGAACAACAACAACATGTTTTAAGTGATTTCCAACCAAAAAAACCAAAATTTTGCAACTTTTTTTTCAAAAAAATTTCGATTTTATTTGAAGCATATTTGAATTTTCTTTTTTGCATTTATACATGTTTTAAGTGATTACCAACCCCCCAAAAAAATTTGTTAGAGAAAAAAAAAATTTTGCTCCTTTTTTTTTCAAAAAAATTTCGATTTTTTTTTTGTTGTTGTTGGGCATTTCTACATGCGCGTCGATCTAGTTTAGTTTATTCGATCGTGGTTCAGTCGAGTCTGATCCGTTTTGACCTACAATGAATAGGATATCAGGTTCACTTAAGTGACCCAGCAGTATTGGCGGCGGAGGTCTTGCACTCTACCGAGTGCTCCCCCTCTAGTTTTACAAACTGTGTGCTTGAGATTAGTTGCCACATCGAGAGTCGTAAGTTAACTTATAGCCGTGTTGTTGTCTGTGACATTTGTGCTTATTTAATTTGGGGATTTTTCGTGAAGTCATTCAGTGTTGCATTCAATTAGTATTATTGTGCTTAAGATAGTCAGTCGGGATTAATTAATATTCCTGATTTAAAGTTACCCTTCTCTCTCTCTCTCCTGCTGTACGTTGGTTTCACCCTTAAAACACCACGAAGGGCATATCAGTGTCTTTATTTATATCCTGCCATGACACCCTCCGGGTTACTGGCACACTCTCTGGTGCTCTGAGGTCGACACTTAACAACGGCCACAGGTGACATCGCTCCGACCCCACTGTCAGGACTCGGGCTTGTGTCGGGGACCACCGGGGACATTGCCCCCATTGCTGTTGCGTTGGGGGTTCTGTCTTCTCGGGGGTGTTTCTACTCTGAGCTTGACCATCCCTCGACTTCCATCTCCATAGATGTTTTCTGCAACGTCTGAAGCATGCCCATCCTCACTTGAGTTGTGGGCATCCTCCATTGTGTTTAAAAATAAAACAATTAACCCCTCTGGCCTGTGAATTCAATGAAGTTTGGTGCCAAAAATCGCACGATTTAGAATCTGAATTAAAAAATTCTCCCGATACCAACTTTAAAAATTTTTTGGTTCAATCCCGAATCCCTGACACCAGTTATAACTGGATCAAGCCCAAATTTAATTGTAGACGTGTCCTTTATCCACTCCGGACACCAATTGTAGTTAGAATGATCCTGTCCAATGGGACTACACTCGGTCTCACCAGAGATAAACTCCGCAGGATGAGCCTTGAGTGAGAAGCGTGTGTGTGTGTGTGTGTGTGTGTGTGTGTGTGTGTGTGTGTGTGTGTGTGTGTGTGTGTGTGTGTGTGTGTGTGTGTGTGTGTGTGTGTGTGTGTGTGTGTAGGAATTAACATCTTTTTACTGCAATCCTAATGTGGATTATGATATATAATGTACTCGCAGAGGTTTCGTACACATTTTAAACAATAACGAACCATACTTCCCCGTTGTCTCGGGTCGCTCAACTGGGTTTATAAAATTTTATTAATTTTCATGGTTTTTTCATTTATTTATTTTCATTTATTTGTATTTTCATTTACAGATTATTACCTCCACCACCGACAGTGAAGGAGGTTATGTTTTCACCCCGATCTGTCTGTTTTTGTGCAGGATATCTCAGAAAGTTGTGGATGGATCTTGATGAAATTTTGTGGACAGCTTGGGTGTGTGACAAGGACTAACTGATTAGATTTTGGTGAAGATCCGGATCCAGATCCAAGTACTAGAATTTTAAAAGTGATTCTTCACCATTCATGTGTGCCAGGTCAGGTCAGATCTGTGACTTGCTGCAGGTACCATGTAAACCTTTACTAACCTGTTCCATGGTCGGGTTGTCGGCAACTAAACCGTCTCCCCCACCAGGTTTTCTGGTGAGGAGGCAGTTTAGATATGGACACCCAGCAGAATTAAAAACAAAACTTGTCAAAGGGCGGAGGAACTCCTTGTGAGCCAACGGCCATCCATATCTCGTGCCCAACTGTGTCTGTGGACGTCCTCCTACAGTTGGGTCACTTTTTTATTAGGAGGTTGGTGGTAGGATTTGCAATCCGGCCACCGTAAAACCCTTCATTCCTCAAAACATACCAAAAGCAAAAATAAATCTGAAAACCCACTCCATGAGTACCTCTTGTGCAGCTACCCTTCACAGAGCTGCTCACCGGATGATGGTGGAGGATTGGAGAATTCTTCTGGAGGATTCGACATAACCCTCTGGAGGATTCTTCATCTTGGTAAGGTGCAACCAAAACTGATGATGTCTGAACTACTACTCTTGTACTGAGAGTGCTGTGAGATGTGGTGGTACCATCTCTGACTTATTTCCAGTTGTTACTGGAGTTCGTCAGGGATGTGTACTGACCCACACACTTTTCGGCACTTGTATGGACTGGATTCTGGGGTGGATGTCGGAGAGATCAAGTTGCGGTGCATCGTTTGGGAATGGCAAGATCTCTGACTTTGATTTTGCAGATGATGCAATCATCTTTGTGGAGACTTTATATTTCCTTTTGGGGGCCCTCGAGGTCATGAATGAGGAGTCGGAACCGCTGGGATTGTGGCTTTCCTGGGTCAAAACTAAGATCCAGGCTTTGAATGACATCCTTGGATGCTGCTATCTTGTCTACACTTGATTGTGGTGAGGATGTTGAGGTCATAGAGAGAGTCACTTACCTTGGCAGTGATATTCATGTCTCTGCTGGCTGTCAGCCAGAGGTCAACAGACGTCTGGGTTGGGCCTGTGGAGTCATGGATTCACTGGATCATTGGGTGTAGCACTGCTGGTACCTGTGCAGGAGGACGAAAGTCTGAGTCTTCAGGTCCTTGGTACTTCCAGTCTTTTCTGTATGCATGTCAGACTTGGACTCTGACCAGGGATCTGAGATGGAGACTTAATTCCTTTGGTACCAGGTCTCTTCGAAGAATCCTTGGCTATTGCTGCTCGGACTTTGTGTCCAACTAGCGGTTGCTGAGAGAGACTCAAATGAGATTTGTTACCTGCATAGTCCGTGAGCATCAGCTACGACTGTATGGACATGTGGCTCGTTTTCCTGATGCTTATCCTGCTAACAACATTCTCTCAGCGTGAGAGCCTCGTGAGTGGGGGAGGCCAATAGACCGACCACGTACCTCATGGTGGTTGCAGCAGGTTGATCAGAATATCAAGGAGATTGGGATGAGCCAGGCAACTGCCCGGGGGATGGCCAGTTGGAGGCCTTTGGAGTACCGGTGGAAAGTGCACGCAGCGACGTGTTGATCTGGTGCATGCTCCCGTACGCAACCTGGCCTTCACCATTGAAAGATAGGGCCAAAAATGATATATAGCACGATATCTCAAAAAGTTGTCAACGGATTCGGATGAAACTTGGTGGACATGTTGGGTGTGTGACAAAAAAAAAAAATTGCTTCAATTTTGGTGAAGATGCAAATCCGGATGTGATAATTTTTTTATGTGATTCCTCACCATTGAGAAATTGGGCTAAACTGATATATAGCACAATATCTCAAAATGTTATGGACAGATTTAGATGAAACTTGGTGGACAGGTTGGGTGTGTGGCAAGGACAAAGTCATTCGATTTTGGTGACTATCCAAATCCAGATCTGGAGATGAGAATTATTTAATTTTTCAAGTGATTCTTCACCATTGAGAGATGGGACCAAAAACTATATTGTACTGTATAGCACATTTCAAAAAGGTAATGGGCCTGATATGTTCTGATGGATCAGGCCTTGCTTGGCAGAGGTATGCGCTCTACCCAATGCACTTCTAGTTTCCTGTGGTTATGTGATGTTTTGCGGTGTGGTTGCTTCGATATCCGTTGGCACGCAAAATTTCAGCTTTCTATACCACCCGGAAGGTACCGAACTTTAATATCAGTCAGTCAGTGATGAGAATGAGTTTTATATGTGAGATATAATGTATATATCAAATTAATGACTCTCCTTACTCCTTAAGGCATTTTGCATATACTTTGCATGGTGCATATGATTGATATATATATATATATATATATATATATATATATATATATATATATATATATATATATATATATATATATTGTTACGTTTGAGGGGGGGGGTATGCATTCAAAGGGTAATTAGGATGTTTAATTAGGTATGCCATGCTGTTCGAGTTTACCAGGATCTCGATGTAATAAGTAGCAATTCAGTGGTGATAAGTTGTCTAGTAAATGTTCATTTCTTCAAGGGGGAAATGATAATTGTCACGTAATTAGATAGGGACACGGGATAGGGTAAGTGTGTCTGCGTAAACCCCTTTTGGTATTCTCTGGAGACTGGCCGTGACGTCACAGGACAGTGCAGCGGATGGCTCCGCCCCGTGATCACGATTGGCGGAAGGCGACGGCGGTGGGCCAATAAAACGGCTCGATTGGAAGTGACGAGAACAGGAGGATAAAAAAGGTTCTGTTCGGGGTCGAAAAAGAAGAGGAAGAAGATCGGGACAAAAAGATCGTGTTTTTTTTGGTGGGGAGGCTGTTGCGCGGAGAGCGTCCTTGTTGTTGTGCTGAATCGATCGTGTTCTTCATCGTGTCTTGGAGCCTTGCTGAGCCTCGTGCCTCACCTTGGTTGGCTCTGGGGTTCTGCTGGCTCGGAGTACGGGGTCGAACGGCGGGCGGACCTGCCTCCCTCTCCTGCTCGCAATTTGGTGCCAGAACTGGTTCCCTGGCGGCTGTGAGCGGACTTGGGCCAGGACCGGGAGGTCGACAGCACCACGGTTTCTCCTGCCCCCTCCCCCCCCCCCCCGACGAGAGCAAGGCCAGCTCGTCCGACGCTGATCCAGGGACAGTTGCGTCCACACCACGGTCCAGCCTGATCACCAGAAATAGCTGTGTGTGTGTGTGTGTGTGTGTGTGTGTGTGTGTGTGTGTGTGTGTGTGTGTGTGTGTGTGTGTGTGTGTGTGTGTGTGTGTGTGTGTGTGTGTGTGTGTGTGTGTGTGTGTGTGTATACTTGGCGCCTTAGAGGGTTTGAGATCTGTATATTCATTGGAATTGTCTGTGTTTTCCCCACGCCCGATCCCACACCATCCCGTCGAATCGCCCCGGATCCCTCTTCTTGGCGAGTCTTGTTATTTCTGGATAATAATAAAAACAAATAAACATCATCAACTCAGCGAAAAGTGACTCGTGCCACCTTCCTCGTCCCGTTTGCGGTAGAGCGATTAGAACCGCCATGTTTGGGTTATAAATAAATAAACCGCCTCCATCGTTTCGGCTCATTCTACGTTGGCGGGACTGTTCAAGTCCCGTGGACGTCACAATATATATATATATATATATATATATATATATATATATATATATATATATATATATATATATATATATATATTTCTTTCTAATCACTGACTCACTGACTGAAATTAAAGATTGGTATCTTCCAGGTGATGGAGAAAGCTGAAATTTTGTGTGCTGACCGACATCAAAGCCGATATACCAGGAAAAAAAAACAATCACAGAACCATTAGACAACATCCATAAATGAAAAAAAAAACAATGGAAAAAATAAATTAAAAATCAAATGCAGGTGAGCGACCCAAGACAATGGGGAAACATGGTTCATATGCTTACACAACATGTAAGCACACCCCGCCTGGACATGTGTATATATAATATATAATTTGAAGTTTTTGTTTGTTTATTTGTCTGCATGCACTTATCTCCTGAACTGTGAAAGAAAGGAGGAAACCTCTGAAACAAAAATGTCGGGACGGGCCCCGGGAGGGTTATAGGCGAATTGGCGAGGTCCCTCGGCCGGGAGGGGGGGGTGTTTCCCCCTCACCAACTCCCTTCGGCTCTGACCGCCGGGGTCCAATAGGGAACTGATACTGGGCTCTCTCAGACCTATGTACAGAAGATTAAATTCATTCAAAAAGAACCCGGGCAACGTGGGGTGCATTCACCTCGTGTGTGTATATATATATATATATATATATATATATATATATATATATATATATATATATATATATATATATATATATATATATATATATATATATATATATATATATATATATATATATATATATATATATATATATATATATATATATATATATATATAGTGGTCTCAGGGCTCAAGCCTACTACGAGGGGGGAAATCCACGCTTTCTTTGGAACTCACCCGGACTTGAGGCCACCGGGAGTGAATAACTTCACCCCATTGTGAGTTGCAACGCACTACGAACGCCAATCAAGTGACCACAAGTCCCAGTGTCCATATATGTATACATACACACATCAAAACATGTGGAGTGTGCATTAACCTGGTGTTGGCTTAGTAGTTAGGGTGCTGGTTTGGGATCCAAGGGTCCTGAGTTCAAGCTCTGTTCACCACTGAATTTACACTTGGTGGTTGACTCAGCCTGTCATCCTTTTGAGATTGGCAAAATGAGTACCAGTATAGCAGCCAAAAAACAAAAGCCTCCACATGAAGGAAAGGGATATTGACGGAGTTTTTTTAAATCTGGTATTGGTGTGGTGCAGGCATGATGGGCTGAATGGCCTCCTCCTGGGTATAATTTCCATGTAAATTCCATGTGTAAAATTGTATGTATAAAAAAGGAAACCATTGGATATTTTACATCCACCAAGTAATGTTCACAGACAGAACACCCAGCTTTGAACGTTCATCCAAGGGACAAAGCATTTTGTTTTGCAACTCCTTGACAGTTTATAATAGGACTGCGAATCAAACTCGGGCTATGACAGCTCAGAGGCAACTGTACCATCCTGCTGGACACCATTTGGACTACTTGTAAAACATAATGCATGTAGGTAGAGTAAGGTGGGGAAAGATTCTCCTCCACACCTCCACCCCATCCTCTTCCACTACCCCCAGCCCAAACCATTGGTACAAATCCATCTTCTTTTGTCCTTTTGTTCAGTATCATGAATATTTGACCCTTCTCTATCTGTGGTCCAGACATTCAGAATACTGAACATGTAGCCAGAACTGAGGGGAACACTTTTTTGAGCTTCACACTTCATGCTTCACCTCACCTTGTGTGTGTTGCCTGTGAATGGGAGTTGGGAGCCAGAATAAATGAACACACTTTTTTAGCAGTCAGAACTACTGTTGAAGTCAATACAGAAGTTTAAATTTTGAAATTCTGCTGAGATAAAGAGATTCTAGATCTTATGGCATGTGTGGAAATGAAATATAGCCATGAACGTTGTCATCTCCAGGTATATATATATATATATATATATATATATATATATATATATATATATATATATATATATATATATATATATATATATATATATATATATATATATATATATATATATATATATATATATGCATTGCAATGTATCCAGCAATTCGTAGGTATGATGACCGGGCATTCGATGACATGAATGAGGAAAATGAAAAAAAAAACGTTATCATTAAGAAATTGTTGTGGCCTTTTCCAAGTAAAGTCATTGTTGAGCTGGCCAAAAACAATGGTGGCGTAAGACTCTTGCAAGCTGACAGAGGGCTGACCGAGATGGCATGCCACCATATTGGTATAGCTTATTTTGTTTTTTCATGATGAGCACCCTCTAAGTTATGTTCAAAAGGCATGTTTGAATTAAACTGTACACCCAATTTTCATTGATGCACCACTTTGGAGTTCCCTCAGAATGCATGCAAAGTTTGGGGCCACTAGGATTCATGGTTTTGGAGCTATGGAGGAGACGGACAGACAAACGGCTGGACTGCCACACACTGACATCTTCCGTATGTACATATGTGTATATATATATATATATATATATATATATATATATATATATATATATATATATATATATATATATATATATATATATATATATATATATATATATATGAAAGTAAGACCCACCCACATCCCTCACATGTGAATGGAGGGAATAGCGAATCAGCTCTCACCTAATCAACTAAGGCTAGGTGTTTTGGATGATATAAATTAACACCTCCCATGCTCCTCTAGCCTAAACTGCTGCATAAAGTAACCAAGAAGGCCTACCCAAGATAAGCGTTATGCTCTATCAAGCCCTTCCCAGATTTCCTCTGCAGAAATAAAGACGCTTACCTTGTGTAGGCCTTCCTGGTTGCTTTTGACAGCAGTTTTGTCTTGAGGAGCATGGGAGGTGTTTATATATACACATACATGCACATATATACATGGTGATCTCAAATTTGAGAGACAGGGAGGATTTCACTCATTAGAACCTAAGCCTTTTGATTTCTTTCTCTGGCGGGCATCTCAAGTCAGTCGTCTCTGTTTACTGTCCCATAACATAAAATAATTGAAGGAAAAAAAATCATATCTGTGTTTGCAAAGATTAATATTGAGATGCGAAGAAATGTCCAAACATCATGTGCACAGATTATAATTGAAAAGGTGCCTGCAAGTTAATGGTCAATGATTCAAACATTTACTGTAACCTACTCCAGCAGTTGTGAAGTCACATTGTACGAATTAATAAGTACATTATTCTTTCCATCAGAAAGCATCTTTTTTTCAGTCCTCACATATATTTTCTACTTTTTAAATCATTAATTCAGTGCCAACTCACCCCTCTCACCCCTCCCTCTCAAAGCAACCATCACATTCTTCTCCCTCCAGCTTCCCTCTCACCTTTCTCAAAAACTCTCCCCTCAACATCCTCCCTCAACTCTCCCCACTCACCCTTCTCCCACCATTCACCCCCCTCAATCACCCTTCTCAAAATAGCCCCCCTCTCACATCCACAAAGCTGCCTCTGTCCCCAGCCCTCTCACCTCCATCTCATCACTCCACCTCCTCAAATATTCAACTGCCTTCTGCCATCTCTCTTGCCCCCCCTCTCTCCCCCAGCACCACAGAGCCTTTTCTCCTCCTCATCCGGCCTCTCCCTTAGTTATTCTGCAATCTCCTACACTCATTCACCAACTCTCCTTACCTCCCCCTTCCTTCCTTGTCCTACCCCCCCTCCCCTTCCATCCCCTGCACACAAAGCCTCCTCCCCTCCATCTTCATAAACAGTGTGGACCTTAAATATCTGGGGCCTTCACTCAAACCTTTCAGATCTTTCCATACAGGTTGCCACTGACAAACCAGACAGTATCTGCCTAACAGAAACTTTCTTCCCTCAAGACATCTCTGACTCCCAAGTATCTCTCCCCGGTTACTCCCTCCTCCGGTTTGACAGACCTGAGCCTCGTCCTGGTGGAGGAGTTCCTCTCTTCATCAAGACTCTATTCCTCACTTTCCATGCACTGCCCTCACTCCCCCACAACCCCAGGAATACCTCTGACTACGGCTTCCCCTCCACTCCCACCTCATGTTTATATGTGTACTGTACCATCCACCAAACAGGGATGACTCCATTTACACCTCACTATCCGAAAACATGGACCATCTTCTATCTTCTCATACAAACTCTCTCTTCCTCATATGTGGTGACTTCAATTGTCATCATGCCAGTTGGCTCAGTGTGGGTACCTCTCTCACCTGTCATGGCACCTCAGCAAAAGCTTTCTGCGACTCATTGGGACTGACTCAATCGGTCAATTTCCTGACCCAGATCTCAACCAATGGTACTGTATCTTTTTCTGGATCTGATATTGACAAATTTCCCTGAAAATATCTGCTGTTCTTTCTCTGCTCCAAAACCACGTGCTTGTCAAAGTGGACATCTGTCTGGCTGTCATCAGAGAACCACCACACCGCCGTCGAGTCTGGTATTTCACTCAAGCCGACTGGCAGGGTCTCCAAGCAGCCCTCAAACTTCTAGACTGGTTTCACATTACTACTTTTTCCAACATCAACTCATCCTGGAAATTCTTTCAAAGAAACTTGCTCTCCCTCATGCACAGATTTATCCTTTCTCGTCTTCAGTTGTCCTTCCCTTCCTCCCGCCCTTGGTTCACTGAAGCTTGTGGCGAGGAATTTGTCGTGAAACAACTTGCCTTTGCCTCATGGAAAGCAAACCCAACTGAAGGTAATCTCAGTTCCTTCCATAAAACCCAAAACAAGTGTGTATCTACCCTCAGGAGAGCCAGAAAACAACATCTTTCTAAACTTAAGTCTTATCTCCCAAATCTCTCTCCCTCCTCCAAATACTGGTGGCATCTAATCAGATCTGTTTCTGGTGTATGTTCCCCCTCCATCCCCTCCCTTACCTCAAATGGCCGCACTGCTGATACCGCACGTGAAAAGGCTGAATGCCTAAACTCGGTGTTTGCATCAAAATCTTGTGTCCAAAACCCATCACTTTCTCTACCCACCTTACCCAGTCGCACCCAACTGTCCCTGGACTCTGTGTCCTTTTCTCCTGACAAGGTGGAGAGCCTGCTGTCAAACCTCGACTCAGATTCTGCAACTGGTCCAGGCGGTATCAGCCCACGTGTCCTCAAAACCTGCACCTCTGCTCTTGCTCACCCTCTCTCTGTTCTATTCACCCTCTCATTTGCTCAAGGTTATCTGCCATCTGCTTGGAAATCTGCAAACATTACCTCTCTGCATAAAAAGGTGCAAAAACAGATCCCAGCAACTACAGACCAATCAGCCTTCTCCCAATCATCAGCAAGGTTATGGAATTCTTCATCGCTTCTGACATTAAATCCTTCCTCTTCTCCAATGGCTTGATTTCCGATCATCAATTTGGTTTCAGACCAGGTTACTGTATCCTGGATATGCTGCTTCTGCTCTCCCAACAATGGATGGAGGTCCTCGATGCCAGACATGAAATCAGAGCCATATCCTGAGATATATCATGTGCTTTTGACATGGTCTGGCATCCTGCCCTGCTTACCAAACTCTCTTCCTTTGGTATCCAAGGCCATCTCTACTCATGGCTCGCAGACTTCCTCTCCTGTCACAGTCAACGTGTGGCCCTAAATGGAGTTCTCTCATCCCCTCTTCTTGTCCAGGCTGGAGTTCCTCAAGGTAGCGTTCTGGGCCCTGTTCCTTTTCTGATTTTCATCAATGATCTCTCTGACTCCCTGGAAAATCCTCTTTATCTCTTTGCTGATGACTCCACCCTCTGCTGTACCATCGGTCACCCCTCAGACCAGCAAGCAGCAGCTTCTTCGCTCACTGCAGATCTGGATAAAATCACAAACTGGTCCAACACGTGGAACGTATTTCAATCCTGACAAATCTCACACTCTCACAATGTCTCAAGGAAAGGACCGTTTGGAACCCCCACCCCCCCATCTACTTTTAAATAATCCTCTGGAAGAACTCCTTTCATTCAAGCTTCTGGGTCTCACTAACTGCCATGATCCTTCCTGCAAAAGCCACATTTCCAACCGGGTCTCCAAAGCCAGTCGCCGACTGGGAATCCTTCATCGTGCAAAGTCCTTCCTCGGTCCACCTGAGCTCCTGACCACATACAAAGTTTTCATCTGCAGCCTGATGGAGTACTGCTCTCCCCTCTGTCTGGTGATCCAACCTCCCACCTTTCTCGGCTTCATGCTGTGGAAACCCAGGCATTTCGGATCATTGGTTTCTCCCGCGATGAAGCTGAGTCTTTGGGCCTATCAGTCACTCACCACAGGCATTTGGGTGGTCTTTCTGTCGTCTACCATCTCCTCTCCGGTCTCGCCCCCGCCCCCCTTTGCTCTCTCTGCGATTTGCCCCCACCATATTTCCGCAGGGTGCTTAAGGTCTGCCACCAACCCCCTTCTGGTAAAACTACCAAAATCACGAATCACTGCTCACCTTCACTCTTTCATTCTTCTTTTTCACGCATTTGGAATAAACTCCCTCACTCTGTTCAATCCCATTCTTCCCTCCATGCCTTCAAAACAGCTGTTTACCACCACCTCTTGTTGTCCCCCATCCAAATCCTCGATCTTTTCTACCCCCGTTAATCCACCCCAAACCCTCCTCCTTAAAATTCCCTGCTTTCCTTCCTGAAAGTCCCTGTAATATCCATCTTGTGTACCACATGTTCTCCACCCCATCCCTCTCCCTTCCACAGATCTTCTAATGACTCTGTTCCCCACTGTTTTGTCCTTCCCACTCCCGACCCTCTTGTCTCATTTCCCCCCCCCCTGCTGTACATTGTGTCTTAGCTCTCATACGATCCTCGAAAAGGTATACAAAAAAAGGAAAAAAAAAAAGCCTGTGGCACCTAACTTTTGGGCCTATAAGTAAATGAATATATTGTTATGGATCTGGAAACCATTTGCACTCAACATTCAGTTCCAAAGTTAGTTATGCCGGTAAGTACGTGTGTAGTCAGATCCCTTTCCTTTTTGTTTAGTGGGAGGCTCAAAAACTTGCGTTGTGATGTCTTGAGTTAGGTTATTATATCTAACGAGCCATCGAATAAACCATCCCATCAGTATGATCCATCCCCCATCACGATCCACTACCCACCCGCTGTCTACAAGCACTCTGACTTGCCAGGGCAGGGTCTTGCAGCCGTTCCTTGCCACTCCCCCAACGCTCCTTCCACAAACGTTTTAACTCTTGTACCAATGCAACATGGATACTGTGACTCTTCGAGAGCGGAGCCACGTGGAGAATATGGGGTCTCCGAACAGGGGCCACGGCTCCTCCCCGGTCGGATGCGACCGTAGGCTAATGAGGGACGGACAGCGAGATGATTCCCGCCAAGGCCCCTCCCCGTGTTGTAGGAGATATATCTCCGAGGCGCTCTGTGCAAGAGGAGGTGTGTGGATGAGAGTTGGTGTGGGTTAGAAAGAGTTGACGGTGGCTAGTCGGGTTTTGAGGCAGTTTGTTCACGGAGCCTGAGTCAGCTGCAGGTTGTTCGCGGTGACTGATGCGGGGAGTTCTGGCCTGTTTTGTGAACTCGACTATTCGCCACGCGGGCCGCCACGAGCCACAAGTCCCACACGTGAGGCTGGGACCTTCGACGACCCACTGGTGCCCATCCAAACTATGACCCCCCAGCTCGTCTCTCTCATCGGCTGGAGGGTCCAATAAAAAAAACTCTGGGTTTTCTTTTCGTGTGTGTGTGTGTGTGTGTGTGTGTGTGTGTGTGTGTGTGTGTGTGTGTGTGTGTGTGTGTGTGTGTGTGTGTGTGTGTGTGTGTGTTGGCCTGTCTTTAAGTAGAACTGAATAAGGTCTGCATATTCTGTCTGCATATTCGCTTCAAGTCTTGCCTCCTTGTCTTTTATTGTAGTGGGGCAACTTCGCTAAATATACACAGATGCCAACCCTCCCGATTTCATCAGGAGGCTTCCGAAAATTCACCCAAACTCCCGCCCTTACGATCACGATCCTTATCCTCCCGAAATTTTGATATTTTTGCACTGTTCACTAATCAGAATGTACTAGTATGAGAATTGAATGAAAAGCATCGTCTGCTACGTATAGCATGTGGTAACTCCATAACGTTCGCTGCTACCAAATTGTACGTAAAAAATTGCAAATTCAAATGAGGAGCAGCGAAACATTGGGTCTGGATCTCGCTTATGCGATCATGCACTGAGATTTAGTGCATGCGGTATGTATGCACAGTGTATATGCATGCGATACGCTCACTGCATGCAGCTGGGCCCCGTACCAGCCCGGCGGTCGCGACCACCGTGCGGTGTTTAACAGCCGCTAGAGTTCTACGAGTCGCGCTGCAGCTGTGGAACATTGACTTTGAAGTTACCGATGCTTCAAGCCCTCGATGTTGATTACGAAATGGCAGAAAAGAAGCTTACAAAGACCAAGAAATGGTCTCAGAAGTACAAGACCGAATACAGTCTCCAATACCCGTGTATTCGAAAGTCTGAAAGAGGAATTCATCATGCGTATTGTACAGTATGCAGTGTTGATATTTCAGTTGAGCACAGAGGTCGCGATGATATTCGGAAGCACGTTGGAAGCAAACGGCACACAGACATTGCAAAGGAGAGATCTTCGAGCACGAGTACCGGTACACTTCTGAATTATTTCACCAAACAAGGGACAAGCGAGGAAGAGGATGTTACCCGAGCGGAACTTCTCTTTAGTGGATTTATTGTGGAACATAACTTGCCCATATCAGTCTCAGATCATGCTGGACCTCTATTTCAAAAAATGTTTCCAGATTCAAAAGTTGCTTCAAAGTATGGATGTGCAAGAACAAAAACTTCAGCAATAATTGGTGAGTTGTCAAATGTTACTGCTTCATCTATTGCCGATATTGCTAGACTAGCTCCATTTAGCCTAGCTACAGACGGTAGCAATGACAGTGGTGAGGCCCAGCTATATCCTGTCCTGATTTCGTACTATGACAACAGTGCTGGGATTGTGAAGCAAGGTTTGCTAAGTTTGCCTGCGTGCAAACAAGATTCCACTGGAGAAAACATTTTCAAACTGCTTGATCATGAGTTCAGTGACAGGAAAATTCCGTGGGGAAATTGTGTTTCCTTTTGTGCTGATAATGCCTCTGTCATGGTGGGCAAGCACAAAGGAGTCGCTGCTTATATCCACAAACAAAATCCAGAGTGCTACATCATGGGATGCCCTTGCCATATGATGCACAATACGGCCAAGAAGGCGGCTCAGGCCTTACCCATTGAATTAGATGACTTTCTCATCGATATTTACTACTACTTGGACAAAAGTAGTAAATGCGTCAAAGGAGTGAAAGCACTGCAAGAACTCTGTGATGCCCCGACACACAAGATTCTGAAGCATGTCACAACAAGGTGGCTGTCCCTTGGTCAGTGCCTAGACAGGCTGATTGAACAGTGGGAGCCACTTCGCCTCTTCTTCAAAGAAGAAGTACGAAGAAAAATGCAACCAACTGTAGCCAAGACTCTAACAACGAGCAAGAAGGACGGCACTGTATCTACTGCCAGTACTGGCACTGCAGGATCAAGCACTAGTGGAGCAGCATTCACCACTACCACTGCAGTATCTGCTGCGAAGAAGACAGCAGGGACAGCACCAAAACCAATGCTGAGAGCAGGTAGCATCACCGGCCCTTCATCACGTTCATCTACAAAGCAGATCCCTTCAGAGTCGAGAAAGACTGTGATAGTCCCATCTACAGGCAAAGAAGGACCCAAGTTAAGTTCTGCTTTTGCCAAATCACTTGATAGAAGCTCAGCAAAACCTTCAAATCAGAGGTCTTCTTCCTTGGCTGCACCTACCTCAAGCTCTCTCCTCAAACGTAAAATTGGATCTGGTACTACGAGTCTGACCTCTTCTGCTGGCAGTAAACGCAAGTGTGATCGCCCTGCGGCTAAGTGTACTACGAGTTCTACAACTAAAAGCGCATCTTCCTCAAACACTGTGCAGGAATCTAGAGAAAAACGTGTCAACAGGATGTTCTTGTCTCCACAAACAAAACTCTATTGTTTCTTCCTTCGATATGCTAACAATCTTTTTGAGAAGGGGAATCTTCTGCTCCAAAGAGACGAACCCTGTATTCATCTCCTGCACGGAGAATTGAATGGTCTTCTGAAAGATATCTTCGTATGGTTTTTGAAACCATCGGTGTCATCGGTTGCTCTGGTAAATGTACCCTTCTCTGACAGAAATCATCAGAAGAATGATGAGGACCTCATGATTGGGAACGATGCCAAACTGTATATAAGGGAACAAAGGAGTCTCAAGAAATCCACCTTCACTCTGAGTGAGTCAGACATCCAAGGTTTCTTCAGTGCAGTTCGCTCATATTATGTGAAAGCCTGCAATTATATCTTCAAAACCTGGCCGCTAGATGATGAATTAGCCAAGCATGCTCAGGTGCTGGATGTTAAGCTACACCAAGAAGTGGGGTTTGACTGTGTGGAGTTTTTCATCAAGAAATTCCCCTGTCTGTTCAGTGGCGGTGATAGTGACATAGACAGTCTTGAGAGTGAATTCGCTCACTACCAGGCAAACGCCTCCATAGCTACAATTGCTACTGAGACAGTGAGAGTGGATGAGCAGTGGCATCGGATTTCACAGCTCACAGATCCCTGCACTGGTGCCAAGAAGTATCCTAATTTGAGCAAAGTGATGAAGGGAATCTTGGTCATTCCTCATTCGAACGCATCATGTGAGCGGGCACTCAGTCTTGTACGGAAGAATCATACTGAATTTCGTCCCAATTTGAGTGTCAAAACCCTGGAAGCTCTCTTAATTGAAAAACTAGCTCATAGCACCCCTTGCTACCAGAGAGAATACAGCAAAGACATAATCAGAAGGGCTAAAAGAGCCACACAGCTGTCACTCAGCAAAGCTGCCATGGAAAAAGCAAGCAGCAGTAGTACCAGCCAGTAAGGTAAGAAAAATATTGCTTCTTTTGTGCTTTTTGTTAATCTTTGATTGTCCCCTAACTTACTAATATTAACATACATGTAACATTAAAAAGTGCACAATTTTCCCCTTTTTTTGTTCAAAAAGTGGGAATTCTTAACATGTTAAATGCTCCAAAATAGGGCTCAGAGGGCACTAGAGAGCGTCTAGAACCCCAGAGCTTCCAGGACCCTAAGGCGGGCCCTGGACCCCGCCGCAAGGGTCGAGCGCTCCGCGCTCGAGATGTGCGCTTCGCGCACATTATTTGGTGTCGGTTGCAAATCCTCCCTAATTCTGATTTCCAAAAGTTGGCATCTCTGAATATAGCATAACAATTGTGCATTTTGTGAGGAAAGCACCAAATTTGGCACACTAGTAGCCTATCATATTATGAACACATTTGGATATTGGACCATCTCAAATTCCGCCGCTGATGGCTGTGGCAGCCATTTTCCACTGCCATCAAAAATTTTGAGATGGCCCAATATCCAAATGTGTTCATAATATGATAGGCTACTCGTGTGCCAAATTTGGTGCTTTCCTCACAAAATGCACAATTGTTATGCTAAGTTGCCCCACTATTGTAAATTCATTATTAGAAATGTTCCCAATCTGTTTCTGTCCCTTCTTGTATTGGTCCAGCATGGTTCGTATCTGAGTTTAGATGGGGTTTCATCTCCGGTAATCGGACAATTGTCGCCGGGACGTCCTGGGCATGCCCGCTCGACTGCATCTGAGCCGGAAAGGTAGGTGAAAGAGTGGTAGTCGGTAGGTGTAATTTTACCACTGCCGGTAGAGTGAATCCGGTTCGGCCAGGTGTTCTGAGGGCATGAATCCCTTGTAGCTGAGACCACATGGTTACTTCGGTACATTGGAGCTAGACAAATAACCCTACGCCACGCGGTTGAGATATTGGCGTTCCACGGTCGGTTTAAACGACCCGCTGGCTCGCGGAGTTATCCGAGCGACGGCCTACCATTCTGGGGAGTTTGGTGAGAGACGACGCAAGCTTTCCCCACCTAGTGGTTGTTCTTGCCACTGACCCCCCCCCCCCGGCCTGCAACAATATATATATATATATATATATATATATATATATATATATATATATATATATATATATATATATATATGTCCATGTGTACATATATCATTAAGTTTATGCAGTTGGGATCATCCATTGTTCAGCAAGAGTTAGAGGCAATGAACAATTTGTTATAATTACCACTCTATGGATTTTGAAGAAAAGAAAAGAGCAGATTTCGCCTCAGGCAACGTTTCATTCAAGGTCCACAAAGTGTGTGTGTGTGTGTGTGTGTGTGTGTGTGTGTGTGTGTGTGTGTGTGTGTGTGTGTGTGTGTGTGTGTGTGTGTGTGTGCGTGCGTGCGTGCGTGCGTGCGTGCGTGCGTGCGTGCGCGCGTACAGTAAAGTCTGTACGCACCAAATAAACCTGAAAGGTTGTGATCATCGTCGCTGAAAATTTAAATGTGAATGAACAGGGATGGTTGTGCTCGACTGTGACCAAGCTGGGCAACACTTACACATAACGTCACTCGTAAAAACATTCCGAAAATATGATTATTTTAAAACCTTTGTGGCGTCATGTTGTTTGACATACTCTTGGGTAAAACACATAAGTTTAATTTAATGGAGACAAAGATTTGTGGCATCTCTGGTTTCGGTCTTGGATCATTGAAAAGGATAAATTTGGCCTCCTCTGTCCATCTCTCGTTTCCTCGCACATAAACCTTCACTTCACTCTGAGATGGCTGCACCGATCTCAGGGCGTTCTGTACAAAATGACGACATATTTGACCTCTCTCGTCACCTTCCACCTCATTGCCCCGTTTCCCTCCTTTACACCTCCACCACAATTCAAATATTTCCTTTGATGCCAATATAGATATGGACTGCACATTCTTGTAAAACCTGATTTGCACAACATTATCAGGATTAAAAAAATCAAACCATCTAGTCCTGCATTCGCTTGATTTGTTTGAAGATCTCATGGAACTCTTCCAAGAAGGCAGGCCACTGTGGAAGAATGACACAAAATTCACAGGTCACCGCAATGTCACCTCGTGACCCCAATTCTTCCTTGTATTAATCACGTGCCTCTGTTCGATTTCGATCCGTTGTATGCCTTCGCAATTAATTGTATTTGTTTAAAAAGTGAGAACAAAGTGGTTAACGTCATTGTGATGCAATCTTTTTCAAATCAGGCAGAGGGGAAAAAAATGGTTGGATAAATTATTTAATTGAAGCTTGTCATGACTCAACCTCGTTTCAGGTCTTTGTATTTATTTTGGCATTTTGTCATGTTTTTTTAGGAGATAATTGTTTGTTTCCTGCAGAATGTTTGCTGTTGCTTGTGCGTGCATTAATTCCAGCAATAAGGAAGGACAGCCTGCTAAACTCCTCACTTATTAGTAGAATAGCATTTTTCACCCCACCCGCAAAGCCAAGGACCTGGCAGTTGGTTGGATTTTAAGCCACAAGGATTCAAACCCAGGATTGACAGCTCTGTGTTGGACATGCTGCAGACTGAACAACAGCATTTTCTTCACTCACTCAATCAATGAAAGTCATATAAATAATTCCGTTTTGAAAGGACATGATGTTTCCATAGCTTGGTGGGTCTTCAGATCGAGTATCCCGACGTAATGCTTCTCAGACCCCCATGGCGGCTATTGTGACGTCCATGTTCTGCACGAAGAGAATCAAACAAAAGTGGTGGAGCCTGTGAGAATCCAGAGAGTGGGCCAAGAGGTCAAAAGGGCAACGGCGTAATGTGGGAAAAAGGAGGGAGAGGGCGAGGGGCTGGTGCAGGTAGGCAGAATGAGGACAGGGATATGGGGGTTGAGAAAGAGCCTGGCCGCGGGGCTTGGCTGGGCGGGAACATTCCTGGGTTTTTGGTGGGGGTTTGAGGGTTCTTTGGGGACGAGGGACGGTTTGACGAGAGAAGTAACCAGCGGTCCTACATTACCCGGGCCAGCGCTCTGAGTTTGCTGACAATTGTCAGCAAACTTTATCCAACCCTTCACTGTTTACGGTGAGTTGTTGCTTTTAGAATCTGGAAAAATTCTCTTAAGGTTTGGGCTTTTGAGAGGATCAACAAAGCTGGTGGTTGTCGCGCTCTGCCCTGTGACCGTCCCCTTGTGCCCGGAGTGAATGAATCAGAATATCTGTCGATGTACTCTGTAAGTGTCGATTTTCTGTAGGTGTTGGCTTGATGCAAGTGGCGTGGGGTAGGAACACATGAAAGGACACAGTTCATGCTTGAGAGGGTGTAAAACTACCCAGGAAGTTATGAATGTAACTCCACACTTGTGAAGTGCTAACTTTTAAAAAAGTAAAGGTTCTAGCTCTTGACTCTGTGGATGAACTCACCGCATGATGAATGTCGGATGTCTGTATATATGGAGCGAAGTTGGTCGTGTCGCTCGAAGCAAACATCGAACACAAAGTTTTGAAGGCGGTGATGAAAAGCTTTTGAACATCATCAATTTCCTCTTTAATACCAGTTCCGTGCACAAGAGAGTGCCTTCCGTTTTCCATATTTATGGTAGGCCCCACGCCTGCTAATGGCTTTTCATATCGCTGTAATTTTTCTCTGAATCCTTAATTTTGTTTTTTGAAAAAGCTTGCGTGTCAAGGATCTTCCATCGTGTGCATGCAAGTCGGCGTGGCATACTTTTTAGATACACGTAGACAGCGATGTAGATACAATCCCTGCAGAAATTACTGATTAGATTGACGTTGCTGCTCAGTTGCCAAAAGTTTTGGGAACTGTTAGAAACTTTTCCTTTGGGATGTATCACAATCTTATTCGTGGGATTTTATGGATCTGTCGATAAGGAACACTTATGAGACAAAATGGCAAGATGTCATGTGGTTTTTTTTTTTAAATATTTTATACCTGCACTCCACATTTTTCTGGCCTCGTGTTCTCAGGGCGACGCCTATTCTTAGTCTGACCGTTGGTGAGTATAATTTAACTGACCAATGGTCTGGTTGAAACTTTTTCACGGCCATAAGAGTGTCCAGCAGATTCAAACAAAGGTCATGCGTTCTGCCCCTGTAACCCCTTTCCACCGCCTCAACCCCACCCCATCTACCCTGAGCACACCCCCCACCCCTTTCTCCACCGTGAACCTATCATGCTCCTTTTACTCCCCCCATGACATTCACTTACAATGCTTCACTGCCCATGAGGCTGAGGCCATTATATGTCTGGTGATTTTGTAGTAACTGGACTGGAAAGTTACTGTAGTGTGTGTGTGTGTGTGTGTGTGTGTGTGTGTGTGTGTGTGTGTGTGTGTGTGTGTGTGTGTGTGTCGTTGGGATGGGGGGGGGGCTTCTAGAATATTCTTGCCAACCCTTCTGCAATAAACTACTTTTCTGTGCTGTGTGCCCCCTGCCTTTTGATGAATACTATGTGTATATGTGTATATTGTACAAACACATATACATTGCCTTTATATAGTTGCTAAAATGCACCGACGAGATATGACCTTCCACAACCCTCTCCTTCCTTTGTTACCTCTGCCACCGAAGGTGAAGGAGGTTAAGCTTCACCCCTCTCTGTCTGTTGGCTTGTTTGTCTGTCTGTCTGTCTGTGTGCAGGATATCTAAAAAAAGTTGTGGACGGATCCGGATGAAATTTTGTGCGCAGGTTCGGTGTGTGACATGAAGGAATTGTTTAGGTTTTGGTGAAAATCCGAATCCGGATCTGGATACGAGAATTATTTAATTTTTAAAGTGATTCTTCACCATTGAGAGATCGGGCCAAAAACGATCTAGTACTGTACAGCATGATATTTAAAAAATGTATTGGGCCCGATATGTTCTCGTGGATCAGGCATTGCGTGGCGGAGGTATGCGCTCTACCGAGTGCCCTTCTTGTTTATGGGATGCAACCACCATCATACTAGGTAGCTGGACGTTGGTTCCACTCAAACCAGTCAGAGCATTGCTGCCAAGACCTGCGACTCAGCAGGTCTGTTCCCATTTGTGAGTTTATCAGCATGGATCACTCATGGGTCATCTTCATTGCTAAACTCGGATATGATCAGCTGCCCTTCGTCTCCATTTCGCCCCTTTATCCCCACATCGTCATAAAGATTGCTATTTCCTCAAGCAAACTACCATAGTCATGCAGTTTTCTCATGCTGACTGACCTACTCTGTGATCTGCCCTTATATTCACCAATTTGTCTTTCAACTTCTCCACCATCAACATTGACACCTCTTAGCATTATTTAAAATGAAAAAAAAATCCTGTCTTTCCAGGATGCCCCATCAGTTTATTCCATTCGACGTGTAGATATCCTGACTTGCCAAGATATTGTTACATGTAAATACTATCAATTGAAGATATATGTTGTCTCTGGTATGTGGAGACATGTAGATAGGAGGGTGTCATCAAGTCGCTTGCCTCCACATCTTTGAAGGCAAAGCCAACTGAGCGTAACCCGAGTTCACTTTGCAAGACTTGCAACAACCTTGTGTTTATCCTCGAACAAGCAAGAGCAGAATATTCATCTCATCTGAAAGCTCAGCGATTCAATATGTCTCCTTTCATAAAAGACTTGGTAGTAGTATCTTGAAAAATAAATCTGTTGCTGGTACATACTTGTTTTACATCCGCATGATGAACCATACCACACTGGTCTCTGCTTTTAAGGCAGAATATCTTAAATGCAAGTCATTATCCCACCCTTTCAAGTCCCTGGCTTGCCCCTTCCTCCCCCAACTTCCTTTATCTCCTGAACTTTATGAGTTAGAAAATGAAAAAGAAAAGAAGAAACTCAAGAAGTGAGTTTTCAAATTTCACTCCATCAAGCTGGCACAAATTTTCTCTGCTTTATTCAACGAGCCCTTCACACTTCACAGCTTCCCCTCTCCATGGAATGCCATTTTTTTTTTAAATCACCCTTATCCATAAGAAGGGTGTCGACTACAAAAAGGTGCTATAACCTACCTCGTGCCTACTTCCAAATTTATGCAAAGAAATTGAATATTTGATTTCTGCTGATATCAAGTCTTTTCTTTTCTTTAATGGTCTGATCAACAATCAGAAATTTGGATTTCATCCTGGTCACTGAACAGTGGATGTGCTGCTCCTCCCTTTAACCATAAACAGCGGGTCTGAGCATTTTTCTGAACATATTCCAAGGCTTTGACGTTGTTTGGCAAGATGCCCTTCTTGTTAAGTTCTTCACTCATGACATTCAAGGCCTTCTTCAGGCCAGGCTTCTTGCACACTTTCTCTGCACTCACAAATGATGACTACTTGATATAATCCTCATCTGCTCATTCATTGGGCAGACACTTGGAACATAGACTTTAATCCAGGTGATTCTCACATCATCACAAGACTGACCCTGATCTCTCAATCTCTCAATGAGTCCACAGGAAGGATCCTCATATCCAATCCTCCCAAACATTTCTGCGATAAACCTTTGGAAGAAATTCAGTCTCTCAGATCCCAGAGTGTTATCATTAGCCATGACCTCTCTTATATAGACCCCGTTATCAAATTGGCTTGCAAAGTCAGTTGCAGACTCGGAATTATTTGTCAAACTTGTCTTTTTTGGCACCTAAGAGGTCATTATAACCGACTATGTTTACATATATGTAGAACAATAGAGTATTGCTTTCCCATATGGGTTGCTTCCCTCCTGGAAGCTGCAGAATCAAAAGCACGGAAGTTATCAGCGGAATAACAGGGTGGACTTCTGTTTAACCTCAAACAGGGAGATCTCGCCTCCAACATTTTTATTAGCCCTCTACCCTTCATAAGCCCTTCCAGTTTCTCTGGCAATCCCCTCCTTGTCATTCCTCCAAAGTTCAGGTTCTCTGCTCACCTGCATTCTTTTATCCCTCTTTCCCCCACAAATGCTAATGCCTCCCCAAGTCTCCCCCAATCATCTAATTATGTTCTTCTCTCCTGTGCTTCAAGGTTAGAGCTTATCACCATGTCATCTTGTTTTCCATACCTCTGCATGCATGATATATTTTTGCTGTCGTTAGTCCTCCTCCTTTTCTAGCCTGTTTGAACATATATCCAATGTTGATATGTTCCTCACTTCCCACTCAAATTGTTTGTAACCCTTTCATGCTGAAAATTTGATCTTCCATAAACATCGACTCAGCAATAAAAACAATACATACAGTACTTATTATAACTGTTGCATGACCTGAATTCAAATAATACGTGACGAGTTGAGCTTCCTGCTGGACTTGCCAGCAGTTAAACTGACAGTGCTATTATTCACAAAAAGGAGGCCATTGTGTGTTGGTACACATTTCACAACCGACTCTACAATCGCAAACTCAACAAACACAGATAAATATTATCTGCACAGACTTGGTATAGTTTTACAAGAGGATTAAACTACATTAAATCACTTTTTATTTCCTTTATTTTTTTTTTTAATTATGTACCAGTATATCTATTATAATAAGTGTGTTTGTGTGTGTGTGTGTGTGTGTGTGTGTGTGTGTGTGTGTGTGTGTGTGTGTTTGTGTTTCTCCTCCATAACTCCAAAACCATGAAACCTAGTGGCCCCAAAGTTTGCGTGCATACTAAGGGAACTCCAAGGGAGTGCATGAATGAAAATTGGGTGTTCGGGTAAAGCTAAACACCCCTTTTGAAGATAATTAAATGGTTACCTTCATGAAAGGCTCATCTTTAGTCAGCCCAACTTTACCTCATTTTGGTCTTAGCCACCATTTTGATTCGGCCTATTCAATAATGCCTTGCCTTGGAAACATGATCTACTCTCGCAGACGAATTAATGTATATAATCAAAATATTATTTCGGATTTGAGAATCGGATCTCGTGGACTAAGTAAGTGTCGAAATCTGGAGTGAAATCTGGAAATTTGAATAAATTACCGATTCGCCAAGCATTGGATTGTTGTCCCACGATCAGGGAACGCGAGCTGGGTTTGGATCATTTGCCTGAGTTGGTTGGAGAGACGAGTGTTTCCTGAATAGATTGAGGGAAGTGCTGTGTTTGTATCATCTATAGTTTTAAAGTAATCGCGTGGCTGAAACGGCGCTTAAGATATACTTGGTCATAATAAACACTGCACAAAGATGTCCTAAGACACCTTCTTCTTTTTTTCGCAAATCAACACCTTTTATGCAGTTGGAACTGCTATTAAGCTCAATTCTGCAGTTTAAATTTTGAAATCTGACTCAAGTTAAGGGATTTTAGAGCTTATCACATTTTAGTTGTAATTAAATAAAGGCACAAACACCATCAGGAGAGTAGTGAAGGGGGAGAGGGTTTGAGAGGAGGGGAAGGGAAGGCAGCTCCTTGGAATATGGTGATATTTTAATTGCAAGTAAAATGTGCCTTTATTTAATAACAACTTTATTTCATAAAGTGCCTTTATTACCACCTCAGAGAGTTCTAATTCCATGATAGTGGGGACACAGGGTGACAGTCGACGTGCGAGTGTCATCTCTCAAGGAAAGCCCATGTCATAGTCTCTTCCAAATGGTATGTGCTGTTTGAACCTGTCTGAACGTGATGTTTACATGTACCTCATTTTGTTCAATCCTGTACTAATAGCAGCAGATGGGACGTCCAGTTTTACATCCATCCGAAAGATGGCAAATGCTGATGAATTGGCCTGCCGATGAAACTGCATAAGGTGACGTTAAGTTATCAGCACATGAGTGCATTTGGTTATTTGTTGAAGAGAGAAGGTCATTGATAAAAGGAGGAAGAGTGTTGGAGACAGGACAGAACCCTGAGGGACGCTGCAGTTGATAAGGAAGGGGGCAGATGTTTGACCATCAACAATTATGGAGATAGAGTGGTTGGAGAGAAGGCTCGATATGAGAGAGCAGAGTGAAGGAGGAAAGCTGAAAGAGGGAAGCTTGGATATCAGACCCTGATGCCAAACTCTGCCAAAGGTGTTTGGGATATCAAGGCCAACAACAAAGGATTCCCCAAAGTCTCTCAGAGAAGAAGCCCAGCCATTCGTAATATAAGAAAGCATATCACCAGTAGATCTTGCTTTGTGAATGTCATATTGATGGTCAGATAGAAGACTGGGAGATACAAGATGTTTGAGGAAATGGGAATTGCGAGGATATTTAAAGACTTTGGAAACAGTCGGAGTCGGAGCAATAGGACGGTAGTTGGAAGGGTTTGAACGATCAGCCTTCTTTAAAATAGGCTGTACTAAGGCAAGTTTCTAGGAAATAGGAAAAGATTGGGGTTTAAAACAAAAATGAAACAGACGAGCAAGCACGGGTGCAAGTTCTGAAGCACACTCCTTCAATACACGAGGAGGAATGCCATCTTGTCCATACGCCTTGCTTATGTACAGAGGGAGGAATACTTTTTTTGACTGCATAAAGAGATTATCGGGTGGGGCATAGGATTGGTCAGGGGTGCATCAGGGGGAGTTGGAATGTTATACTTATCTAATGTGGAGATAGAGCAGAAAGGAGAACCGATCAGTCAGAAAGACAGTGATAGTATCATCAAAATGGAAAAGTGAAGGAAAGGTAGAGTGACAAAAAAAAAATTGAGATACTTTTAGCAAAGGAACATAAAGATGTTGTTGTTCGTCTTTCGGCTGCTCCCGTTTGGGGTCGCCACAGTGGATCATCCGTTATGATCCGCATACTGATTTGGCACAGGTTTTACGCCGGATGCCCTTCCTGATGCAACCATGGTCGCCTCTTACGACACAGTGGTAAGGATTGCGTTTCGCCATGATTCCGGGCTGCCCTACACCCTCTCATAGCGTGGCCCAGCGCAGAGCTCCCGTCCTCAAGCGATCCTCCAACCCAAGTCTCCGAGTAGCTGGATTACAGGCGCACGCCACTACGCCTGGTCAAAGGAACAGAAAGATGTATTAGTGGAATAATATGAGAGGTTGTCAGAGTTTTTTGCATAAAGGAATACTTCGCCTCACGAATAACATGTTTGTTATGATTTCTGGCAGATATGAAAGCTGAATGTGAGTCGGAGGAAAAAGAGTTTTTCCATGTCCGATATGCGGCATCCCTTGCAATAATGGCCACAGAGCAGGAATTATTGAACCAAGAATTGGAAGGAGAGACAGACTTGAAAGAGAAGGGGATATATGCCTCTATTCCTGCAACATTAACTTCAACTATTCGCTCAGCAGAGATAGAGGCATCGCTCGAGGAGAGGCAGTCAATTCCCCAGGGAAAGTCAGAAAAGAAGTTATGGCATTTAAAATGTGGTGCATCAAAAAAAGACGCATGAATAAGATATAACAGTCCATGACTTACCAGAATAGTATAATGTGATTCATATTATGAATTAAAAAAAATTATGAACATATTTCTTACTAATTACATTGGAAAAACGAGAACGGCACTCGTGGAGCGCGTCTTCTCGCCTCGCATGCTCATTTTGAACAAAAATGCCATCGATAACTGATCACATTACTGACTTCTTTGGAACTTATTACCTTAATAAGTATCGACCACATACAGTACTATTACAGCCCACTGCTATTATGGTCCATATACCCGTATCATCCACACACCCTATTATGGCACATGCGTTGCTATTATCCGTAGCTTTATTGATTGATTATTAGGATATTTCATGACCTCTCTTGTGCACATTAAGGCGAAATTGCATCAATGAAGGTGAATATGAAATTGTTTTCAAAATATACAATTCCCCATTGCTCGTTGATCATATGTATGAAGTTTCACGTTGATCTGTTAAGCGGTTCGGCAGAATATTTTTTAAATGTTTTTATTTTCAATCCAATATGGCCGACAGACCACATGATCGATGATGTCATAAATTTAATTCTTCACGCATGTCGGATTGTAGATAAGATATCTTCTTCTTTCAGCTGCTCCCTTTAGGGGTCGCCACAGCGGATCATCCGTATGATCCGCATAGTGATTTGGCACAGGTTTTACGCCGGATGCCGTTCCTGATGCAACCCTGGTCGCCTCTTACGACACGGGATATGGTACACCTATTTTAACCGGGGTATACACCGGCCCAGTACACTGGTACTCATTTCGCCGACCTCGGAAGGATGACAGGCTGAGTCACCCCCCTGGTGTTAATTCAGTGGCCCAACGGGGCTTGAACTCAGGACCTTTCGGATCTCAAGCCGCTGCACTAACCACTGCACCAACACCAGGCTCAGGTTGTAGATAAGATACAGTATATGAACTTTAAAGTTTCAGATTTTTGGAGACGGATTTTGACTCAAGCAATTAAGACTGGAATACCACTTCACTGATGACATCGTTATCAACCTAACTACCCTATGGAGAGTTTATGACATGTGCCAAGTTTCAATTTTTTTTGTCAAGTGGTTTCAGATAAGATGTCCAATTTTGTTTACTTTAATCCAATATTTTTGCCATACCATGCGACCTATGATGGCAGAGGTATCAAAAAATATTCTCCATGGGTAGTCCCTCCGATGTTTAAAGTTTTGCATCGATCAGCCACGCTGTTGCAGACAAAACAATTTAAAGTGAAAAAATTACACACACACACACACACACACACACACACACACACACACACACACACACACACACACACACACACACACACACACACACACACACACACACACACGGAGGTGGATATTTTAAGTCCTAGTAGGTCGTTACATCTCCTGAAACCCACCCATGTGTGAAGGTAACAGTCAACAGAAACTTGCATGCGCACATACTTGCACACATATATGTGTACACCCACACATTATCATATATATATATATATATATATATATATATATATATATATATATATATATATATATGTAAAGCTGAATTTGTGTCTGTGGGTCATAAGCCCCACCCATTCTATAGGCCAAGCCTTTCCCTCTCTTCCCCAGCGTCTCAAGCACTGCCCGTTAGCGAGGCCATGCCTTTCCTTCCAGCCACCCAGAAATCGCCGCCATCTTTTTTGCTCCACATCGCTCTGAGGGTTCACAGCTCCCTCTGATATACAGTATCTGCATCCCTCTGATCTGCACAGAGTATGGTTACAATGGATGGATGGTATGCTGTTGAGATGTCCATGGATGTGTTCAGTTACAAAGCCGACAGCTAGTGCTTGCCAAGTGAGTCGTTCCTTACAAAGGTTTTGAATGGAGTCCTTGCTTGAGAGCTTAAGCTAATTGGCAAGTGCTCTCCAATGAACTTGGTAACTGAACACACCCCAGATTCATTACGTAGTGAAGAGGATAAAGATCTATACTATGACTTCTTCCGGCCATATCGATTAATTCATCCCTCAGGGGGCAGATTTTGACACAACATGTGGCAAGATAGAGACGATGAGGCAAGTTCGAGGTTGGTAGGAATTTAAAGCAGTTTTTATTAGCAGTTAGAGGTTAAACCTGATTGAATCTACTGTGTTGGCCTTTCCTTTATTTACCATGTGACATGTGACATTTATTTACCATTTGAAAACTAGAATGTACTCAATGGAGGTGTTGACTCATGCCATTATGACATGATTGTCTGTTTGCTTATCAGGATATCGAAGTTGAAAAGTTGAGCAATGGGGTGTAACTTAGTCCACCCTGGTGGAAATCAGTGCGTAGTAAACATAGCACAATAATTAAAATGCTATGTATGAACAATCTGAACTACAGGTAATATAACGAGGGGGATTGTTAAAATTGGTCTCAAAGCCATAATTATGGATCAAGCATGGCTGCATATCGTTAAAAGATAAAAACATGACTGAGGTCATATATATATATATATATATATATATATATATATATATATATATATATATATATATATATATATATTCCAAAGGGATTGGAGAGGAATTGAGAAAAGGAGAGGGATGAGAGAAGCGTATCAGGCAGAAAAGGGAGAGGGAAGAGGTTGCAGGTAAGAGAATGGAGAGAAGAGAATGAGAAATGTTTAAATGTGGGAGAGGTCAAAATGTCTGTCATTTGGTGCACATAACTTGGGAATGCATTGAGGTCAAAATTGTATTTTTGGGGAGCAAAGGACATGAAACAGTATGTGGGGATAAAAACTTCACTCTGAACTCCCACTGTTTTGTCTTTTATTTGATAACTTAGTCATCTAGTGTTTTCATGTTGGAATAAGTTGTTCCATTACATATTGCATGCACATCAGGGTAAGAGCAGGTGGGTTGTACTGTGCATTGATTGAAACAAAAGTAAGGAATGGAGAGTGAGGACCAAGGAGAAAAACATTGAGAGTTTCAGAAAAACATTCATTGGGAGAGGAGGGATGAAGGGAAGAGAATGAAGGGAAGTTGGGAGAATAATGAATTAAGCGGAGGGGAGGTGAAAGGAAATATATGAGGCCTACGTTAGAAGAAGGAATGAGGGAGTTAAAATCACACCATTTTACAATAATGTATGCACAATATTTTGGTTACTTAATTTGATCGCAGATCTTCTAGGATGTTACAGTAATGGCATCTCAAAACTTATATTTTTGAAAAAAGAATCTTGCACGTAATTTAATTGTGAATCATCTGGAGCCTTCTGAAAGAGGAAGTGGGGGAGAACCTCCCACTCCCCTCTAACCCCACACTGACCAACAAGACACCTTTATGTGTGCTTCAATTTGTAAGCCGAGAACCATCAACGGCGAAACACATTATGTACGGATTCCTCAAGATCATAAACCATGAAGATGTGCCCATTATGGCAACCCATAGGTCAGAATCGTTGCATGCTTCTGAGCCACGCCCTTTAAAGGGCACCGCACAATGACAATGAGGACTTGGTTGGCCAGGCCATTCCACCAACCAATGATTTACAATACCCGTTTTACATTTTCCAAACTTGATTAGCGTGTTCGGCCAATGCATGCTGAAAGTTTCCACTCACATCGTCATGAAAGTAAAGAGGGAAATAATTTTGTCCCAACATTGAGGTTTTCTTAAACATATAGCACCACATTCGTCCATAAAGCAACGCCGGCATTAAGGACACAATACGAGCAATTGCAGATTGTATTTTGTGTTGGAGGCAGCTTGTGCCCTGATCCCTTGGCCCTGGGCTAAGATGCTTACCTTTCATCATGTTTCCTCAGTCTACGTTCACTACAAGCCTACACTTGTGTGCACTAAGTCATAGGGTTATTTTATATTCTTAACACTTACAGTCTCCCTTTAACCACAAAATGTGCAGTCTGTTTCACTTGGGCCACCACACCCTTAACTTCGAACAAATATTGTCATCATTAAACACACGATTAATTTCACAAAATTAATCCACTGCCACCATCTCCTGATGAAGTGTATAAGTTAAAAAATAAAAATCTTCAACGTTATACCAAAGTCCGCTGGTGTAGTTGAACGTGTCCATGTGCGGCTTTTTTCCGGCTCCTTTGGCCATATATCCTCTGTTCCCCGAAAACCGCAATATAAATGTCTGGGCCGAATCAGGTTCTCCGATGACCGATTCATTTAATTATCCAAATTTACAAAAAGGCACACCTTTTATGAAATCACGAGGCCACCATTCTGAAGCTGAAGAGATTTCCACTTCTACCTGCTGAAAAGTAACCATGTAAATAAATAAAACACTTTCTGGCTAATGTTTTGTGTGACTTGGAGATTGTGTTGAAGCACAACTGCTCAAACGTTTTGCCATTTTGGTGAGCGATTTAATTATCAATAAGAAAAATAATAACTAGAACGGCACTTGGTAGAGCGCATACCTCCGCCAGGCTGAAAAGTTTACATGTTGTATCTTACTGATCGGCCGGATCTGCCTCCGGACATGAACCAAAATCTACTGCACTCAGCTTGATCTTATCACCTACCCAACTCATCAGACCACGTCCGAATCCGTCCACAACTTTTTGAGATATTGTGCTATATATCGGTTTCGCTCTATCTCAAAATGGTGAAGAATCACGTGAAGAATTGAATAATTCTAGTACCCAGATCTGGATCTGAATGTTCAAAATCTAATCTGCCTATTTTATCACCTACTCAACTCATCCACCAAGTTTTATGATAATCCGTCCATAACTTTTTGAGACGTGCTATATATCGTTTTTTAGCCCTTCCTCTTAATGGTGAAGAATCACTTGAAGAATTAAAAAATTCGAGTATCCAGATCTTCAAAATCTAATCCACTTGTTCTTGTCACCTACTCAACTCATCCACCGAGTTTTATCATAATCCGTCAATTACTTTTTGAGATATCGTGCTATATATCGGTTTTAGCCCCGTCTCTTAATGGTGAAGAACCACTTAAAAAAATTCTCGTATCCAGATCCGGATCTTCACCAAAATCTTATCGATTGATCCTTGTCACACATCCAACCTGTCCACCAAGTTTCATGTGAATCCGTCCATAACCTTTTGAGATATCCTGCTCACAGCCAAACAGACAGACAAACAGACAGGAGTGAAAACGGTGGTGGAGATAGATAATTATTGTTATTAATATTACTGTTATAATGTTGGCATAGTGAACGTTTAAAAATATATATATTACTAGCCGGGAGGCGACGATGGTTCACGAGCTTAATAAACGAGATCGACACCCATTTGACAATGTAGATTGTTTCAGAAGTCAAGGATGAGACAATGTGATAATGTTTGACCAAGTTATAAAAATGATCAACATGATGTGGTACGAGTGACAGGTTATTCGCTGCAAAATGTCGAAAACCCGGTTTCGTTCAACAACTTTCAAAATTTGACCTTTGTGGCCTTTTAAGGTCACAAAACAATGTTGTGAACATTAAAATAACGACACAGGATACGTGCTATAGGTTATTGGCGTTAGTTCGTCGAAGAAAGTCGAAAACCCGGTTCGATTCCCACCACTTTGAAAATTTGACCTTTGTGAACTTTAAAGGTCAAGGATTATGACCTTTGGTGCAAAACTTCCTCTGGAACATTCCAGGAACAATATAACGTCATATTGGCTATATGGCATTTCGCACTCCTCGGATTATCCATACTTTGATGAAATCGGCGTAAAAACAAACTTGAAGGGGGCGCCATGGGCAAGGTGTTTGAGATAGAGCAAAATGTTTTCAAGATTGTAGGTGGGGAATGACCTCAAGATTATGCATAAAAAATATTGTCATCCTAGCTCTCAAAGTTTGGGCGGTCATATGATTTTTATGTCAAAATTCGCCATTTTCTAAGTTTGTGACCTTGTGACCTTGACTTTGGGACAAAAATGAAAAATTGGACAACGACAAGTTTTAGATAATTCATTTTGCTATTCAAATACTGAAGAACCCATTCCATTCAGTCAGTTCCCGAGGAGAAGATAGATTTTTAATCCAACTACCCCTTAAAAATGGCTATTTTTTGGGTGTGGCTCCACCCACGATGGGCTTAGCCACGCCCTCATCCAGGAAAACACAACTAGACATTGATATCGAACACATGACCAAGTTTCATCAAGATCGGATCAAAGTCCACGGAGTTATGCTCTGGACAGACAGACACACAGACACACAGATACAACGAATATAGTGGTCACTCTGGCTGGCGCTCGTGAACCAATTAACTCACTTACCTTATCGACACCCATTCTCCGCTGTCACCTACAATTTGTTTGAAGGTCCTGTGACCTAATTTTTCATGAATGCTAATGCTCCTCTGTAGTTATCAGTGTCCGGTTGGATGGAATATAGTTTTTTGGAATATATAATAGCAAATATATTGTTACTTTGTTAGTTTTTATTACTTGTTGCGGTGACCAATTGTTACTCGCATCAACACAGTAGTTCTGCATAGTGCTTTCGGGGGACAAACGTTTCCCACGATTCTTGGTTGTTAATCAATGAAACGCTGCAAAGTGACCCCGGAGAAACCCTATTTAACACGTTGGCCGCAAGATGGCTCTGCCTGTTTAACTAACACGAACCACAATCACTCAATAACGTTTACTTTTGTCCAAATCGTGCAAGAAGGGCATGAAAAAGATGGCTCGAGCTCTGGGAGAGCTTTCCGGGAAATGTTCAGCAAGACACGCACTGCCTTATCGATTTATTTTGATGAATTTCCAATTGCAGACGATAATTAAATACTTGATTGGTCTCTATTGACTTTGACAATGCGTGGTGTATGCAATGGTAGGGAATGTGATTCGTTGAGTTCCTTTTATGGCTTTAAGGTTTCATAATAATTTTACACAAGCATAACCCGCACTCTGCGCGACATGTCGGGGTGGGTGTGTTTGAGAAAGGAACTGATGCAGAGTATCAGTAGTAATTTTACTTTAATGCAGTAAGTGGAATACAATGTTCAAAGTACTTCTTGATACACAATGTTTTGGGTTATAGCATTACAAATGCAGTAACCGTTTTTGGCACGATTTCACTGTTTCAGAACCATTTTATGTACTTTTTTTTGTACCATGCACCTCATATGGTCTTTGAGATAATGCAAGCCGAATATCACGTTACTCGAGCACAGAACAAAGTTGAAGATAGCGCGACACGAAACCACAAACTCGGAAATAATATATAAGATACGTGGTGTGTGAATCGTTTCACAGTAATGATACAATTTTACAATAATGACAAAAATACAATAATTATACATTTTCCACCATCCGACCATGAAAATAACATGTTAAGTGTTTCAGTTGTCGATTTTAAAGACCCACGATACCTTTTCAAAACAAGTAGACTATGCAGGTGTGCTGGTATGTCGTGGATAAAAGGATTGCTCACGTTACAACTGGAGAGAATGAAGGGGTACCTTGTTTGGGAAGTTGTTGGGTGTTTGTCGACACGTTACGTGGTTTAGGAAAAGAGAAAGTTACCTTTTCGACACCAAAGTGGCACACATTACTTGTTTATTTAATTGAACAAGAGGAGTATGTTTGATTGTAAGATTATCTCAAGCAAAGATGTCACATCCAAACACAAACCTTTGGCAGGCTACAGTTGTGACTGGCAAATGGATCCAACATCATCTATGCTCCAACGAGACATGTAACAGGATCTGGAGTCTGTACAGCGTGACTGAAAACAAGTTTATGGAGACAGTTGCAAGGATTTGTGCCAAGAGATCAGCAAATGGAATGGCATGGAAAGAGTGGAGTATCTTCAAGATTGTTTTTTATCGATACTATGAAGCTGAGATGGAGACATGCCAAGCTTGGTGGACCAATGTCTTGTGAAGAATGGTGGTGCAACGAGGAGGTGCTGAAAGTCGTGAGACATTGAAGCCGGGAAGGAGTGGAAAATATACTTTCGGAAGTTGGGCTCCATCAGGGAGCATTGTTTAATCCATTACAATTCACAGTTTTGATGTACTTCATGAACAAGAGAATTCATTAAGGAAACATGAGAATCCAAATCACAATGAACGGCCAACAGTCAGGAAGATTTGGCACAGGCAATGGATGACGATAAATCGAAGGACTTGAACATGAGTAAAGAGAAGACAAGTCATGTTTGAGTCGTGCGGAACCAGCACAGATTAATATAAACCGAGGTGCACTGCCTAAACCAGGGGTCTGCTTTAAGTACCTGGGGCTGGTTAGTAGGAATTTGATAAATCGATAGGAAGTTGTGCTCAAGGCTGTGGATGGCAGGGGGAAGTCAAATGCAAGATAAGTGGAGTGAGTAATGGTAAACATGTCCAGACAACTTAAGGGACAACTATACAAAACCAAGTTCAGATCAGATCTACTGTATGGATCTGAGACATGGGCGATCAAAGAAAGACACTTGAAACGACTTTTAAGTCATTGGAATGACGTTTGAGGGCAGTGAGAGGGGTGACATTGCTAGACTGCATCCAAAATGATGACATCATGAGTGAGAACAACGTCTGGGGCTTTAAAGAGGTGCTCAAAAAAGGAGGTCGAGATGGTACGGGCTGCGACAAAAGAATGTCGGAGGTGAACAGTGTCAGATTAAAAATGACACCAGGAAACAACAGGACGACCTAGAAAATCGTGGATACATCGGTCAAGGGATAGCAGCAGGATTGTTTACTGGTAGTACGACCTGGAGGTACACAAACTCACCTGGAAGCTATCTAGCCTGGGTTTGAATCCCGACCCAGCTATAAACTGTCAAATCGGTGTTTCACACACTGGGTGATTTATCAATTGTGTGCCGTCCTTCGGATGGACGTTAACCTGGTTACCCCATCTGCCGGCATTAGTTGGTAGACCTTAAAGATCCCACTGTGTCCTTCGTAAATGGTAGGTGAGCTATCGCCAGTACCATGAACAAATTCCAAATTCCTGCCCGATCTACTGCTGGGAAGGCAACAGCAAACCACCCAGTATAACCCTTTCCAATAAACTGCTTCCATAGCACCGCCGCTCTGTAGCAGGGGATGGTACATCCGAAGAATAGTAGACTTGGAGCGGACATTGCACTGACGAGCCAGTGGAAGGCTCACTGACTCAACCAGGTAACTAAGCTGGGAAAATTTACACATTTATTGTCATGACGATGAAACACTAACGTGATACTACCTAGAAGCTATTGTGAAAAGTCTTGCACTCATCTGTACCTGAAAAGAGGTGTTTGACTTAGAAAGAGGTGTTTGACATAGCCAAGAGCTAAAGTTCCTCTTCTACATAGGGTCTGTTACCAATTCGGACCTAGTACCTCTTCTACCGAGAGCTAGTCGACCCTATTTGGTGTATGGTGTATGCAAATCAGAGTTGAATCTTTTTAAAATTTTCGGTGTTTACCCATTTTAAAGGTTGTGATTGTTAAATGACAGTAATAAATATATGTTCTTTCAAAGTGCTAACGTTTATCATAGAGTATATACTTTACATTTTAACTTGAGGTGAAGGATTGGAGTCGGGGACACACCTTGAAAATGAAGATGGAGAGCTCAGAACAATGACGAGACGATTTGGATGTACAGTAGTTGGAATGTAAAATAGTTCTTCCAAGAAGTGCAGCAGAAGCACGTACGGGAGATCGGTTTAAAAAGTAATTGTATAACTAGTTATAGGTATGGGGATACAGGTGTCTGGGGGAAATAAACAGGATGTGTGCCAGTTTACTCTGTTTCACGTGCTTCTGGTGGGCCACACTCCTTCTTACACTATTCTATGCTGATCTATTAATGCTCTCTTCAAGCCTGTTGTTAGCTTAATGGTTCAGGTTGTTGGCTTACAATATCTTAGGGTCTTGAGTTTGAGCCCCTGGTGTCACATTGAATGAACACTAGGTGGGTTTGATTCAGCCTGTCATCTTTGTGAAGTCAGTGAAATGAGCCTCAGAGTACTGGTAATAGAGGACACTGCATCAGCGGCACAGCCGTGCCCCCAGAAAATTATGTGACCAGCAGCCACAGGGTGCGCATGAATGGCATGGCAATCCCCTCTTCCCTTTACACACACACACACACACACACACACACACACACACACACACACACACACACACACACACACACACACACACACACACACACACACACACACACACACACACACACACACACACACACACACACACACACAGTTTTTGGGTGGACATGCAGCCTGAGCTGGACAGGTAAATGGTCTTGCAGGATAGTTACAGACATATTGCACTCATCTAGGAGCTGTCTTCTGTCGTTCATTCCCATCATGACTTGACATGCCAGTTTTTTCTCGGTAGAGCGTTGTGTCAAAGATTACGTTGTTATTCCGAGGTGCCGATAAGGCAGCTGTGTCGACTCTGCAGGCATTGCCTTGTGGACATTAAACATCTGTCGCTCCCTTATGAAAGTTTAGGCCAATGTGTTTTAGTGCTTTCGGCAATTTCTACATTTCTGACATAATGTATGGAGGGGGATATGAGGTTGAGGGGAGGATGTGTTTGCATCATTGTCATACCCCAGAATTGTTGCAACCAGCAGCTAGTTGTTACATATGAGAGAAGATGGGCAGGATTCTCGATTTCCTTTGTGCCGCATCAAACGTCACTCCCATGCGTCTTATAAAATTGACCATTATTCCCTGACAGAGGAAGGAAGTTTCCAATGTTTAAGTTTGGTCTGTTTTTTAAAAGTGTGGTCTCAATGTGACTTTATGCCTGGTGTTGGCTTAATGGTTAAGGTAGTGGGCTTGGGATCCTAGGGTCCTGAGTTCAAATCCCGCTCAGATGTTGAATTAACACCAGGTGGGGTTGACTCTGCCTGTCATCCTTCCGAGGTCGGCAAAATGAGTGCCAGCATGCTGGTATACTGTGTCGGAGTGGCGACCCGTCCAGGATTGTTCCCAATAGCCAAGGAGACTGCTTCGGCAGCACCAACGCTCTGCACAGAGTATGGTCCTAATGGATGGATGGAATGTGACTTTGACCTGGCACGATAGTCTCAAGGTCCGCACACTCTCCTCCGAGCTGTGTGGCCTGGGTTTCAATCTCGACTCGACTATACACTCACCTTAATGTTTCACAGGTGGGGTGATCAATCAATGTGTGTGTCCTCCTTCGGATGCACGTTCAACTGGGCGTCCAGTCTGCCAGCATTCGTTGGTGGACGTCAAAGATCCCACGCTGTCCTTCGTGAAGAATAGGCGAACTATCACCGGTACTCTCAACAAATGCCAAATTCCTGCTTTAACCTGGGGGGGGGGGGGCACTGCATCAGGCGGCACAGTTACTCCCCCAGCAAAATGATGCTACCCACAGCAACGTGCTGCATACAAAACAACAAAAAGAATTGTGACTTTGCCAAAGTCGTAACAAAAGAGGAATCCATTAAACAGGAAACAGCATGAATGATGCCTGTGGATGAGTAATAGAGCGACGTGTCAAGTTATAAACTCCTTTACATGCGAGTCATTTTGCCTTTTAGGCTCATTTTATGAAGGTAAAACTTTTACACAAACAAACCACGTATTTATTGAGTATGTAGCCTGAGGTTGCTGGTTGCATCATTGCTGGGAGCACAGCTGTGCTGCTGATGCAGTTCCCCCTGTTTCCAGTCCAGCCGGTACTCATTTTGCCAACCTTTGAAGGATGACAGACTGAGCCAACTCACCTGGTGCTATGTAATGGCGTGACAGGGGCTCCAACTCAAGACCCTAAGATCTCAAGGCAGCCAGGTTAACCGTTAGGCTAACACCAGGCATAATGTGGCTCTACTTTGCCCAAAACTGGATTCTTTATCTTCATGGTGTTTTAGGTCGTCCTTTTGAAAATGAATATGCTTCATTAGCTGAAGCTCACAGCATGTTTCTTCCCCACTTTCACCCACTGAATGACCTTTCATAAGCCGTCAGCATATTTGGCTGTTCGCAAACTGATTACGGCAACATTCCGCAGGATACCTGTCATATTGATGAGCATTTCTTTAAGGGGGTTTCGAGGGGCTTTTCATTACGGGAGGATTTTAATGTCATCCGTAGGTGAACTAGGGTTGCCCAATTGGAGTACAGACTCCACCTTGGATTTTTTTTTTAATTTAATTGAGAGACAGGGTGACAGATGGATGCAACGGAAGTAAAAGAAGCATGTCTTACTGCAAAATGCCTGTGGGAGTTGTCTTACCGGGAGTTCATCCTTGGGGAAAGAGTATTGTTTACTGCAGGACGGGTTTTGTTTTTGGAAAATGTAGGCCGAAGAAATGCATTTAAGGAGGTGCAAGAGTGCAGTGCCGTGTTAGAAATATCTTCCTCTACAGAGATGGAGATGATTTTCTTCGACAGAGAGACTGCACGGGGGAAGTGAATTTAACAACCTGACAATGCACCTGGAAGGAAGAGACAGACAATGGGTGCAGAGGTGTAGAATATTTCTGAACTAGAGCTTGTGGATATGTAGGTGGTTGGGATAAGCTGCCACTGAGTGAGCAGTCACCTTGAAGAACTGGAAGAAAGATTAGTGTTGGATGAAAAACAACAAAATGGTTATATCATAAACGGGAGAAAGGAGGAATAAAGGAGTTGGGGCTCATAAAAATGCACAGTTGTGGATGAACACATGCAACCTGTTGGGATGAAGGAGGAGCGTGTGGATGAGAGGGCAGGGAGGATGTGAGGAAAGATGAAAGGCAGAAATGCTACAAACATTCCTTTTGGTGGGAGTGGAGATGACCCTGCATGACTGCTGCCTGATGGGAAATACCGACCATGCCCAAGGATTTAACCTTAGAGGGAGTGGAAGAAATGATGTAGGAGTCTCGGTCTACAGAGAAAAGCTGCAATACTCGACTAAAATGTGCACATCGGTAGATACCTTTGAGAAGTTGAAGAGTTTCAAGGAAAGACTTGGACCTCTAGAATATGCCCCAGCGGCCTTTGACTTTAGAGGGTTTCCAACAAATGTACTGTCTTGTGTGTGTCACCTCTGATGGTGAGGCCTGGAAACGCCTCAAGGCAAGGAAACCACAAATATGAAGGGAATCAGCAATAACATACAGTATACCATTTCACAACTTTATATACTAAGTATTTCATAAAGTAAGATGGGGCACAATCCCCCCCCCCTAACCCCTCGCTTTTTCCTCTTTGGCGAGGGATAAGTCACAGGCCACTTCATAAAGTAATGCATGGCTACTGAGATGTACCTTACGTGTTACACATTGGAGATTCAGGGAGTGGAGTGATGACAAAACTGTCCCAACTGTGTCCTCCCCCCCCCCCAAATATATATGTCTATGTATGAAGTGAGAAACAATGTGCCCTACTTTGGTCTATCGAGCTGATTACTGGTATCATTATAATCATTATCGTTGGAATTGTAACATTTTACTTCATCGTCATCGGAAATAGTGGCATGTCAATGTTCATTGTGGATGAGATGACTTAAACACCTGAAAAAAAACCTGTTTAATTGCAAGGATTTATTTTTTTTGAACCTTGAGAAGGCCTTGGTAGGCCTCAAAATAGGTCTTGGCCTTTTTAAGGAGGAATGCGAGACCTTAGTCTCTGACAGGCTGAATCCTGTACTGCCAGCTGTAAACACCCTTGACTGAAAGACGGAGAGCCTTATGCGGACTTTCAGTTGGGTGTTTATTGCTGGCGGCTGGCATTGGCAACCGATATTGCTGCTCCCATCCTCATTTGTCCTTGTCGTCAAGGACACCTGATTGCATGACAAGTCTCTGGGCTCCATCTTGTATCCCTCACTCTATATATGCTTCATTATTGACGTCATTTGAAGTTGTGGAGTTATCCTTGTTTGGTGTTTTTTTTTCAGCTTTTCGTAAAATAATTGCAAGTGAGGAATGTCACTGAACTACAAAGGTCAAAAGTTTTCGCTGAATTTCCTCATCTTTTAAATCAACTCTCTTGCTTTGATCTGAGGTGGCCCTGTCTGAATTTTACAGGGGAGTGCACCACCCTTAAGGAACTCTACAATGATGCAGCCCCCAGAGAGAACTCGACCCCGAGCTGCACTGAACTACTGCATGGTAGTTTGTTGCGTGCATAAACAATGTTTCCTGCATTCCGTTCTGTTCACTTTCTCACTGAAAGGCCCTCCAGGATTATTCAATCCTCGCTGGTTGTGTTCATCCACTTATAAGTTGACTCGTACTCAATTATTTTTCACCTGCATATGACATCCGAGTTGTGCAAGGAAGGAAGATCATGTAAGTTGTTGTACGCACACATTCCCCTATAATCCTTCCACAAAATATACGCTCGATTTGACGAGTGAGGTGAGAAACGGCAGTAAATTGCTTCCAGAAACATTCGATTGAACACGCTGGTGTACTTGCAAGCACTGTGATGAGCAAGAAAATGAAAGACGAGGCCTGGGGCCCATGCGAGCGTCGGGGGAGGTGGGGGAAGTTGACGTGGGGGTAGCAATGCACGAAAGCTTTACGAAAGGCCTTCCGGGCTGTCGTAAGTGAGTTCCGAGGCTGTAGACAGGGCCAGCTTTGTGCCTCTCACAGGGACCTATTATCTTGCTGGCAGGAAGGCAGCCGGCTTGATGGCACCGAGCCAGGCCGACACGGATACCGTGCAGCGCCACCGTCTTTGCCTGCCATCTCCGGCATGGAGAAGCACCCTGTTAACCTTGCTGTTTCTCAAGAGAATTTTCTTGCAAGGTCGAGCACCACAAAGCTCCTCAATGTTTAGTTGACAGACTGCTAACAGCCCTTTTATGTAACACTGATGGAGGGTGGCATCTGTTATTTTATGAACATGATTGAGCAACATTGCAAGTAAATTCCTCAGAGATAAACTCTCTTATTACCTGAAAAAGGTATTACAAACACAGTTTGTAAATTTATTTTTAACCTGGGCATGTTTTGGAGACGATTGGAGCTTGTACTGTCCTTCGGTTGATCTTTTGCTTCAATGTTTAGAAAGGATATAATATTGGTGTTAACTGAAAAATTTTTGCATTAAAGATCATTTAATTTATCGTTTCTTAATTGCAACTTGTTTTTAATTTTTAACCTTTGTTGATCTTGTTGTTGAATTGAAAAACGTCTGTATAAAAAGTACATTTTGATTTGCAGACCCATATTTAGATTATCTTCGATATCATAAAGCAGGACTGTCTCTGTCTGTCTGTCCGTCTGTCCCCGAACTACTCCCACAGTTTTGGGGATAGCCCCACCAAATTTTTGTGGAACCTCTTTGGGTCCTGGAGGGTGTCTTAAGGTGAGGTTTCATAAATTCCTCAATACAATTGTGATTTTGAGTTTCCACTAGTACAAAACTGCATTCTTTTTTTTTTGAGATTTTGGACTCTCACCCATGCTGAGCATGGGTGTATATATATATATATATATATATATATATATATATATATATATATATATATATATATATATATATATATATATATATACATATATAAATATATATGTGTATATATATGTATATATATATATATATATATATACATATATATATACATACATACATACATACATACATACATACATACATACATACATACATACATACATACATACATACATACATACATACATATACATACACACACACATCAGACGCACCTCCTGGCTGTAATGGTGAGCATCGCCATGGGTTTTGTCTCACATGGTAAAACCGCATTATCTGCAAAGAACGATGATGTCCATTGGAGCTCGTAACACTCCATATGTTTCGATATATATATATATATATATATATATATATATATATATATATATATATATATATATATATATATATATATATATATATGAAAAATACTTTCAACTTAATGACAATCTGCTGATTCAATGACCATCGGGCATCAACTCCAAAAAATGTTACATTATTTCTGTCTGAAGGTCATCCATTAAAGCAGAGGGAGGAAATATACTGGGTGGCCCAGAAGTAATCGGGCAGTCAGATAATCCACATTTAAGCAGAAAAAGATCCTCCATGGTTCAAATATTCCAATTTTTGGGGATTTTGCAATCAAAATAATTATCAATTAATATCATCAAACAAAAATCAATTGATAATCAAAATAATAATAATAAATTACAAAATAATGAAATTGTCGTGACTATTGTTCTGGAAACTGCCCTATTAGAGAAAATGAAACTGAAAATTAAAGAAAACAACTGCCCTATTAGAGGGTGGGCGGGGTGGAGGGTGGGAGAGATCGATTGATTGAGAGAGATTATGATTACCACTAATAGAAAAAAACAGCTTAACAGGAGATGGCCCTCCAAAATAAACCCAAGGGAGTTCTGAAGAATTTCCTTCAGATTATCGAGTGCCCGATTCATTGACCCATCCAGATCTCATAAGCATGGCACCATCCATCATCGAGGTCTTGACCCTTTTAGCACAGACCCTCTCTGAATAGGGGTCCACGACTTTATCTGTGTCAGGAGGTCATCCAATTAGGCAGAGAAATCTGGATCTGGAGAATTATTTCAGCCTGCACTGTACTCCAAACCAACAATTGTTTCACACAGTAATGTGTGTGCAGGCACATGTTCTACACACACACACACACACACACACACACACACACACACACACACACACACACACACACACACACACACACACACACACACACACACACACACACACACACACACACACACACACACACACACACACACACACACACACACACACACACACACCCCTTTTCCGATTATGAATACTTTCGTAATTGGATTGATAATTGATAATATAATATATGATGACTAACTATGCTTCAGAACTAAGCTCAACAAACTCTGCAGCAAGCAATTGTGCTTCTTTACACTAGATCCTTTAATTTGTGAATGTCATTAACACCATTACTGTATGATGTGAAATGTAAATATCAAGCTCTGCAGAGTGTGCTCATGACCAGGTGTGAGTACACTCTTTGCATGTTTTCCCTGTAAACAGCACCAATCCCTCTTTTAATATAACTTGAAATCCTGCAATGTTTACTTATTGTGGCCTGGCATGGTGCTACGCATTTCATTAATTTACAATCACTCATCATTCTTTCTCTTGTGTATTGCTTTTCACAACCTTTGGATTAAAAAATAATGCTTGTTGGCACAATTGTTGATTCCTTCAGACAAATCTACCAAAACAATTGCTCAAAATTGGAAAAACTCCCACACTCTTTCTCCAATGGCTTGATTTCTGATCATCAATTTGGATTCAGACCAGGTCACTCTACCCTGGACATGCTACTTCTGCTCTCCCAACAATGGATGGAGATCCTCAATGCCAGACATGAAATCAAAGCCATCTCCCTAGACATATCGCATGTCTCTGATACAGTCTGGCATCCTGCCCTGCTCACCAAACTCTCTTCCTATGGTATCCAAGGACATCTCCACTCATGGCTCACAGACTTCCTCTCCTGTCGCAGCCAACGTGTGGCCCTTCATGGAGTTCTTTCATCCCCTCCTCCTGTCCAGGCAGTCCCACAAGGCAGTGTTCTGGGCCCTGTTCTTTTTCTGGTTTTCATCAATGATCTCACCGACTCTCTGGGAAACCATATTTATAGCTTTGCTGATGACTCCACCCTCTGCCATACCATGTGTCATCCTTCAGACCGGCAAGCAGCAGCCTCTTCAACCTCTGCAGATCTGGAGAAAATCACAAGCTGGTCCAACACGTGGAACATGTCTTTCAATCCTGACAAATCTCACACTCTCACTCTGTCTCTCCGAAAGGACCATCTGGAAACTCCCCCCCCGCTCCCATCTACTTTCTCAACCATCCTCTTGAAGAAGTCCTTTCATTCAAAGCTTCTGGGTCTCACTATCTGCCATGATCTTTCCTAGGAAAGCCATATTTCCAAGCTGGCCTCCAAAGCCAGTCTCCAACTGGGCATCCTCCGTCGTACAAAGTCCTTCCTTGGCACACCTGATCTCCTGACCACGTACAATGCTTTCATCCACAGCCTAATTGAGTACTGCTGCTCTCCCCTCTGGGCTGCTGCTCCTGCCTCTCACATTTCTCAGCTTCACGCTATGGAAACCAAGGCATTTGGGATCATTGGTATCTCCCGTGATGAGGCTGAGTCTTTGGGTCTCTCACTCTCACCACAGGCAGGTTGGTGGTCTTTCTGTCTTCTGCCATCTCCTCTTTGGGCCACCACTGCTCTATCTGAGATATGTCCCCCCCCCATATTTCCGCAGGGCACTCAAGGTCTGCCAGCAACCCCCTTTTGGTAAAACTACCAAAATCAAGAATCACTGCTCACCTTCATTCTTTCATTCCTCTTTTTCCCCCACCTTAGGAGCAAACTCCCACACTCTCTTCAATCTCACTCTTCCCTCCAGGTGTTCAAAACAGCTGTTCACTACCACCTCTTCTCTTCCCCCATCCAAAACCATGATATTTTCTACCCCCATTAATCCACTCCAACCCACCTCCTTCAAATTCCCCGATTTCCCTCCTGAAAGTCCCTGTAATGTCCATCTTGTTTACCCCGTCTACCCCGCCCCATCCTTCTCCCTTCCACAGATCTCTAAATGTCTGTTCCACACTGTTTTTTCCTTACCTCTCCTGCCCCTCTTGTCTCCTGCTCCCCTTGTTGTATGTTCTGTGTGTTAGCTCCAACACGAGCCTCGACAGTGTATACAAAAAGAGAAAACAAACAAGCTTGGCGGTGCATTGGTACCAGCCCACTTTTATGGGATGGACCATATTGACTACCCAGTCATCATTTATTTGGGTCTTCGGGGTATTTTGGGTCCTCAGGGTCCTTCAGGGCTTTGGGTCCTTGGGGTCATTTGGGTCGTCAGGGTCTTTTGACCAGAGAGAACACCCAGTCGTGTTAAAATGTTGGCCTTTAAAGTCCTACTCAAATCGTGCTTATGAAGGGGGACAGACAAATACACAAACACACACTGTTTTTTATATCAGTAAATATTTATGTGTCTCAGTATGTCAAAGCAGGTTCAGTGCTGCCAAAGTAGCCCCACGGCAAGGATTACACTGGTTGGTTTCCCTTTGTCCTCCCTGCAGTAGTTAGAGGAGGAATTTGTAATTTGTTCAGGGAGTTGATGATAAATTCCACACCCTTCAAAAAGGAAACCATGGGATATTTTACATCCACCAAGTAATGTTCGCAGACAGAACACCCAGCTTTGAACATTCATCCAAGGGACGGACCATTTTGTTTTGCAACTCCTTGACAGTTTAAAATAGGGCTGGGAATCGAACCCAGGTTAAGACAGCTCAGATGCAACTGTATCCTCCTGCCAGACATCATTTGGAGTACTTGTAAAACACAATGCATGTTGGTAGAGGAAGGTGGGAAAAGATTCTTCCATCCTCTTCCACCACCCCCAGCCCAAGTCCTCGGTACAAATCCATCGTCTTCTGTCCTTTTGTTCAGTATCGTGAATACTTGATCTTTGAAATTTCCTGCTCTATCTGTGGTCCAGACATTCAGAAGACTGAATATATAACCAGAACTAAGGATCTTATGCAGGATAGGGGAGAGACTGGGGAGGAGGAGATTGGGACCATTCTCTGTGCAGAGTGTTGGTGCTGCTTAAGCAGTCTCCTTGGCTATTGGGCACAATCCTGGACGGGTCGCCACTCCGACACAGTATACCAGCATGCTGGCACTCATTTTGCTGACCTCGGAAGGATGACAGGTCGAGTTAACCCCACCTGGTATTAATTCAACAGCTGAGCGGGATGGAGAGACCCGGGGGGGGGGGGGATCTTGCCCCACTTCTCCAGCCAGGATAATCTTGCTTTATCTTTCTCTACATTTGCTCAAGACATCTTAATTTTGTTTCGACTTTCTGTGCATTACCTGTTTGGTCGTTGATGAAATTTCAAGACAAAACATCGGGTTTGTAGGATGGGCTATGCTATGTAAAGGTGACAACTAGTTATATGGTAACATACATGTAAAAAACATTTTGAATTCCAATAAATGTTGTACTTTTAAATTGCTATTCCGTTCAACTTACACAAATCATCCAACTTGTTATTCACAAAACTACTTCCAGACATACTTGGCATGTATCTACTCGAGGATGTAATTCATAAGAGTTTGTGTTAAAACGGACGTACATTCAAATATAAACAAAGTGCTGTCTGTGACTTCTTCTTTTGCAAGCAGCACATACATGGCTCTGGGCTGCATCATTTGCTGGGGAGCCCAGCTGTACCACTGATGCAGTGCCTCCTGTAGGTTGGAGCAGGAATTTTGTAATTTGGTCCATGGTGCAGTCGATATGCTCACGTACTCTTCGTGAAGGACACTGTGGGATCTTTAATGTCCATCAACTAATGCTGGCAGACGAGACATCCAGTTGGACATCCATCTGAAGGAGGGCACACCCATTGATGAATCACCGTGATGACAGTTTGTATCTGGATTGGGATTCAAACCCAGGCTAACACAGCTAAGAGGTGAATATGCGTACATCTAGGCTATCCTGCCATTCCTGTGGTGTGTGACGTGCACACGAGACTTCCTGTACCACTGACGATAGGTATTGAATTAAAACGGATATGCTGAAGAAGCAGGCCTGTATCAAACAGGGATACAGAGGAGATGAAAATGAGAGAAATAAATGAAATGAAGGAATTTAATGCAGTGATGTAATGTCACCTTGGCAAACAAATATTACCAAATCTGCGACGTGGATTTGCAAACTAAAATTGAAGGTTGCTCAGAAAGGTGGAAGGAAATTGTCATAAGAAAGCAGCAGCGCGAGGGGCCAACCAAAAGTTGAACATCGTGACCCCATCACAGTATGATGATCTCCTGCCATGGAAAACATTGTCGCACATGAGCATCAGTCACAGCACACATGGGCAGCCCAAAACATTGTGGATGTAATGCAACGTCTCAGTTGAGAAGGGAAATGCACTGGAAAACTTCACAACAGGGAGCACTGTCACCTCTATAAAGATGTAAATTCGAGGTGAATAAAAGTGATGAAGGTGTACAGCTGTTGCACACAATATGGCTTTATCACACATGGAAGCACGAAGGAAATGGTTTCTTTCAATCCCAATCATCCAGTGTTGGTCTATCATTTCCAAGAGCTATTTGTTTATTACTGGTGGGAGAGGGGAAGGGGGCTAATTGGGGAAGTGGGTTTAAATGTATGTGGGATATTTAGTAAACAGGAAGTAAACAGGATGTACTCTTCAAATGCCAATCATCAGACGGTTCCATATCCACGATGGCTTGTAGCCACATTGTTTCAGAGTAGTGCAAATGATCATAGTACTACTTACTATATATATATATATATATATATATATATATATATATATATATATATATATATATATATATATATATATATATATATATATATATATATATATACACTAATGCAATCGGTCTGTCTGTCTGGCCCACCATGAAACACAGAAACACTCCTCGGGAAGGAATAATTATTAAATGAAAGTTTCATAAAATGAATCGGTACCTCCGGTAAAATTGTAATTTTTCAATCAGACAAAAAAAAGGACAAAAAAAAAATTGATTCTGGGAGGAGGGAGGTGCAACAGACCACTGCCTTGAGCAGTCATAAAAAATTTCCTTTCCCATTTAAAAATATATAACCTCCCATTTTTGAGCCTTTTCAACCATTGCAAGAATAAAAGCTCCCTTAAAATTTTTTTTTTCGTGTTATTTTACCATGGGCTTCAGCTGGTTGTATGTAATATTGTCCCTCGGCCAAAGTAATACTTGACAAGAAGGTGAGCTTGAACCATTTTTACAGCATTTATGTTGTATAACCTTTCTTCATACTGAAGGTACCAGTACCACAACCTTATGATTATATACAGCTATTGACTTATTTTGTACCATCTAATTGGCTTTAAGAAACAGGCAGGTAAGTGGTTACAAAAAAAGATGGATGGTCAGGCTGTGTGTGCAAATACTTGGGAAGCTTGCACGGAGCTGAAAATTCTACTTTGACCCCACCCATTCTAAAAATTCCCTTCCAACCACAGCTGCCAAATGGTCCATTAAACCCGGTGGTGGTAGACTCGCAACAGCCCTAAGTGCTTTGGTTGCGTTTGTCAGCCACAGCCATGGATAACAACAAGTAGAATCCATCAGCAGCCAATGTCAGAAATCAAAAAGGCCTTCTTGCTTATCTCACCAAGGTGGTTTTGAGATGATTATTTTGCTTTATGTTGCTTGAAGTTCCCATCTTGTCCATTTTCCATGAACGTTGTTTGACTTTGAAAGGCTACCTTTTTGTTCTACCGACTTCCATTGTAAAATTACATCGCAAAACAGCTCTTGGGGCCTTCTGGCCGTTGGTTTGGGATGGCATATTCTTGGAAACACTTCACATACCAAAAGCAGTCATTTTGTAAATAAGCGTGGCACCAATATGCGATGGCTGACTCTTTGTGAAAGCTGCAGACAAGCCTTTACGATTTTAAGGTTAACAATACGTCTGGGTTAATTCACGTTTGTGCACAGATGGTAGCAGTTTCTGGAATGCTGAATTACCTCGATAACACAAGAATCGTGGTTCCAATAAGTTGAGTGCACTCCATTTGAAATGAAGAGGCACAAATATTGCAAGTTGTAATTTCTCGACACCAACTTCAATTCAATTGATTGGTGTAGAAACTTCCACTATGTTGCCAGCAATTGTACGGAACTTGTGCGTAAAGAATAAATAATCGTGAAGCTCGTTCTATTCGGACAAGCATTTTGTAGATGCAAAGTCCACTATTGACAGCTACGATGAACCGATTGTACTGTGGACAGTTGCTATCGGCATGTGTTTGCATTCCCCGTGTAGGCTGATTACAGTTATCCATAATCCCAACCCACGCCTGCGGTACAAATGGCGACGTTTTGCTTTGTCTGAATTTTTAGTTGCATCGCTTTTTTCTTTTTTTCTTCCAATAAATGCTTGAATCTTTTGTCATTATTTGTTGTCTTACATTATTATAAATAGCATGAAACGACGACGAAGGGTATTGATACCCATTGTGGTCCACATGAAGGCTCCTCTCAGTAGTGGTCCATGTGAATTGTGATCCGTGGAACAGGCAATGTAAACACCCTACACTCAGCTGTATTGATGTTTCGGACAAGCTGGGGGAGGGTGCTTACTCTGCCTGCCTCGGTGCTCCACCTCCGGTCATCCATTGCTGATTATCTGGTTCTGTCTTCACAAAAATAAATGACTCTCTTGAGCCTGAACTCCAACCCACAAGGTATGCCCAACCGACGCATGTTCACAGAACTATTTCATACACTGCATGCTAGCTAGCTCTGATAAAGAAACATGGCATTAAGATTGGGAAATCGTGATCCCACAAAGTGACATCGCAAGTAAGGTACAGAAACCGTTTTTATTACTGCATTTGTACTTCTTTAAGAAAACAAAATATTTTGAACCTTCTATCAATTGGTGCATCATCATAGTCTTTGACAATAATTTTAAGATAATTGAAAAAGGAATTTTGAAAATGATTCTGATTCATATTCTTATTTCACAGATTATTTTTTTTCTCGCGATTCATCTTGATGCGGAGTGCAACGTATCACGGTGTTCAGAGAATGTCCATATTTTTATTGCTGTCTTTTTTATTTAAACTTTTTCTTTTGTTTTTTTTTTTATGATGGATCTGGACCTTTTATTCTCCTGCCATTCAAAACGACAGCCAAGAAAATACATTTTTTGTTGACATTCGTTCAAAATTTGCATGGAGGTCAGCGGACAAGGATTTCCTATTATGCATTTGTCATCTCGTGTTGTCACAGCCGGAATATACCAAATCGTTTCGTGATACATATTTAGATTTACCACAAACAAAAATTCAAATGTGTCCACAAGTGAACAAGGTGAATAGAATGTGAAGTGGTTTTGCACAACTATTTCTTAGTCATTCACTTGTTTGATAAAGGAGTTAATGTGTCACGCCTAAGAGAAAACTTTGAGCAACAGAACTATAATGGAATGTGACATGCAAAGGAATATTTGGTTCAGATAATAATGCTAATAAAAATGCAATGTAATCACATGCTGAATCATAAATCATTGAGGAATATTATGGCTTTGTGACGTTTTCAGATCCATAGTCTATTTCTAACTCCAAGTCCTAATCGAGTAGTCTTTCTTGACCTGTGTGGAATCGATTCATGTTCAATGACCATTGAACTGCATTACATTATAATGGTCATGTGGAATTGCGTCCACTCAGGGTTGGTTAAAATATGCTAAATGCCTCTCAATTTTAAACCCAAAACGGTGATGCTATGTAACAGTTGTTCACCAAATAGTTTCTCTAAAACAGGTGAACTTATTATTTGTGCCACGGCCGGAGACCAGGTGTGTGAGTATTTGTGATCATCCCGTCTGTGGGTTTGTCTGTTTGTCGGCAGAATAATTGCACAATGAGTGCAGCGCGAATCACCAAATTTGGCACATAGCTTCATATTGTGAATGTCTCAGATGAGTTCAACTTTAAGC
>NC_140974.1:18325973-18409063 GCF_056783735.1 Eptatretus burgeri | reverse complement strand
CTCAAGAGGACTTCTGAGTTTATGTGCATTTGAAAACTGAATATCAAGTCAATCAAATCATTTCTGGATACAGGTCTATGTCTGTCAGTTTCCCCTGAATGCTGACCTACTAGTATATTGTTACAGCCCAGGTTTTGGGGCTCGCCATGAAGGAAAGCCCTCGAGTTCCTTCCGAACACCTGGTCCTCAGGCCACTGGCCACAGATAACTCCTGAGGGCACTGGCCACACCGTCGGCGCCACACCTGGTGATCTGCTGAGTGGAACAGATAGGTGCAGCACCGGCTCACAGAGCAAATCAGGTGGGGTGCAACTTTCCGTCCAACTACACTTGTACACTGTGAGACCAATAAAGGGAAAGACAACAGAGACAGATTGGAAATAACAACAAAAAATTATTTATCTCACACACACACACACACACACACACACACACACGTAATCATTTAAAAGTGAGTAACAATACAGGCAAGAAAGCAAAAGGCACACAAGAGCAGATTTAACCATAACATGTATTCTTCCTCACACAATAGACTTGGCCATCATTCACACTCAGGGGAGGAGAAGCCAACAAGAAGAACATGAAAAGAAAAGTAAAGTATGGAGAAAAGAAAGGTAGGATCTTTTCTTTTCTTCCTCGCTTCACACAGCCCGACGGGGCTGCGCAAGTCCAAATATACTAGAAAATGGGGGAAGATGGATGGGGGAGATGGGCAGTGGTGATGTGGTGTGAAGGGGCGCGCAGCCACGTCCCAGAGGTGTCCAAACCCAGTCGGTGAGTCCTCTTCCGTGTCCCAAATATGCCAGGTGCAACTGACTCCATTTCTGCTGGCCTCCCATGTCCAGCAGCTCCTCACAAACCAAACTGCATTCTGGGCTTTCCACACTGCCCTCCTCCCTGTCCTCTGCTTCTTCCTCTCATAAGATTTCTCCCACAAGGACAAGGACCAGCTCCAAGCTCCTTTATCCACACAAGATCTTGCCTTTTTTCATCTCCTCTCATGCATTTCTGTTCTCTTCCTTCCTCCTCTCACTCTGCTCATGCACTTCTCTCCTCCTCCTCCTCCTCCTCCTCCTCTTCTTCTTCTTCTTCTTCTTCTTCTTCTTCTTCTTCTTCTTCTCATGTATCGCTTTTTTCCATCTCGGCTCATGTGAGCCTCTTCCTTGTTGGTGCGCATCCGATGGGGGTAGGCCCATGATGCAGGCTGTGGAAAATGCTGCATCAATATGAGGAAACTTTCAATGCAGCCACCACCCCCTCCCTTCATGCGTCCAAGGCCGCGAAGGGAGCCCCCGCCCTCCATCACACACATGCAGTCACTGAACAGTCTTCACTGTACCCTGCCTGCGAAATGTGCTGCACCCCACCGCACATGGAAAAAGCACTGCATCTCGTGCCATGAACATGCATGTGAGGATGGACACAGCCCATGCGATGACGGTAATCCGATCGGCCCGAAGGATGAAGGACCACAGACGGATCGAATGTGCACAATTAAACAATGCGCAAATGGAGGGAAAATGGAGAGGGAGAGGGATTAAACAATGACAGACCGAGGGATGACCGAATGGCCATGGAGCTGAAGGTTAAACCAATGGGGGATTGTTGAAATTATGTTTGGTGAAGGGAAGGGAACAGACCGATGGAGTGAACGAGGAAACTTTGAAAGGAGGGGGGGGGGGGGGGAGTGTGGAAAGAAGACATCACACCGGGAAAGCACAAAATTATCAACCCCCTCCCCCCACCCCCGCGGATAACCCCTCGACAAGGGACCAAGGGCTATCTACACAAAGATGTGTTTAATTTAGAGAACGATACTATTTAACTGGAATAATTGTTCATTTTCAGCAATGATGCCCGAAGTTGTATTATATTATTTCTGGTGCTGCCACCTGCTGGAGAAGAAGAAAAATATTCACACTTTTTATTGGCCTTTCAACTATATAAATGTATATTACAACTATTGCAAATAATATAATTGAAATCTGGTGGATCACCTTATTCATGAACAGTTGTAAAGAATTCTTCATCTATGAGTATTGACATGAGTATTATTAAAGTGGAAAAGAAAAGGTTCAAAAGAGGTCAAAACAATTGCAACTTATAGCACAATACTAACAAAATAGGACCGCCTGTCCTGATGCTCACCTGGATCAGGAGCAAGTCACTCAAACCCCCTGCAGTCCTCCTTAGACCCTGAATATTTTGATACCTTGAACAAACTTAGGTACATCACGGGTGATGAAGGTTGTGTTCAAGTTTCAGTGAAATTGTGTGTCGGTCGGTGAAGAGAGCAAATACCTAATTCGGGGAGCTAAAACCCTCCCATAGACCCCCTTAATGGGCACAGATTTTGATGCGGTCAATAAACTTTGGTACACTATGGGTGATGAAGGTTGTCATCAAGTTTCATCGAAATTGTGTTTGTAGTTCCCAAGAAGAGAGAAAATACCTATTTTGTGGGATCAACCACCCCGCCCAACCCCCATCCCCTGTGGACACCCTTGATAAGTGCATATTTTTATGCCAATGATAAACTTTAGTACATCAGAGGTGATGAAGGTTGTGGACAAGTTTTATAAAAAATCATACGTGTAGTTTCAGAGGAGACAAAAAATACTTATTTTTGAAGGGGTCAACACCCCCACCCCAGACATCCTTAATGAGCGTAGATTTTGATGTGGTCAATAAACTTTGGTACAACACGGTTGATGAATGTTGAAGTCAAGTTTCATCGCAATCATGTGTGTAGTTTCGTAGAAGAGTGGAAGTGCTGATTTTTTTTTTTGGGGGGGGGGTGGGGGGTCAGGTCAGGCATGGAAGCATGCACCAGAACAGCTCGTCACTGCATCCACTATCCTCCGGTACTCCAGGGGCCTCCATCTGGCCATCCCCCAGGCAGATGCCTGGCCCATCTCCATCTCCTTGAAATGCCAATCAACGTGCTGCAACCATGAGGCACGTGGTCGGCCCGTTGGCCTCCTCCACTCATGAGGTTCCCTTGCTGAGAGAATCTGGTGAGCAGGATCAGCGTCAGGAAAACGAGGAGCCACATGTCCATACAGCCGCAACTGACGCTCACGGACTATGCAGGTAACAAATCTCATCCAAGTCTCTCTCAGCAACCGCTCGTTGGACACAAAATCCGACCAGTGATAGCCAAGGATTCTCCGAAGAGACCTGGTACCAAAGGAATTAAGTGTCCGTCTCAGATCCTTGGTCAGAGTCCAAGTCTCGCATCCATAGAGCAAGACTGGAAGCACCAAGGACCTGAAAACTCGGACTTTCGTCCTCCCGCACAGGTACCGGCAGCGCCACACCCCATGATCCAGTGAATCCATGACTCCCCAGGCCCGACCCAGACGTCTATTGACCTCTGACTCACAGCCCACAGAGACATGAATATCACTGCCAAGGTAAGTGAATCTCTCCACGACCTCAACGTCCTCACCACAAACAGACACAGACAGGACAGCAGCAGCCAAGATGTCACCAAAAGCCTCGATCTTAGTTTTGACCCAAGAAACCCGTAATCACAGCGGCTCTGACTCCTCATTCAGCACCTCGAGGGCCCCCAAAAGGATATCTAAAATCTCCGCAAAGATGACTGCATCATGTGCAAAATCAAGGTCCGAGATCTTGACATTCCCAAACGATGCACCACAGCTTGATCTCTGTGACATCCTCCATAAAATCCAGTCCATACAAGTGCTGAAAAGTGTGAGGTAAAAGTACACACCCCTGACGAACTCCAGTAACAACTGGAAATAAGTCAGAGATGGTACCACCACACTTCACAGCACTCTCAGTACCAGAGTAGAGTTCAGACATCAGATCGATCAGTTTTGGTGGCACCCCACGAAGACCAAGAATCCTCCAGAGGACATTCCGATTCACTGAATCGAACGCTTTACAGAGATCAACAGAGGCTGCAAGCAACCCCTGCCGAAACTCTCGTCTGCGTTCGGTGAGGACCCGAAGAGCAAGGATACGATCAATCGTTGACCTCTTTGGTGTAAAGCCTGACTGCTCTGGACGCTGGTGCTCAAGCAGATGGTGGGGAACCCTATCAAGAATTATCCGAGCAAAGACCTTGCCCGGCACTGAGAGCAGCGTCACCCCTCAGTAGTTGTTGCAGTCTTGGTGATCACCCTTCCCTTTCCAGAGAGGAACAACAAGGCCCCTCTTCCAATCAGTTGGGATGATGCCTGTGTTCCAGGCAGAGCACAAAACTGCATGCAACGACACGAGTGCAGCATTTCCACCAGCCTTGAGAGGTTCTGCATGGATGCCACAGATCCCTGGAGCTTTGCCCCGTTTCAACCGGTTCACCGCAGCCCGTGTTTCCACAAGCGAAGGTGGACCACAGTTGATTCGAGGGTCAGCAACAGGGATTGTAACACCCTTGACGTCCAACCGACAGCTGGGTGATCAGCCCGGTACAACCGCTCAAAGTAACCGGCCCAGCGGGCCTTCACTTCAGACTCCTCTGTCAAGAGCCTACCACTCTCTGCTCTAACTGCAGTGCTCCAAGGGATGGGCTTAGATGAACGCAATGCGCATATTCCCCTGTAAGCGGGACGAGAATCACCTGTGCACAGGTGATGCTCTACCCCCTCACAGATTCCTCACACATAGGCCTCCTTGTCCACCCTCAGTGCATGTACAGTTTTACGCCTCAGCTCCCTGAACAGCTCAGCTCTGCCATTCAGCCTGGCCCTGCGACTCTGGCAATGGTATCCAGTGTCCCTTGAGAGATAAAATTCTTCTTTGCCCTGCGGTGAGTTCCAAAACATCCACCGGCAACATCAAGGACGGTGGTCTTGAAGGCACTCCACAACTCTTCAGGACCCCCCAAGTGTCCACTAAGCCTGTTCGCAAACTCCTCAGCTACTCTCTCATCCCTGAGCTTGCCAACATCCAGCCGAGGCTGGGATGGTACCATTCTCCAAGATTTAAGGTGCAGCTTTAGAGTAGCTACAAGCCTGTGGTCAGTATTGAGGAACTGAGCACTCCGGTAGACCCTGCAGTTCTGGATGATCCTCCAGCGACCGTCAATGAGGACATGGTCAATCTCCTTTGCCGCACAGCCAGCGTTGGAATACCAAGTCCAGTGATGAGCTTGTGGGTGCTGAAACCATGAACCAGCCACCCTAAGTCCATGACTTCTTGCAAAGTCAAGGAACTAAGTGCTATTCTGGTTCATTGTTCCTGACCCATGGGGACCAACACATATCTCATAACCATCCCTATCAGTTCCAGTCGATGCATTGAAATCCCCCAAGACTCGAAGTGTATCTCACCTGGGGCACTGATCAACCACAGACTCGAGCGTGGCGTAGAATGTGTCCTTCACGGTGAGGTCACTCGCCTCAGTCGGAGCATAGACAGAGATCTGGGAAATGACACCTAAGGAGTGACGAATCCTTAATCTCATAATACGCTCGTTGAATGGTGTTACCTCAATTATCATTGGGGTCAGCTTATTGGACACAGCTACAGCAACTCCTTGGGAATGGTAACCATCAGAGCGACCAGACCAATAGTAGGTGTAACCACCCACCATTATCTCGCCGCAATCCGGTCTCCAAACCTCAGAGAGTGTTGCAATCCCGATATCCAAACGCCTGAGCTCAGATGATAACAGAGACAGGTGATCATCATCTCTTGGGGATAGGACATTCCAGGCACCCACCCGAAGGGACCGCCTCAGGTTAACCCAAGGAGACCGCCGTCTGGTGGACGACACCTCAGCACCACTCCGACACACTCTCCCGCAATCTGACTCAGGGATGTTACACTGTGGTTTCCCTCCTGTCATCAAAGATTGGGGGTCCCGAAGGCTTTGCCCCAATCCTGTCATCCGGTGACCTGCCCTGCGAAGGGAAGCTGCACAATAGGTACTCCCACGGAGTGGGTTTTCAGATTTTTTTGCATTTTTGTGTTTTGCGGAATGAAGGATTTTACGGTGGCCGGAGTGCAAATCCTGCCACCAACCTCCTAATAAAAAAGTAACCCAACTGCAGGAGGACGTCCGCAGACACAGTTGGGCACTAGATATGGATCGCCGTTGGCTCACAAGGAGCTCTTCCGCCCTTTGACAGGTTTTGTTTTTAATCCTGCTGGGTGTCCATATCCAAACACCCTCCTCACCAGAAAACCTGGTGGGGGAGACGGTTTAGTCGCCGACAACCCGACCATGGAACAGGTTAGTACAGGTTTACATGGTACCTGTAGCAGGTCACAGATCTAACCTGACCTGACATTAACTCCTCAGCTACCCTCTCATCCTTGAGCTTTCCATCATCTGGCTGAGGTTTGGATGGTACCATTTCCCCAGATTTCAACTGCAACTTCAGAGTTGCTACAACAAGCCTGTGGTCGGTATTGAGTAACTGAACATTCTCCTTGACCCTGCAGTTCTGGATCATCCTCTAATGACCATCAACAAGCAATTGGTCAATCTCCTTTGCCACACCACCAGTGTTGGAATACCAAGTCCATCAATGAGCCTATTGGTGCTGAAACCATAAACCAGCCATCCTACGTCCATGACTTATTGCAAATTCATGGAACTTCGTGCTATTCTGGTTCACAGTTCCAGACCCATGGGGACCAACACATGTCTCATAACCATCTCTATAAGATCCAGTTGATGTACTGGAATCCCCAAGACTAGAAGAGTATTTCGTCTGGGGCACTGATCAACCCCAGACTCTAGCGTGGCGTAGAATGAATCCTTTACAGTGACTCACCTCAGTCGGAGAAAATACAGAGACCAGGGAAATGACACCGAAGGAGTGACGAATCCTTAGTCTCATTATATGCTCGTTGACCGGTGTTACTTCAGTTATCATTGGAGTCAGCTTATTGACACAGCTACAGCAACTCCTTGGTCATGGCAATCATCTGATCAACCAGGCCAAAAGGAGGTGTAACTGCCCGCCATGATATCACCACTATCCGGTCTCCGAACCTCAGAGAGTGCTGCAATACCGATGTCCAAATGCTTGAGCTCTGATGATAACAGAGATAGGTGATCATCCTCTCTTTGGGGTGGGACATTCAAGGAACCCACCCGAAGGGACTGCCTCAGGTAAACCCAAGGAGACCGCCGTTTGTTGGACGACACCTCATCACCACCCCGACACACTACCACAATCTGACCCAGGAAGGTTACCCTGTGGTTTTCCTCATATCATCAAAGATTGGGGGTTCTGAAGGCTTTGCCATAATCCCGTCATCCGGTGAACTGCCCTGCGGAGAGCAGCTGCACAGGAAGTACTCCCACGGAGTGGATTTTCAGATTTCTTTGTGGTGCGTTTTGCGGAATGAAGGGTTTTACGGTGGCTGGAGTGCAAACCCTGCCACCAACCTCCTAAAAAAAAAGTAACCCAACTGCAGGAGGACGTCCGCAGACACGGTTGGGCACTAAATCTGGAATGCCGTTGGCTCGCTAAGATCTCCTCTGCCCTTTGACAGGTTTTGTTTTTCATCTTGCTGGGTGTCCATATCAATACACCCTCCTCACCAGGCAATGTTGTGGGGGAGACGCTTTCGTCGCCGACAACCCGACCATGAAACAGGTAGGTTAGTACAGCTTTACCTAGTACCTGCAGCAAGTCACAGGTCTAATCTGGCCTGTCCTGGGGAGGGGGGGGAGGGATCCAAACCGCCCCCTTAAATCCCCTTAATGAGCGCAGATTTTGATGCGGTCAATACAACTTCGTTAGGCATCAGATGTGAAGCTTGTGGCCAAGTTTCATCAAAATCGTGTATTTGGTTCAAGCGATAATGACTGAAGTGTTTACGGACTGTCTCACTGACTCACCTCCGGACACTGCTCGCTCATATAAGCTCACCTGACTAAAGTCCAGGTGAGCTAATGATTGGCAGAGGCAGAGCTTGACTGCACATGCGTGTTTCCCCCAAATTTGCTGGGCAAAATTATTTTCACACAAGGAAGGTCAACACCAGAATAAAAACTTTCAAGTCTTGATGAAGTTGGTATAAAAAGATACAGCAAGCCCCTTTCAGTGAGCTGAGTGAGTACCGCACCGTTTCACCCACACTTAACGCATAACAGAGAATTGATGGAAGTCCGTCACGTAAATGCTCCAAAACAATTTTTCATACACGTACATGTATTTATGACTTTACTTATTTATGATCAGGTACCAAACTTTTTATCTTCTTCTTGTTAACAAGAAAATAATAATAATAATTGAGTGATCCTTTTCAGTTGAGCGGAACCTCACCTGATCCAGGTGAGGTTCCATAACACCATCTTGTTATGTCAGCATCTTGCTAAACTTTTATCATGACTACGAGGCACAACAAGGACTCTAATATGTCAACAACAAAAACCTGGTGTGCATGAAGAAATAATCAGATTCATTACTTACCAACTGCCATTTCACTGGATCTCGTTGATCGTTGCTATTGGAACTTTTTGATTTGTATAATTAGCAACAAAATGTAGTCATCAAATCTGAATAATATTCTTTGGAGGATTATTTTTTGTTAAGAACATGCTTTGTTGGTTTATATTTTTATTGATATTCTTCCTTTGTGGTTGATGCTCTGGGACTGCGATTCACTGTGGCTCAAAGCACTTCAACTCCTTTTTGGTGAAGATGCTGATGGTTGCCGAGACCTCTTCGGTCCAAACACAGTGGACCGATTATTCCTCAATTACTCTGTGAAGTTTAAGAATTGTGTTGAAGTTGAAGAATCCAAATAAGTATCTGAATTGTCGTTCCGTTCCACCAAAGTCGCACTCTTCGTCTCAACATGCATCTATAAACATTGTCTGGCATTACTTCTTCTGATAGACGCCCTTCAGTCGCCGTGTCCATTAAATTCACTGAAGAGTTGTTCCACAATATTCTCTTGATATTGTTGCGGTTCTCGGAACCGCATGCATCCAACAGATAGTGGTCCTAAGACAGTTATTCCAATAATATACGTGTAGATAGTCCCTTCCCTTTTGTCTAGTGGGACAACAGGGGCGTGCGTTGGGATGATTTCATAGTTAGGTTTGCTTACATCATTTTTTTTTCTTCATTTCGTCCCTACTCTTCTTTTCTGATTATTCTTGAGGTAAATCTGAGCCACGTGCGCCTTCGCTGTGAGATGGGCTCTCGGCGCTGCTGCAAGGAAACGATGACGCGCGGGCATTAACAGCGCAGGGCCCTCATTCCCAAGCGAGCCCTCAACCCAACGTGTGCGGCGAGTCATACAGTGCACTTGGCAGTGCGGGATTGTCGACTCGAGCTTCCAATGATCTGGAGAAGATTGCCGGTTGCATTACGAAAGGCACACGAATGAATATCTCTTAAGAGGCTGCACGAATGGTGTTTTTCACAACACAGGAAACAGCCAGCACGACGCCTATGCTGCACGAAACGCGTACGGAGCCTGATAAAGGCGACTCTGCGCCACGTTGGGCAGGATACGAATGTGCGAAGTAAGAAGTGGTGCATTCCTTTTCAACCAAATATTTGACACATTGGTGTTCGCCCCGCGCACACGCGAGCAGAGTCGTGCGGACGTGGGTGCTGGCCACGTGCGTAATGGCCGAACCCCGTGCACTGTATAGATCTGCTCGAAGGCAGACACATGTAAACATGCACGGATGCATGGATTTATCCATAACGATGTACCTTCAGCCCTCGCTGGCAGCAGCAGATTCCCCACGGATCTGGAACGTCTTCTCGTCTCGACGGCCAGCGAAGCTGTGATCGAGCCAGGGAGTGTTGTACAGTGTGAGCCATGTTGGTGCGCACGGAGCGGGCTCATTGATCGGCGCTGGTCAGATGCCTGAGCAGGCATGCGGGACCCTCGGCCGATCGCCAGGCACGGCCCGGGGTTTTTTGTGGGACGATTCACGCACCAATTTCAGTATGGGCGATTCGTGTCATGTAGTGTGGTCAGACCACAATATTTCCGCTGTCCGAGATGACCTTGCCAGAAACGAAGTGGTGCGGTTTCCTGCCAAAGTTATCAGGTCACGTGAGGGGTCGGGACCAATCGGAGTGCCCGATTCAGGTGATGACGCTTCCCTTCGGGGTGGTCTCCCACCCTGCGTTGCAGGTCCTATAAAAGTCGGAGCGGTGCCTCCGCCCCTCACTCTCACCTCACCCTCGTCTTTCTGCATGACACCTTCTGCTGCCTGGACTCCACCTCTCTCTCACCTTGCCCTCGTCTCTCTGCATGACCCGCCTCCTGCTGCCTGGACTCCGCCCCTCTCTCTCTCTCTCCCTCTCTCTCTCTCGCCTCACCCTTTTTTCCCTGCACGACCCGCCTCCTGCTGCCTCGACTCCGCCTCTCTATCGCCTCACCCTCGTCGACACCGCCACGACCCACCTCCTGCTGCCTGGACTCCGCCTCCTCGTCTCCGCCCACACGGCATCGCCCCCACCCGCCTACCTGGTACTGCCGACCACTCCATCCACGCACTCTGGACTCCGCCCCTTCTCCACTCAAGCCCCTCCTTCATGCCCACGGTCTCCACACGCGCTGCTGAAGCCAGAGACGACGCGCCAGCTGTTGGGCACCGCACCACGGAGCATCCCCCCCCCCCCCCCCCCCCCCGAAACGTATTGGTGGTGCGTCGTGCAATCAAGTGCAAAGGTACGGAGATCTTAGCCTCAACTCCTCTCCCTTTTTGTTTCAATACCTTCTCTTTATCTGGTTTTCTGTGTTTGTGTGTGTGCATGTGTGTGTGTCCTGGCACCTGTCCAGTTCAGTAAGACTTCAGTAAGACTGTCCAGTTCAGAAGATCGTTATTGTTATTATTGTTATTATTTTCACGTTAAGTCTGCTCTGTGTTTGCTTTTGTAAGTTGCTTGTTTATTTTCTGCACCACACCTCTCTCCCCTATGTCTGCACAACACACCCCAATAAATCGTGATCGTGCCACATACCTTTCCTCACCCATTGTAATAAATCATTATTTGGAATGTATCCTGCTCGTTTTTGTCTTTTCATCCATTGATCCAGCATGGTCCGAATCCTAGTTTAGCCCGGACTTTATTCCCAACGATCCGTTCCTATTAGCCGGTACGTCTTTGGCAGTGTCACCCGGCTGCATCCGAACCGGTAAAGTGATCCTATCCGGTAAAGTGATCCGGTCTGGTAGAGTGATCCGGTTCGTACATGGCGTACCGAGGGCGTGTTCCCCGATAATTAAGTCATGTGATTAATTAGGTAACCCGATTAACCCATAGACGGGAGGACCCTAGGTCACCCAGTTGAGTTATTGCCATCCACGGTCGGTTAAGCGACCCGCCGCGTCACGGAATTATCCATGTGCGATGGCCTACAATTCCGGGGAGTCTGGTGGGAGCCGAGATAGCTTCCCCCACCTAGTGGTCTTCTCATCCGACCCCCGGCCAGCAACAATATATAATACGATGTTTGGTGCTGAAACAATCCTTGCTTACCACCTGCAAATAAATTGTGGAAATAATAAATAAACAAAACGTTTATGGGGCCACCATGAGTTTTGTGGTACACAAAATAACATCAAGGCAGAGTGTGTTGGAATAACTAAGGAAATATAAACTCTTGCTTTGAATTGTGTTTTGTGTCAGTGCAAAACAGAGGAATGCTCCACGGGTTGAGGAGTTTCAAAGATCTTGGGGGATAAGAGGCATGCTTGAGGAATTCTGCAGAAAGTGGTGGAATCATCTTTCTGCATCCAAAAATTCGGGTTTGTGAACTCTGCACAAACTTGGCTTCAAAAGTCGAAAGCCTGCATGAAATGAAAAGATTACTTCTTAAATTTGCGAATCCCATTATCCTGGGATATCAAGCATGCATTCCCCTTGTACTACCCACACGATTCTCTTCCACAAGCTTATTAAAACTTTACATTTTTGAAAAACATTTTTTTTCAGCTCTTTGCCATACCACCTGTGCTTTGATTCCAGAGTCTGACTTCACACACCTTTATGCCTTTCCAGCAGCTTTAACCCTCGCATAGAACTTAAGTTGTGTTTTCAAATGTACTTTGAATCCCTCAGATCCATCCATCCATCCACTGGGACCATATTCTGTACAGAGCATTGGTGCTACCAAAGCAGTCTCCTGGGCTATTGGATACAATCCTGAACAGGTGGTCACCACTCTGACACAGGATATTCAAATGGCTCAATCATCCCAACAAGCTGGTACTCATTTTGCCAACCTCAGAAGGATGGCAGGCTGAGTCAACCCCACCTGGTATTAATTCAACAGTAAAGCAGGATTAGAACTCAGGCATCTGGGATCCCAAGGCCATCACCCTTGGCTTAAAGCCAACACCAGGCAAATACCACAAATGATTGCTAAAAATGACTATCTAACATACTGACTCACTCATATCAATGTTTGGTACTTTCTCAGTGGGCAAGAAAACTGAAGCTTTGCATATTGATACAACTCAAAGTTACGATTGCATTACAAAATCACAATACTGTCTATAAACGAAACTATCCAGAAATGAAAGTCCACCCGTGGCTTGTCATTCCTTGTTACTTGTCATGTAAATGTCTAACAGCTTGTTTGCCGGTTGGACTGCTCATAAATAACGAGCTCATGCTGCTCACTCATTCCTACATTTTTTGCTATATTTATCTGCTTGTAGAATGTATGTACAATCTACCAGGAGATAATAAATAGATCTTACACCTTTTGTCTTCGTTTCATTCATTGCTTTACCTTTCTTGTTTTCGTATCTATTTTCCTTGACCAATGCAGCTAGAACTAGGAAGCATCTCAAAATGCAAAGCTCGTTTGCGTCCACTTTGTAATGACAGGCTGAGTCAACTAAACTTGACGAATACGACAGTTAAAAAAATTTGGTCATCCTCACTAGAATTCACAGACCGGTGTTTGTTTGTGTGTTTGTCGTGCTATTCCTCCTAAACTTCGAGCCCAATTACATTACAGACTTGTTACGTAGGATCAGCATAACCCCAATTAATGTATAGGGGTGTTTTTGTCTCTGCCAGTGGTCTTGCGGGCAGTGCTGGATTAACCATTAGGCAGACAAGGCCATGTGCCTTAGGGCCAGCCAAAAATTCGGGCCAAAAATTATTTTCACATTAAATATTTGTCTTTTTTTGTATTCAATATTGTGACGTCCATGGGACTTGAACAGTCCCGCCAACGTAGAATGAGCCGGAACGATGGAGGCGGTTTATTTATTTATAACCCAAACATGGCGGTTCTAATCGCTCTTCCGCAAACGGGACGAGGAAGGTGGCACGAGTCACTTTTCACTGAGTTGATGATGTTTATTTGTTTTTATTATTAACCAGAAATAACAAGACTCGGCAAGAAGAGGGATCGGGGCGATTCGACGGGATGGTGTGGGATCGGGCGTGGGGAAAACACAGACAATTCCAATGAATATATAGATCTCAAACCCTCTAAGGCGCCAAGTACACACACACACACACACACACACACACACACACACACACACACACACACACACACACACACACACACACACACACACACACACACACACACACAAAACGTAGCTACTTCTGGTGGTCAGGCTGGACCGTGGTGTGGACGCAACTGTCCCTGGATCGGCGTCGGATGAGCTGGCCTTGCTCTCGTCAGGGGGGCAGGAGAAACCGTGGTGCTGTCGACCTCCTGGTCCTGGCCCAAGTCCGCTCACAGCCACCAGGGAACCAGTTCTGGCGCCAAGTTGCGAGCAGGAGAGGGAGGCAGGTCCGCCCGCCGTTCGACCCCGTACTCCGAGTCAGCAGAACCCCAGAGCCAACCAAGGTGAGGCACGAGGCTCAGCAAGGCTCCAAGACACTATGAAGAACACGATCGAATCAGCACAACAACAAGTACCCTTCCCGCGCAACAGCCTCTACACCAAAAAAACACGATCTTTTTTGTCCCGATCTTCTTCCTCTTCTTTTTCGACCCCCGAACAGAACCTTTTTATCCTCCCGTCCTCGTCACTTCCAATCGAGCCGTTTTATTGGCCCACCGCTGTCGCCTTCTGCCAATCGTGATCACGGGGCGGAGCCATCCGCTGCACTGTCCTGTGACGTCACGACCAGCCTCCAGAGAATACCAAAAGGGGTTTACGCAGACACACTTACCCTATCCCGTGTCCCTATCTAATTACGTGACAATTATCATTTCCCCCTTGAAGAAATGAACATTTACTAGACAACTTATCACCACTGAATTGCTACTTATTACATCGAGATCCTGGTAAACTCGAACAGCATGGCATACCTAATTAAACATCCTAATTACCCTTTGAATGCATACCCCCCCCTCAAACGTAACAATATTTTGTTCTTGAATCAGTTCATCTTTTGTCTGGGGTCCATTTCCATGAGCCTGAGATCTAATTTAAAATTTTCAGGCCATTCTCTAAAATTTCAAAATGTGCCTTCGGGCCAGCCGAGGCTTAATCCGGTACTGCTTGCGGGGTGTGAGGGTGTGGGGGGGGGGTGGGGTGACGCAAATTCTCTATGTAAATGTGTATCGTGTAGCGCCGCCTATAGGTAGGGGAGGGTATGACAAGTCTCCACCATTTACAGTACAGTATTCCTGTCCCCACGTTTTCCAGTGTTGTGAGGTGTTTTGAATTATAAGCAGTAGGTATGTTTTTGCTTCATGCATGTAACCTGAGTTATTTATTATTATTATTTTCAGGAGCGATAGAGGCAGCTGTCAGCTGCCTACACATTTCCCAAATAAAGGGATGTGTCGGAAGAACATATTGCATTGCTTGGAACTTGATCGCTCGTCAGGCGGGTACTCTGCTAGTTTTATTAATTTGTGTTCTCCCTGTTCTCATAATTAAGGTTTGATGAATATTTTATGGCAATAACTCAATTGGTAAAAACGCTATGGGTCTCAGGGTTCCACCAACCCATACACACGGAAGCGATAAAAAGAAAAAAGAAATAGCGGGGCGTCTCACGCTTGACGTCTAACGGGGCTAATAAGGACTATTCAAAGTCACTGACTTTGTCCTTTCACATTTTGACCAAATTTATAATTACTTTGTCCATATTCTAATAAAAAGATTTGTTGAAAATTTGATGATAAAAGCTCAAATGGTAAAAAAAAAATTCTGGTCTGGACAGACACACAGAAGCAGTTGCCAAATCCCAATCTCTTGCTATGCAGAAGGGGTGGGGAGTATAGGGGAGGGACAGGTGAGTGATAATTGTTTAGAATTTAGATCATACCTTGATAAGCCATGAATGCTTTCTATTTTAACTTTTCAAGGATAATTTCTACATTCTTTGGGGAGAGTTAATTCGTTTAACACCATTTGTAGGTTAATGGACTAGAAGATTGAATCCAAACGATTTTACTGCGATAGTCAAGCAAATAGATGACTGTTTGGCATTCGGTTCTTTCATAACACTTTATGACTTCACCTTTCCATTGTGTGTAGTTTAAATTTCCTCATTTTTCCACTCATGTCTAAATTATTAATCTAAAGCTACATTGATTTATTTTCTTGACCAAAAGAAAAATGTTGCAAATGTTGCAAATCCGTGCAAGAAATCCACGAATGTGGTGGCCGTGTATGGTGAGCGACCTTCACCATACACTGCCACCACGTTCATGGATTTCTTTGGAGCTGGAACGTTCTTTGCATAAAAACCTGATGACACCTTGATGCTCAATCTTTGTAAGATCCTTGATTGTATGGCACAGCAAACTTCGGGATTATACTCGAAAACAACAAACAGTCATTTTGATGAAGCTCATGACCTATGTATGAGAAGCATATGAAAGTTGCTCGTGCATGTGAAAGTTAACGGGCCTGTGAAAGAAAGTTCAACAACTTCGTTGCTTGGGTAACAAGATTATTTGGTTGTCCCCATTTCCCACCTGGTTCTAGGAACCACTTACGGAGAGATTAAGAAAGAATCAACTTCACAGGAGAACATTTAATGCAGGAACAAGAGTAACTCGTCTTAGCTGTTTGACCTTAGTTTTAACAAGAGAAGATTTGACCTCTTTACAGTATAATTGAGTGTGCTTGACTGCTGATTTAAAGAGAAGAAATTTGTGTCATTCACCTTCGACTGTAATTCTCACATCCTGTCTTCCTGTGTTGTTCATCCCTGTTTTCCCCCAAGGCAGTGCAGGGAATGAAATCCATGACGTGACATAAAGGACACTCACAAGGACTACAGTCTTCCGATATCAATCCTTGTACAACGAGGACACAAGCATTATTTAATTTGTTGTAAAAACAAGACGCAATAGTACAATGAAAGCTACACCTGTATGGTACAGTACGGCATCACGTACCATTTTGTTGTATTTATTATTTATTTGTTTTTTTAGAAATTGGACCTTGATGTCACTTTCCTTTCGCCTTTCTCTGAAATGAATACATATCTCGAAATAAATTGTCTCCCACACAATAAATTAAATTACATTTCAAATTTCCATAAATATTTGTACAAACTGCTCTATAATGTACGTAACAACAATCTTGAAACTGATGCTCAATTTAAGCTTTAAACTATCCCATGTTTATTAACATCAATTTTCAGTGTAAGTATTGTCTTATATTATCATTGGAATTCCGAAGGAGGAAAATGATCATCTGCATTTCACTCTTTAAAAATGGAATTTTAACCACCAACCACACCCTTTACTTCCCCTGTCTCTTAATATCCACATCGACCTCACGTCCCTTGTCTCCAAACAAAATCTCCGCTCTCTTATTATTACATCCTACAAAGCTCTCGGCCCTTGTTTCTCTCCTTCTAACCCCACCTTCCAACCAAATCCCCAACTATTACATTCTTCAAACCTTCTGTCCCTGGTCCCCCACCCCCTCCATCCTCCAAACAAAAATCTCCCACATTCCCTTACTATCACATCCTCCAAATATCCTGAACCTTTTCGCTCCAATCTCCTTCCCGCATTTGTTTTTATCCATTATCCCCCTTCTTCCTTGTGTATGTTATTTTATCGATAACCCCTTACCAAATACCCAACAAGATTACCCTGCACAGTTATTTGTAGAATTAGACACACAGGATAGTGAATTAAAAATCAAAAAACATAAAATAAAATTCACAAATAATTCCTTGATTCCGAAAAATGCAAAATGACATGTCGGGTCTCACGGTGACAGTTCTGAAACCAAATAACATTATATTTTTCCACATTCTAATAAAGTATATAAAACATTGTTTAATAAATCCAAACCTTGGGCTTTTTCAATCAGTAAATATTTGATCTGTGTTAAAGTTTTCATTATTTTGTGAAACTCTCAGGTCATTAAATAATTCATTCATTTAGTGAGCGTAACCTGATGTGACATTTCAACCGCTGATCAGAGCATTCGGTATACAAAAAGAGCAATTTGACACTTACAAGGTATGATCTGAGAAAGTGTTTTTTTTTCTTCTTTTTTTCCAGGACATTACAAGGTTCCCCTTTAATGGATTTCTCTTTAAATATTAATAAATCACTCCCAGTAACCCTGTGAAAATGAGGCGAGTTCAGCATTGTCCGCACCTTCTTTGGAGGTAAAAGGATGAAAGAAGCTTTTCAGTTTGGCAATTAATAATTATCAATCTTCATAACATCGAATTATCCGATAAGATAATTAAATAATTTTGCTTTATCCACTTTGACCTCATTATGTTCACATATTGCTGAGCTGTCATGCATTCATCTTTTAGCCGTTATTGGTTTTAGTGTAACTTTATGTAAATCTTTCCTTATCTTATAATGTAACACTGTGCAAGTCCGATTCAGTAGAATCCCAGGTCACATGAGCTAATTCACATTGGAGTGGAGATGAGACTCATTGATAAAGTCAGAGTGCATAATTTATTGACTTAGTGATTTGCCGATCATTGCAATGGTGAAAGAGAGAATAGATTATGGAGATATCGACTTATTCTCCGAAGGCTTCAGTCAGTTTGAGGTCAAAGTAATCTGTGATATCTGTGTGAGCTTTCTGAACAACTTTCATTAACTCAGAATATCCATTTGACAGCCCCCCTCCCCCACCCCCACTGTACACCCACACCCGGTATCTGAATTTCATAAGCTGTGACCTTCATCACTTTGCCATTTTGAATAAGCAAATAGTAATAACGGACTTGCTTCCCAGGAAGCAATGTCGACGTGTTGAAAAAGTAAAAAGTACATTTATTATCATTATGTTGTGCTGTGATTGCTGTGAAAATGAAGAATTGATTGAAAAAAATATATAATATAACTACTGCTACTGCTACTGCTACTGCTACTGCTACTGCTACTGCTACTGCTACTGCTACTCTGCCACTGCTACTCTGCCATTTTGCTGCTCCTTGAATTGCTCTTCCATTCGGCTTCAGCTACATATCCTCAGGATTTATGAGTATTTTTGTTTTGTTTTGGTTACACGAACCTAGTGGGTTCATTTGTATGTTTCTTTTGTCTTGTGGCTTGGTGATTAATTAGCTTTGTTTTTGTTGAGGCCTATCCATGGTGCTAGTTTTGCCACACCTGATTTGTGGCATTATCACCAAAATAGTTTTTTTAATTCCTTTTGTTTTTGCTGTTTCACCCTTTACTTTCCTGTTTCTAATTTTGCATCGTTTTGTTGATTGGGCTGAGAAGTTATTTTCTCTAGGAGCGCTTGATTATCCTTTCAAGTTAATCTTCAGTGCAGTGCTAAAATAAGCATAACCTCGTGAACGAGCTAAATAATATAATTTCATTTAACGTTCCGTTTGATAGATAATATACTGTTAATAATCATGCCTCTGGATAGTGCATGGCCAACAATGGCCATGACGACCTCCAGAGCAGGTGTGAACCACCCTGCACACCTGTTTAAGGCTTCATAACAAGGAAGTACGGTGTGAAGTGCAAGTTGGGACAAATTTCCCAAATAGAGGTATATGTAAAGGCACAGCTAATGTTGTCGATCCATCAACTAAAGTTGCAGCCTCAAAAATGTATGGACAAACTGTGCTCTTTCTTAACTCAGTGGCTGCAGCAAATATGATGATAGAGGAAGGGATTGGTGTGTGAGGGCTCTTTGTACAAGTTGAGCTGCTCTCAAATCTTGGTACAACGATTATTATATCGAATATACCCCACCCCTATTTGCTTGATAATGCAGTAGTGTCTTTCCTAGAACAATTGGGAGTGTTAAGATTACCCATTAGGCCTGTGTATTTAGGTTGTCATGAACCATCCCTACAATATGTCTTGTCTTTTAAAAGCCAAGTCTCTATTGTGTCAGTTAAAAGATAGACGATGTGGTATTTGTGAGTAAGCATTAGTAAATGACTGTCTTCGTCTTCTTACATATGGCAGCTTAGCTGCTGGGTAGGTATTATTTATTGGAAGCATGACTGTGTCATTGATGCAGTGCCCCTCTCCCAGAACACACTGGTACTCATTTCGCTGACCCTCAGAACGATGACAGGCTGAGTCAACCCCCTGGTGTACTGGTGTATTAATTCAATGGCCAACAGGCCTTGAACTCAGGAACCTAGGATCCCAAGCCACCATCCTAACCACTAAGCCAACACCAGACTTAGTAAATGCCTGTAAATGAATGATTAAAATTGATGGTTACATTTTATGTTTTGTGTAGCATGGATCGGTAAATTGTAATATAAACTGCTTGATATAATGAGCTAATTTTGACTGTAGATGGCGGTATTGTACTGTAAACTGCCGAGTGAGATCCTTGAAGGTGCTGGAACGTTCTCAGATGAAACTTCCAGGATGGACGAGAATCGCAGTTACTGGAAGCATGAGATTTTTCTGTGATAATATATAAAGCCACTAGAAGGAGGTGTAGGGAGATGGCTGACATGCGACGAGATGTGTGCATCCATTGTCCAGTGCTCGATTTAACTCTGATGAGTGAACGAGGTGTTAATGTCCAGAGTGGTTGTTAACGTGTGGAGCCAATTATTATAAACAGGTTGATTAAAACTCATTAAGATTGTGTATCGGGAAAGAATTCCTTTGAGCTCTTTAATCATCCTTAACGGGCCAGCGTACGAGAGGGAATAACGACAGGACTCAATGGTTCAGCAGCCTCGGTGGATGAAGTGAACACACGTGAGTTGTGCTGGCAGAACTGGGACACTGGGTGGCAGAAACAACTCAACGTGGGAATCAGAGTTGGACATTGCATTGCATGTAATGGTGAACTTCCTCATTTGACTTTGTATCTGTTTATTTGAAATGCAAGTTCCAAAAACGTTACGCAGTTGATGTGATCACCGCAACACCTCTCAGAAGTCACACACACCAACTGACAAAGATCCATTCGAGTGGTAGCCGACCGGTATGATCGTTCAGATGCATGAAGTGCAAACCATGGATTTCAGTCATTAGAGAGTGGGCTGGGTTCGGCATCAAGAACGACATACGTACATTAAAGGGAAGGAAAACCCAAAGGTGTGCGTATACCCCCGACATATTGAAATGAAAAAAATTACGCTGAATGTGAGGAGTCCTTTGTAATTCTTTTTGATGGAAAGAACCACAAGGTGTTTTATATGACAAATGAGCCTCGTTATTACGTGAGCAAAGCGAAGGATCACATCAGGGTAGATTGCTCCCACATCATTAAAGAGGTTGCAGCTCTTCAACACCTGGGTAGGCCCAGAGAAGATTCCAATGTTACCCCAGGTGTCCTAAGAGATGCATCTGCTCCTTTGTTCCTAAGGTCAGATTCCCCGAGTGAAAGTTTAATACAGTCTCCTCATTCTAGCTCTTCGGCTGCCATAAATCAATGGCAGAAAGTGGGACTAGCGACGGAAAAGCGAGCGCAGAAGAGAAAATCAGGACCTCGGAGGATGAGACCGAGGAGCACTTTGGTACCATTGAGGATGAAACAGAAAATAATGTGTCAAAGGGATTCATAAGTTTGAGTGTTCTGAAAGAGAAAAGAGTTGAAACCCAATTTGAAGAAATGGAAGAAGAAGGCGAAGAAGAAAAATAAACTGTTCCTCAAACAACAGGATATGGGGAATTTTTGCTCCCAGATCCACCCAAAGACATGTCGAAGAATGACCAGAAAGAGGGACCATCAATTAGTAAACCCAGAACGGTAAAGATGAACGACCCTGAGGCATCTGACTCGACAGAACCAAATTCTACTGAGATGTCGGTTGCTAAGTCAACACATCCAGAGGAAATAGTAACGACAACAAAGCTTTGAAGTGAACCAACGATTGAAACACCAGCAATAGCAGTTCTGACCAAAAGGAGTAATACTGAAGTTCCAAAAGATGCTGAAGTAGCGTTCGTTGGCGTGACAGACAGACAGATGGTACCATACATGCAAGTACCAAAGACTGGCACTACCAGAAGTCTCGAGTCATGTCACTTCATGCATTGTTCATGCAGAAAAGGTAACAGATGAGCACATTTCTACTGTACCACACCAAAAGGATGGATCTCCTATCCAAACTGATGAAGATGCTCTCATCCCTACAGCATAACTTCGAGGTGAACCAATGACTGCTGCACCAGCACCGAAGAAAGTTTTCTCTGCGACACCGGAAGACTATGCCAAGTCACCCTTAAGAGATGACAAGGCAGAAGACTTGACATATGGTATAAGTGCACCAAAGGAGAAGGCATTGAACTTCCAGACAGCGAAGATGAGGAGAGCATTGGCGACGGGGAAGAGGATCAAAGGTCACTGATTCACAGCCATTCCTGTATTCCCAGCCAGGAAAAATTCCCATTCCTGTATTCCCAGCTTCGACAGCAGGAAGAAAGTAGAATATGCACTGAAAACAGTGGAAAGATTATGATTTGCCCATGCATTCCTTGTATATACTGAGGAGAGAGAGAGGGATATACACCAAAGACTTCAGGCTTGGCTGAGCAAGCCCGATTCAGAAAGATTCGAGCAAAGCTGTTGAGTTACGGGTCTGAATATGAGATAGCTCAAAAATGGTGACCTTCGCAGGAACAGAACTCTCACTATGCAATGACGATACCAAATTTATGAACAGGATCATTGAATGTCAGTGGTAGTGAGGATGCATTTCATGTGCACCAGGTATTGTCCTTCTCTATCAAGGAAAAACTTGAAATAACCTTTTTACAGGAAATCCACATGACCCCAGAGGCTGCATCCCGATGGGAAAACCAATGGATAGGCTTGGCCTTTTACAGTCACTTCATGGACACATCCTGTGGAGTGGCTGAAATACTTGTCATCAACGAAGTCAGTTTGGGGTGGTTGCAACACATAAAAGCAAGGTTTGAAGAATTTGTTGTAAATTTTATCAACATTTATGCACCATGTGTAGGAGCTGCAAGAGGTCGCTTCTTCAACCATTTGAAGAGGTTCATGCCTGGTGTTGGCTTAATGGTTAGGGTGGTGAGCTTGGGATCTTAGGATCCTGAGTTCAAATCCCACTCAGCTATTGAATTAATATAAGGTAGGGTTGACTGTGTAATCCTTCTGAGGTCAGCAAAATGAGCACCAGCTTGCTGGTATCCTATGTCGGAATGGCAACCCGTCCAGGATTGTACCCAATAGCCAAGGAGACTGCTTCGGCAGCACCAACGCTCTGCACAGAGTATGGTCCCAATCCCAATGGATGGATGGATGAAGAGGTTCATGTTCACCTTGCCTCATGAAAAGGGCATAATTATCGGAGGAGACTTTAATTGCACTCTAAATCCCTCCCTTGAATGAATAGGTAAGGAGCCACACAATCCTTCTGTTAGAATATGACAAGAAATGATAATACTGTTAAACTTGAGAGATACTTGGCATATGCAGCACCCTGCAGACAAGTCTTTTACATGTACGAGTATCAGAGGTGGTCCTATCTCACAATTCCGGTTGGATAGAATTTACGTGTCTCACCGTTGGTGTAAGTGTCAATGACTCCGGTATAAAGGTTGCCCATTTCGCACATCATAATCTGGCCTAGATGAAGTTTCCCCTGGCTGAAACAAGGTGAGGTCCCAGTTTTTGGCACCTGAACAATGTAACTGCTGGCACCTGAACACCTGAACACCTGGAGTAATTAAAAAAAGAGACTTTTGCTCATTTGGACTGGTGGGATGTAGGCAAGATACAATTGAAATTGCTATGTCAGGAATACTCATATGGCATGAGCAAAACACCAAAGAAAGGGATCAAAATGCTGGCCAAGGAACTGCTGCATCTTGAGAAATGCCTGACCACACTTTCCTTTCCTTGGATCAAGAGAGCCTTTGACCGGATGAACCATGATTACCTCTTTGAGACCCTGCTAACTTTTGGGTTGGGGAGGAGATATGTAGGCTTGATCCAGATGTTGTACATGTCAGCAGAATGCCAAGTTAAAGTCAATGGTTACTTGCTTTTCCCCGTTCCATTTGAGAAAGGAATAAGACAAAAATGCCCCCTGTCTGGCAAACTCTACCCCCTATGTATTGAACCCTTCCTTTGTTTGATGAGGCGGAGGCTAACAGGCATTGTGGCATCACAAAACAGGGTCTCCTTCATACTTTCTGCATATGCAGATGACATCGTAGTTTTTGGGAGAAGTGTAAGAGATATGCAAGCCATTTATGATTGTCAGCAAGTGTATTCAGTGGCATCGTCTGTGACAATCAATTGGAGAAAAAGCTCTGGGATTCTGATTCGACCAATGTAGATCATGGAGTTCCCAACACTTTTTCAGAAATTAACATGGAGTCACATTGAACTTAAGCATTTGAAGGTGCATATGCCCACTTCAAGTGGTTGCTCACCACTCATTAACTGGAGCACTTTCGGGGACAAGATAGAAGCGAAGTTGAAAGACTGGAGTGGCTACGAACAGTCCTGTCTCCGAGAGGGAAAACACTCCTTATTAAACAGTTAATCCTTCCAAAGTTAGTATTCAAGCTCTTGCATAAGTATTTCAGAGGAGTTTCTGGTCACGATGCAGTGGAAGTTATTGGACTACGTTTGGAATGGCAAACATTGGGTTTCTGGCATTCTGAGCTTGCCTTTGGCTCAAGGTGGAAAGTCTTTTCCCAGCCTTCGAAGACACTACCACGCATCCAGGCTGAAGACCATTCAACACTACCTTTTTGTGAACCCTGCACCACAATTGTGCTCACTGGCATCATACTGTTGTAGTGCAGGGTTCGCTGGCGAGGATGACCGCTAGACGGAGCAGTTGGGCCGTCTCCCCTCCGAATTCCGGAATTGAAGGTCGCCACTCCGGATAACTCCGAAGTCGACGGGTCGCTTAATGGACCGTGGACGCCAATATTTCACCCGCGCGGTTAGGGTCTTTTTGTCTGATTCCAATTTACCTAAGTAGCCGTGCGGTCTAGCTACCAGGGAAACCACACCCTCGGCCGGCTTTGTCCCAACCGACTCACTGTTACCGACTCGGATCCGGCGTAACCGAGCGGAAATTACCAAAGTCGTGCCGGCCCAAATGACAATTTACGGCACAACCGGCCTCCCTAATTCTCAAGTCCGAACCATACTGGGTCAATGAAAGAAAGCACAGACAACGAACTGGAACATTTTACAGTTATTTATTTACAATGTAAGAGGGAGGGAAACACAGAGCAGACTTAATCATGAATATGCAGGAAGTATTTACAATGATCCAATCACTTAAACGATTTCTACTGATCAGACTGGCCACAGACAGACACACACACTGAAAAAGAAATGGACCTCGTGGGTCTTCATTTGGTCCTTCAGCTCGGGATGGAAGGCGAGCTGAGGGTCAGAATCTGGCCGGGTACCTGGCCGCCTCATGCGGTTTTATCGACTCCAACCCTCCACGGTGGGACTTGAACCCATGACCCAGAAGCCAACGAGTCCACGATCCTAGCTGCCATGAACGACGATCGATGACAGGAGCACCACAAAACACCTCTGCCATGACCACCACCACCACGAGCACCAACACAACCACCGACCACCAAAGAACCCCGAAAAAAACCGCTGACAAGAGACCAAAAGACCTGACCCTGCTGAGACAGCTCACCACCTTTCTTATCCCTCCCCCCGGGTGGGTGGAGGGATCCGCTCTGAGGTAACTCGCCTCCGGATTGGTTGGGGGGGGCATCGGGTGATCGGTGTCCTCCCCTCATTGGACGAGGAGAACATTCCATCTGGCTGGGGTGGGGTCGGTTCTGAGGTGATCTCACCCCCGATTGGACGAGGGGAACATTCCATCTTTCTGGGGCGGAGTCGGCCCCGAGGTGATCTCACCCCCGCCTATGTCCTTGGCCTCGAACACGTGCGTAATGGCGCTGAAGGAGTGGAGGGGAATTTAATGCAGAAGACTAACTAGAAAGAAACTCACAGCGCACACATGAAATTCCCATTAGACAGAGGGGAGAGATTCTAACTATCCACATGTACTTAACGAAATAACTAAACTTTGGATCAACTGTATGTGTGAATGCGAATGGTTTCCGGATTCGTAACAATAGTTCCTCAGAAAAGTGCTCAATCTTGGGTACCGTGGTGGAAAATAACTCAATTTCCACACGATGGATCAGCGTACCAAAACGGAATCTTTCATTTCGTATATACGGAGGAAGAACATTCAGTGATTCACTGAAACATTCAAATGAACTTCACTAACTGGAATCCCGAAGAAATCCCTCTTATACTCATTCGACATCCAAAAAAATGGGAGGGTGAGACATTTGCCAATTCAACTACGGGATAAGCTGATAGGCACTAGGCGAAAGAACTCAGAACCGCAATATGTGACTTGTTTCTATGCAGCGAACAAGACACTTTTTCATCGTAAGATATTCATTTATCACTATGTCGGTCAAAAGACTCAGGAAAAGGGAAACATTACTGACAGCCAATTCGACTATAGTACAACAACTAAATTTATAACGTACCAACAACAAGTGAAATTAATTGAGAAAACATTAAAATAATTATTTTTCTTCCACAATACAAAAGACATATTTTTGTCATGACCTCACAGAGCCTGTCTAGTGCTACATTGCCTCTCTTTTATCAAGAAATGCTGAAGGCTTGGCATGTAGTCGACATAAAAAGAACAGACCCTCATCCAGGCAAGGACCTGTTAGAAGAACCGCTCATTCTCAACCCTTTTCTCTAGGGCCCAACCCAGGCCTCCTTCTCAATAAGAAGGAAGCTCTCAACTGGTAATATATCCTTCTGAATGACAGGAACAGAGGCTTTCTTTCACCTGAAGAACTCACAATGAAATTGGGCCTACGGACAATCACAATCCCCTCCTGGATACCGGAAGAGGTTAAAATCTCTTTGATTCCTCCCGACCTGGCATGTCTAGAGGGTGACGAGGGTGCATATGTCCATCAGTCGCAACATGGACTTTAAAATTGGACCACGATGTTGCGAGCTCTCAGCCACCACTCGCACACAATATGAGTAAGGTGCCTGACACAGCTGAAATGCCCTTCTGTGGGCTCTCAAGGAAGGATGTATACTTGCTGGTTATCTATTCACTCCATTATATAGGTCTTGCAACCCGGAAAGATATTCCCTGGCATGACATTCTTCAACTTCCTTTGCCAGTTCATCCATGTTCGGGTTCACCCTATCTCAATCCAATGCCAAGAATGATGGCGGACTGAAGTTGGAGGTTGCCACATGGTGCAATGAGCTCGGGAGCTTCGATGCAGCGCTTCACGAACTTTCCAGAGAAATGTTGCTTTTGTGGTGAAAGGAAAACTAGATTTCACATATCTATCTATAATTCCAGCAATCTCTGTGTGTGTGTGTGTGTGTGTGTGTGTGTGTGTGTGTGTGTGTGTGTGTGTGTGTGTGTGTGTGTGCGCGCGCGCGCGCGCGTGTGTGCGCGCGTGTGTGTGTGTGTGTGTGTGTGTGTGTGTGTGTGTGTGTGCGCGCGCGTGTGTGTGTGTGTGTGTGTGTGTGTGTGTGTGTGTGTGTGTGTGTGTGTGTGTGTGTGTGTGTTTATGTCTGTCTGTCTGTCTGTCTGCGACCACCGTTTCTCGACGACCGCCGGTCCGATCTGATTGAAACTTGCCAGGAATATTGCTGGGGACCCGCGGATGTGCCTTTTCAAGGTTTGATATCGATCGGACGAGCGGTTCCCAAATTACGGACATTTATCTGTCGACCAATGACAAGACACAGTGCTATGACGTCACGATAACGTCACAATTACTGTTTATTTATTTATTTATTTATTTATTATTATTATTTTTTTGCACGATCGACGGTCCGACCTGATTGAAACTTGCCAGGAATATTGCCGGGGACCCGCTGATGTGCCTTTTCAAGGTTTGATATTAATCGGACAAGCGGATCCCAAGTTATGGCCATTTATCTGTTGACCAATGACAGGACACGGTGCTATGACATCACGAATGACGTCACAATTAATGTTTATTTATTTATTTATTGTTTATTTTTTTTTTTGCACGTTTGACGGTCCGATCTGATTGAAACTTGCCAGGAATATTGCTGGGGACCCGCGGATGTGCCTTTTCGAGGTTTGATATTAATCAGCCAAGCAGTTCCCAAGTTACGGTCATTTATCTGTCGACCAATATCTGCGAGAGAGGGGGGATGAGAGTGGGGTCGAGAGAGTGGGGCGAGAGAGGAGGGGGAGAGAGGGAGGGAGACTAGGGGGAGAGAGGGGGCAAGAGAGCGGGAGAGAGGGGGGGCAAGAGGGGGGAGAGAGAGGGGCGAGAGAGAGGGGGTGAGAGAGGGGGGATGAGAGTGGGGGGCGAGAAAGAGGGGGGATGAGAGTGGGGGGCGACAGAGAGAGGCGACAGAGAGGGGGCGAGAGAGGGCTGCACATACTGGCACTCACCTACGGGCACGCCCCTACGGGCCCGTGCTAGTACCTACAATGCTGCCATCTTCAACTAATTTTCTTACTGATGAAAAACCTGCTATTCCACATCTGGCTTCACTTCTCTCCAACACTTTTTTTATCATTGGGCGCCCGCTCAAGAAACAAAGAAAGTCACGCGATCTCCTTGTTAACTGTGTTTCTACCTGTGAAAAAATGGCAATATATAAAACAAGGAAGGCAAAAATTGAGAGAAATGCGGCGTAACAACTCTGAAGGCTTGAAGGCCTCAATATGCTCATACATTGTTGCAGAGTATAAGGCGGCAAAATATTGTAACACTGTCCAAAAGTTAAAGAAAACCTGGACCATAAATGATGCACTTTGTAGTATTTTCCCACAAGGTACTTTGTAGTATTTATCTTATTTGTGTAAATGTGTAATTTTGTTTTTTTGGTGATCTTTTACCTCTCCTTCTGTCTTGGTAGTGCTTTCTCTTTAAAATGTTCCACCTTGCCCACTGCAGCCCTGAACATGGACTAGCAGGGATGAGGAAAGTGAGCAACATTCAATAGAATTGTGGCAATTCTAACAAAAAGCACTACTACTACTACTACTACTACTACTACTACTACTACTACTACTACTACTACTACTACTACTACTACTACTACTACTACTACTACTTGAATGGCCCTATTATTCCAACATTGACTGTGATGCCTCCTTGGGGGATCCGACCACTCCATTCTTAACACCTGATTCGACTTCACGAACGCATGTTCCTCTATCAGGGCTCCAGATGTTAGTTGTTTTAAGTAAATTTTTGATATCTTAAATTCCCATTCTTACCTTCCTACTTCATCCCTTCAGCCCACCATCTTTTGCTCCACTAATGACCTCACACTATGTTGGAGATCAACTTTTCGGGTATTATTTCAGTTCTAATTTCTACATAAGTTTGACCCAACTGTTTATGGGTGACAAACTTTTCTCCTATTTTGCTATTTCGATGGTTCGCTCATCAGATGTCTGTTTCATGTTCATCATGCTGCTGGCTGGCTTCATCAGCTTCACTTCACTCCTTAATTTTCCCCATTTGTTCTCTGAACTTAGCCACAACCTGCACTGACAAGTTATCGATTTTGCTCATCCCTGCAAGTATTTAAATGTTTTCTCAAATCAACATTTTGTTCATTTAACTTGACATTCAATTTATAATTTTGTTTCATTTATGTTAGTCGACATAGCTATTGCATCATTGAAAACAGTTTTGTCTCAGGGACAATTGCTCCCTCTTAGTATCACCCAAAGAGTGCTCAACATCCTCTCGTTCCTCTCTTCGACCAAATTTCACGGCAGAGCACGTTTCCATTTTATGCTAATGTAAAAATAGGGAAAAACGATTTTGTCACTACAGTGTAGTGGAGCACCCTACCAAATTCCACCACAAGAGGGCACTATCACACTGCACTGGCTCCAATCGTGACCACCCACAAGGTGCAGTAAGATGACCGCGCCCCAAAAGGCAGTATTCACACCCCATGTCAGAGAGCTGCTTGCGGCGGGATTCCGAGCGGTTGGAATAAAGAGGCTGTTTAACCAAATATGAAGGAAACAGGACTTGTGTTACAATGTTGGTAATATCAATCTTTATGAACAAATTACAGAGTTTACCAATGCAAATTACCTCTATTATCATAAAACTATCCTACACTAAACAAATACACAGCAACAGTTCATCAAAATGTGTTGGCATACTCTCCAAATTATGAAACCAAGGAAACTGCCCAAGTACGTGAGCAAGTTGAGATGTTATGTTGACCACGTGATGATCCACAATGAGCACTGGATGTAGTTCCAACTGATTTATAATGAAGCAGTGTATGGTCGACTTGATGGTGTAGCAAATAATAGAGGGAACCACAAGCATTTTACCATGAAAGCAATTGTAAAAGAGGACAAAACAAGAGGAGAAGTCGACGTTATAGGTTCTGTGTAGCTCGGTGATGCAAACAAACTAGTTTGTTTAGTGTCTCTTTGCAAAGAGTACCAGTTTAACTCAATAATGTAAGCCTTGCTGTGCGGAACCTTGTGTCTATGCATGCGTACCCATTTGGATTTGTGATATCGGCCTTGCATCATTCAAAATTGGCCTCGAAAGCCAGTCACCGATTGGATATCCTCCGTCATACAAAGTCCTTCCTTGGTACACCTGCCATCCTATCTATCCAACTACAAGGCTTTCATCCATAGCTTGGTGGAGCACTGCTCTCTCCTCTGGGCAAGCTCCCCTGCCTCACAACTTGTTCAGCTTGACACCGTGGAAACCAAGGCCTTTAAGATAATTATTGGAATCTCCTACGATGAAGCTGAGTCTATGGGTCTATTACCTTCCCATCGCAAACAGGTTGGTGGTCTCTGTCTTCTACCACCTACTTTCTGATATTGCACCCTCTGCCCTTTCAGTTCGTTGCAACTCCCCCTCCCAGGTTGTTGCAGGACCCACCCGGTCCACCAACAACCCCCTTCTGGTGAAACTCCCAAAATCCAGGATCACTGCTCATCTCCACTCATTTGTTTTTCATTTTTCCCACTTGTGAAACCAACTTCCACGTTCTTTTAAATCTCATTTTTCCCTCCAGGTATTCAAGATGGCTGTTCACCACCATGTCAGATCATCCCCAATTGAAAAGCATGCTATTGTCCACCTTTTTTTAAACTGCCCATCCCCCCAAACTCTCCTTCCAAATTTCTAGTTTTTCCTTCCTGAGAGTTTCCTTCTGCATCGATCTTGTTCACCTCATGTGTCCTCCCCTACCCATTATTCCTTCCCACACCTACTATTTTGTCCAACTCTCCCTCAATTATGTCCTTCAACTCAGCTGTTAGTGTACACCCACCCCCGATGTGTGCTATTCCTTTTGTCTTGTTGTGTCCTGATCCGTTCAGTATTCCAGCTCTTCCACGAACCTTTGATTTACACAAAGTACAACCCGACATGAGCTCACAAGCATTTCTAGAACAGTGCGAGCCAACAAAGGATACCCCCAGATAGCTGAGTCAGTCCCATTGAAGCTGGAGCTGGGATGAATGCCTGGGATGTGAAAGGGGCTTCATTTTGAAGAGAGAACCCACCGGTGGGGTTCAACACTAGTATCTGAAATGTCCTCAAGCACGACTAAATGTGATGTAGTCAGATCCCAATGAATTGACCACCAACGCCTCTCACCTTCATCTGCTTCCTCTGTCCGTCAACGTCTTCTCCCATCTTCCTGTCTGGTTCACGCATTTTACAAGTTGCATGTCTCAACCATCAAGGGTCACTCGTACACCTGCCCATGTCTCCAAGAGCGTAACTCGTTTTGATATGGCTCCACCTGCCTGGACAAATCCCTGCGAAGAAAAGAGGTAGCCAACTACATAGGCTGACAATTTGTATTTCCAACGAGGCAGGAAATCATAAGAATCAGCTCCAGTCGAAGAGGTAGTGCATTACCTTTGAACTGTCTCGTCTGGGTTCAATTTGCGATGTGACTATCATCTCCAAGGTTGGTGTTTTGCAGGCAAGACACCATCTCTCAGATGGACCTCAGCTGGAGTGTCTCGTCTGCTGGCATTATTTGGCAGATGTTAAAGATCTCATCTTGTCTTTTGTGAAAAGTAAGCGAGCTATATCACCAATCACCAGAAACCTGAACAAATTTCAAATTCGTGGCTAAATCGGTTCCAGTCGAACGTCATGCCTGGCAAGCTGATTTGTGACAGTCTTTGGTCAAAAAGATTCTGCAGCCGACTCATCAAGAAGGTGGGAATACTTGGGGCCATTGAAAGAGGGTGTGTGTGTGTGTGTGTGTGTGTGTGTGTGTGTGTGTGTGTGTGTGTGTGTGTGTGTGTGTGTGTGTGTGTGTGTGTGTGTGTGTCGTTGGTTGTTATCTCCATATGTGGGTTTCAGAAAGTGGAATAGAGCTCTCCCAGGTCTCAAAGTGTGTGTGTTTTTTATTTTATTTATCATTTAAGGCATGTAATGTAGTTCTCAATTCACTGCACATCCGCAGCACAATAACATCAAACTGTAACCTTTTGCAGTTTCATCTGACATGCAAATACATATGATGCAAGCATTAATGAAAAGCAAAGGGAATGCAGAAATTATCTCAGTTTTGTGTTTAAACAGCAAATTGTGTGTAAATGCTGCTTAGCAACCTCATCCCATGCTTCAAAACAATAACATGGGCCAACTTATCAAATATGGCACATTAGGGAAACAATAGAGTAAGGTGGGGGTGACATGTCGATAGAAAGTCTACACCCCCTTTCAAAATTTTCACCATTTTGTTGCCTGATCGCCTGGAATTAATTGCATGAAATCAGAATTTTTTTAAACTTTGACACATCATAACCCACAACTTCCAAGTGAAACACAAATTCTACAAATTCTGTCAGGTCAGGTTCGATCTGTGACCTGCTACAGGTACCATGTAAACCTGTACTAACCTGTTCCATGGTCGGGTTGTCGGCGACTAAACCGTCTCCCCCACCAGGTTTTCTGGTGAGGAGGGTGTTTGGATATGGACACCCAGCAGGATTAAAAACAAAACCTGTCAAAGGGCGGAGGAGCTCCTTGTGAGCTAACGGCCATCCATATCTAGTGCCCAACTGTGTCTGCGGACGTCCTCCTGCAGTTGGGTCACTTCTTATTAGGAGGTTGGTGGCAGGATTTGCACTCCGGCCACCGTAAAACCCTTCATTCCGCAAAACGCAAAAACGCAAAAAAATCTGAAAACCCACTCAGTGGGAGTACCTCCTGTGCAGCTTCCCTTCGCAGGGCAGCTCACCGGATGACGGGATTGGGGCAAAGCCTTCGGGACCCCCAATCTTTGATAGGAGGGAAACCATGGGGTAACATCCCTGGGTCAGATTGCGGGAGAGTGTGTCGGAGTGGTGCTGAGGTGTCGTCCACCAGACGGCGGTCTCCTTGGGTTAACCTGAGGCGGTCCCTTCGGGTGGGTGCCTGGAATTTCCTATCCCTAAGAGAGGATGATCACCTGTCTCTGTTATCATCTGAGCTCAAGCGTTTGGACATCGGGATTGCAGCTCTCTCTGAGGTTCGGAAACCGGATTGCGGCGAGATAATGGTGGGTGGTTACACCTACTATTGGTCTGGTCGCTCTGATGGTTACCATACCCAAGGAGTTGCTGTAGCTGTGTCCAATAAGCTTACCCCAATGATAATTGAGGTAACACCGGTCAACGAGCGTATTATGAGATTAAGGATTCGTCACTCCTTAGGTGTCATTTCCCTGGTCTCTGTTTATGCTCCGACTGAGGCAAGTGATCTCACCGTGAAGGATGCATTCTACGCCACACTCGAGTCTGTGGTTGATCAGTGCCCCAGACGAGATACACTTCTAGTCTTGGGGGATTTCAATGCATCGACTGGAACTGATAGGGACGGTTATGAGGTGTGTGTTGGTCCCCATGGGTCAGGAACTATGAACCAGAATAGCACTAAGTTCCTTGACTTTGCAAGAAGTCATGGACTTAGGGTGGCTGGTTCATGGTTTCAGCGCCCACAAGCTCATCGCTGGACTTGGTATTCCAACGCTGGCAGTGTGGCAAAGGAGATTGACCATGTCCTCATTGACGGTCGTTGGAGGATGATCCAGAACTGCAGGGTCTACCGGTTCCTCAATACTGACCACAGGCTTGTTGTACCAACTCTAAAGCTGCACCTTAAATCCTGGAGAATGGTACCATCCCAGCCGAGGCTGGATGTTGCCAAGCTCAGGGATGAGAGAGTAGCTGAGGAGTTTGCGAACAGGCTGAGTGGACACTTGGGGGGTCTGGGTGCTTTGGGGGGTCCTGAAGAGTTGTGGAGCGCCTTCAAGACCACCGTCCTTGATGTTGCCGGTGGATGCCTTGGAGCTCACCGCAGGGCAAAGAAGAATTTTGTCTCTCAAGGGACACTGAATACCATTGACCAGAGTCGCAGGGCCAGGCTGAATGGCAGAGCTGAGCTGTTCAGGGAGCTGAGGCGTAAAACTGTACGTGCACTGAGGGTGGACAAGGGGGCCTATGTGCGAGGAATCTGTGAGGGGGTAGAGCATCACCTGTGGATGACAGGGGAATTCGCGCATTACGTTCATCCAAGCTCATCCCTCGGAGCACTACAGTTCGAGCAGAGAGTGGTAAGCTCTTGACAGAGGAGTCTGAAGTGAAGGCCTGCTGGGCCGGTTACTTTGAGCGGTTGTACCAGGCTGATCCCTCAACTGTCGAGTTGGACGTCAAGGGTGTTACAATCCCTGTTGCTGACCCTCGAATCAACTGTAGTCCACCTACGCTTGTGGAAACACGGGCTGCGGTGAACCAGTTGAAACGGGGCAAAGCTCCAGGGATCTGTGGCATCCATGCCGAACTTCTCAAGGCTGGTGGAAATGCTGCACTCGTGTCGTTGCATGCAGTTTTCTACTCTGCCTGGAACACAGGCATAATCCCAACTGACTGGAAGAGGGGCCTTGTTGTCCCCCTCTGGAAAGGGAAGGGTGATCGCCAAGACTGCAACAACTACCAAGGGGTGACGCTGCTCTCAGTGCCGGGCAAGGTCTTTGCTCGGATAATTCTCGATAGGGTTCGCCACCATCTGCTTGAGCACCAGCGTCCAGAGCAGTCAGGCTTTACACCAAAGAGGTCAACGATTGACCGTATCCTTGCACTTCATGTCCTCACCGAACGCAGACGAGAGTTTCGGCAGGGGCTGCTTGCAGCCTATGTTGATCTCTGTAAAGCGTTCGATTCAGTGAATTCGGGATGTCCTCTGGAGGATTCTTGGTCTTCGTGGGGTGCCACCAAAACTGATCGATCTGATGTCTGAACTCTACTCTGGTACTGAGAGTGCTGTGAAGTGTGGTGGTACCATCTCTGACTTATTTCCAGTTGTTACTGGAGTTTGTCAGGGATGTGTACTTGCCCCCACACTTTTCAGCACTTGTATGGACTGGATTCTAGGGAGGATGTCGGAGAGATCAAGTTGCGGTGCGTCATTTGGGAATGTCAAGATCTCGGACCTTGACTTTGCAGATGATGCAGTCATCTTTGCGGAGACTTTAGACATCCTCTTGGGGGCCCTCGAGGTGCTGAATGAGGAGTCGGAGCTGTTGGGATTACGGGTTTCTTGGGTCAAAACTAAGATCCAGGCTTTCGGTGACATCTTGGATGCTGCTGTCCTGTCTGTGTCTGTTTGTGGTGAGGATGTTGAGGTCGTGGAGAGATTCACTTACCTTGGCAGTGATATTCATGTCTCTGCTGGCTGCGAGTCAGAGGTCAATAGACGTCTGGGTCGGGCCTGGGGAGTCATGGATTCACTGGATCATGGGGTGTGGCGCTGCCGGTACCTGTGCGGGAGGATGAAAGTCCGAGTCTTCAGGTCCTTGGTACTTCCAGTCTTGCTCTATGGGTGCGAGACTTGGACTCTGACCAAGGATCTGAGACGGAGACTTAATTCCTTTGGTACCAGGTCTCTTCGGAGAATCCTTGGCTGTCGCTGGTCGGATTTTGTGTCCAACGAGCGGTTGCTGAGAGAGACTCGGATCAGATTTGTTACCTGCATAGTCCGTGAGCGTCAGTTGCGGCTGTATGGACATGTGGCTCGTTTTCCTGACTCTGATCCTGCTCACCAGATTCTCTCAGCGAGGGAGTCTCATGAGTGGAGGAGGCCAGTGGGTCGACCACGTGCCTCTTGGTTGCAACAGGTTGACCATCATCTCAAGGAGATGGGGATGGGCCTGGCATCTGCCTGGGGGATGGCCAGACGGAGGCCCCTGGAGTACCGGCGGAAAGTGGACGCAGCGACGCGCTGTTCTGGCACATGCTCCCATACCTGACCTGACCTGACCCCCTTTCAAAATTTTCACCATTTTGTTGCCTGATCGCCTGGAATTAATTGCATGAAATCAGAATTTTTTAAACTTTGACACATCATAACCCACAACTTCCAAGTGAAACACAAATTCTACAAATTTCAGAAAATTAATTAAAAATATAAAACGAGAATATCTTGGTAGTATCAGTGTCCAGCCCTCTGAGTTCATACTTGGTGGAAGCAAGGTTGACAGCAATTAGAGCTGTGAATCTGTTGGGATCGGTCTCTACCAACTTTGCACACCTTGATTGGGCAATATTTGCCCATTCTTCTGGACAAAATATTTTCAAGTTCAGTCAAGTTATGTGGGGAGCATTTATGGACAGCGATCTTAAAGTCGTGCCACAGCTTTTGGATTGGATTTAGGTCGGGGCTCTGACTGGGCCACTCAAGGACATTGATCTTTTTGTTCCTTCGTCACTCCAGTGTAGCTTTGGCTGTGTGCTTTGTGTCATTGTCGTGCTGAAAGGTGAATTTCCATTACAATTTCAGCTTTCTTGCAGAAGGCAGCAGTTTTCAGAGGATTTTTCTGTATTTTGCTCCATCCATTTTCCCTTCTATCCTGACAAGTGCCCCAGTCCCTGCTGATGAGAAACATCCCCATAACATGATGCTGCCACCACCATGCTTCACAGGAGCGATGGTGTTCTTTGGATGATGTGCTGTGTTGGGTTTGCATCAAACGTAACATTTTGCATTTAGGCCAAAAAGTTACATCTTGGTTTCGTTAGACCACAAAACTTTTTGTCACATGGCTTCAGAATCTCTGGAGAGGTTTTATGCATTCCTCAAACGGGACTCTAGGTGGGCGTTTTTGAGTAATGTCTTCCTTCTTGCCACCCTACCACACAGGCCAGACTTGTGGAGTGCTTGGAATCTTATTGCCACATGCACAGTGACCAGTCTTTACCATATTAAAAGGCCTGCAGCTCAAAGTTTCCATTGGCCTCTTGGTGACCTCTCTGACCAGTCTCCTCCTTGCTTTCTCATCTAATTTTGATGGACGGCCTCATCGAGGCAGGGTCTTGGTGGTACCATACGCCTTCTGATGGATGGCCTGATTGAGGCAGGGTCTTGGTGGTACTATACGCCTTCCACTTCTTAATGATTGTCTTGACTGTGCTCCAAGGGATATTCAAGTCCATTGAAATATTTTTTATACCCATCCCCTGATCTGTGCATTTCCACAACGTTATCCCGGGCCTATTGTGCCCGTCAGGGTAATAAATGTAAGCACGGAACCATGCACTATTGGACGGGGCACGAAGGTGGCAGATTGCACCCCAGTGGAACGAGTCGCAGAGCTGGGGGACAATAACATCGAGTCGGACCGGCCCCAGAGGGGGTCTCCAGAGTCTGATAGGAATTGGCCCGATTCCATTTGCGAGATGGTAAATCGGAGTAGTGTACATTTGGAGGACGCCCAGTGGGAAGCCTTACACAAACTGGTCAACCGACAGATAGAAATCTTCTCCTTGTCAACCGAGGATATTGGACGTCGGGCCTGGTGAAACATCAGATTCACACCGATGGGGCTCGGCCTGTCCGTCAACCCGCTCGAAGGCTCCCTTGGAGCAAGAGAGAGGAAACTGACGAACAGGTAGAAAAGATGCTCAATGCTGGTGTCATTGAGCCCGCGGGAAGTCCTTGGATGTCACCGGTTATGTTGGAAAAAAGAAGGATGGGACCACGCGTTTCTGCATGGACTATCGCCAGCTTAACAACGTGACACTCAAAGACTCCTATCCCCTGCCTAGAATTGACGATATCCTCGACGCCGTTGCAGGCTCTAAATGGTTCTCAACTTTGGACCTCAAGAGTGGGTATTGGCAGGTGGAGATGGATAAGACGGGGAGGGATAAAACGGCATTTTCTACAGGGAAGGGACTGTATCAGTTCACTGTGATGCCGTTCGGTTTGTGCAACGCCTCCGCCACCTTTGAGAGATTGATGGAGCATGTGCTGGGCGGCATGCCATGGCAATCATGCCTGGTGTACCTGGATGACGTCATGGTACATGCTAAAACATTTTCCCAGGCAATAGCTAATTTGGACCAGGTGTTTGGGCGCCTCAGGCAGGCAGGGTTGAAGTTGAGCCCGGGGAAATGTACTTTGTTCGCAAAGGAAGTGGCCTATCTCGGACACGTGATAGGCCGCGATGGAGTAAAAACCGACCCAGGTAAAATTACAGCGGTAGAGGAGTGGCCCGTACCTCGTAATGTCAAGCAGGTACGGGGGTTTTTGGGTCTCTGCTCCTACTACCGGCGCTTTGTGGCGAAATTTGCGGACATAGCCAGACCCCTTCACCGGCTTACAGAGAGGGGGTCGAGATTTAATTGGACGGGGGAATGCCATCAGGCCTTCCTCAAATTAAAGGGGTGTTTGACATCCACACCCTTGTTAGCGTACCCCACCGATGACGGGATGTATACCCTGGACACGGATACAAGCCAGGAAGGATTGGGTGCAGTCTTGTCTCAGACACAGGGGGCGTGGAAAGAGTGATCACGAATTACATTCGGACCATGAGTAGGCCCGAACAAAATTATTACATCACCCGCAAGGAGCTATTGGCCATGCTGTCTGCTGTGAGCCATTTCCACCCATACTTGTACGGGAGGAAATTTTTGGTTCGAACTGACCATTCCTCCTTACAATGGCTCTTACGGTTCAAGGTTTAATTTTATTTTGTGAAAAGTAAGCGAGCTATATCACCATCTTACGGTTTAATTTTATTTTCTTTGAATGTATAAGTGACTCTCTCTCTCTCTCTCTCTCTCTCTCTCTCTCTCTCTCTCTCTCTCTCTCTCTCTCTCTCTCTCTCTCTCTCTCTCTCTCTCTCTCCCTCTCCCTCTCCCTCTCCCTCTCCCTCTCCCTCTCCCTCTCCCTCTCCCTCTCCCTCTCCCTCTCCCTCTCCCTCTCCCTCTCCCTCTCCCTCTCCCTCTCCCTCTCTCTCTCTCTCTCCCCTCTCTCTCCCCCTCTCTCTCCCCCTCTCTCTCCCCCTCTCCCTCTCCCTCTTCCTCTCTCTCTCCCCTCTCTCTCTCCCCCTCTATCCCCCCTCTCTCCCACCCTTCTCTCTCCCCTCTCTCTCCCCTCTCTCTCCTCTCTCTCTCTCCCCCTCTCTCTCCCTCTCTCTCTCCCTCTCTCTCTCCCTCTCTCTCCCCCTCTCTCTCCCCTCACTCTCCCCCTCTCCTTCCCCCTCTCCCCCCCTCTCCCTCCCTCTCTCTCTCTCTCTCTCTCTCTCTCTCTCTCCCCTCTCTCTCTCTCTCTCTCTCCCCCTCTGTCAGTGTTTCCCATCCACCCAAGTCCTGACGCACAACCTCCACCGATTACATGGTTTCTCATGGGAAAATTACTTTCGTTTTATTCAACTTGTCCACCACATGCATCCTCCCCTACCCCTCAAATCTTCCCCACATCTCATATTTTTGTCCAAGTCTCCCTCCATTTTGTCCCTCAATGCGACTGTTGGTGTTTTCCCCTCTCTCTCTTTTCCTTTTGTTCTGTTGCGTCCTTGGTCTGGTCTATATTTTTGCTCCTCCACGAGCCTCGACTTTTTATCCAAACAAACAAACAAAAAAAACCAAGAAAGAATATTCCAACCAGACAGTAATCAGAAAGTTTCTATGAAGGAAAATATGGCATTGCTAGTTGAAGGGTCAGTATCGAATGACTTTGATCTAAGTAATTTAGAACTACATTTAAAGTGGTAAAATACCTAGAAATATGAAAGGAAGATTGCCTGGGATCTGAATAAAATCAACATCCCACCAGTGATATCGTCGGAGCAACAAGAGTGGGAAAGAAGTTGCAGAGAAATTGACACCTACTGGAAATGTCACGACATATGAGCGACAATTGGAGGTTGTCCGAGGTTTAGCGGACATCAAAAAAAGAGAAGAGCCCTTTGAGTAGAGCTGCAACAAAGAAGATTTGGAAAATAAAAACGAAACAAGAATGAGACACATGGAAGAGAAAGGTGACATAGCATATGAAGGCAACGAACTGACAGTGAGGCAGTGGCGGCTGGGTTAATGGGGGGAAAAGATTGTGGGTAGGGTGGTAGATGGCACGGGAGCAGTCTGTGACTGGCGATGGATGCCAGCTTTGCAATATGGTCAGCCCAAGTGGGGTCATGGCTGATGGTGAGGCCGAGCAATTCAAAAGACTGAACTTCTTCCAGTGGCTGACCACGTAAATAGTTAGGTGGGTTAGTTTAGCAGTCCTTCCAGGGTGACGCTGACGTTTGCCATGATTGAAAGCTGTTCCAATTGTCAGACGAACATTGAATCGAATCCAGATCAGCAAAGAATGATGCAGTTACCCTCTGCCTGTCAGTGGGATAGGGTTTTGTTTAACACATTGTGGAGTTATCCACAAAAAGGAAAGGATTCTCCCAGAGCATCGGAGAGGTCCTTCATGTGGTTGAGGAACAAGACAGTGCCCCGGCAGTCACTACGTTGATGCACTCATGCCTCCTCTGAAATAGGAGAGTGCTGAATTGACACATGGATGACTTGTGAGAGGAGGAAGTCACAGAGATGGGTATGAAGGCGGTCTTGTGTGCCAGTCTGCAAGCTTGACAAACAGAGTAGGATGCTAAACTGTGTTCAATGCTTGAGATACGTCCACTGCAAGGGTGTAGCCAGAGGTCCAACGGCGATGAGGCGAAAAGAGGTGAACTGTCCTACTTTGGTGTTGTCATAGGAGTGGAGATAAGAGTATTCAGAGCACTGCCGGGTAGCTTTGAGAGTTTACTCCCCAGGGAGCTCAGATGGCCAGAGGGCTCAGGCCAGATCATATTTCAGGAAATGAGCGACGAGGAAACCGCCTCGTCTGCCTCAGCCTGGCTACGCCCTAGTCCACGGATATGGTGTCAACTTCTCATATGAGATTTAGGGTCTCCGACCATTGCTAAAGGGTAAGAGTAGCATTAGATTGATTCCAAAGAGATAACTCTCCTCTTCGCAAGGGATACTGTGAGATGTTAAAATACATCAACTGATGCGAGCGAGTGAGACACCCGGTTTAACGTCTGTCCGAGGTATGGCGTTCTTTGTGATGCAACGCCTTACCTGCGAAGCACCGATCTGACGGTTTCATAGTCGGTTCGAGAGTGGAACGCAGAATAGACCTCTCCACCATCCTGTCTGACTACCTGTAGCTGTATCCACAACATCAATACACACACAAAATCTTTTCTACTTTGTGCTATTGCAATACCACAGGATACCACAGTTTATATGTGAACATAAAGCAGGAGTTGGCAAAAATCTACATATTATGTCTGATAAATGAAGGAATCTCCATCTATATGTCCCATAAATTGTCCATATCCATCTTCCTCTCAAACTTCATTCCATTTTCTCCCCCTTCTCCATATGCTCCAACTTCAATTCCTTTCCTTACTGACCATTATTTCTATAAATTATATTATTTATTTCTCATCAGCCCTCCCACATTTCTCCCAACTACTCTTCCTCGTTACCTCTTCCACCGAAGATGGATATTTTCGCCCCTGTCTGTCTGTGAGCAGGATATCTCAAAAAGTTATGGACAGAGTTGGACAAAACTTGACAGGCAGGTTGGATGTGTGACAAGGACGAATCGATTCGATTTCGGAGTAGATCCGGATCCAGATACTAGAATGTTTTCAGTGATTCTTCATCATTGAGAGAGAGGGCCAAAAACGATATGTAGCACGATATCTCAAAAAGTTGTGGATGGATTCGGACGAAACTTGGTGGATGAATGGGGTAAGTGACCAGAACAAGCCGATTCGATTTTGGTTGAGGTTCGAATGCTGATCCAACAATTCAGTGGGATGCAAAATGTAAACTGTTGAACCTGTCGGAAGTATGCGCTCTACCGAGTGCTGTTCTAGTTTTGCATATGTAACAAGTAGAATGTCCAAAGCACGATCTCCTTAAGACCGTCTGATGCCCGGACGTCTCAGTATAAATAAGCTTGTTGAAATGAGATCCATGTGGACATAAAGTGAGTGTGGTGAGTATACCCTTTCAGCATGTTGGTTAAGATGATGATGATGATGCTTAAACCAGAATAAGAGAAATCTCTTTCATCTATCTATAATTCCAGCAGTGTGTGTGTGTGTGTGTGTGTGTGTGTGTGTGTGTGTGTGTGTGTGTGTGTGTGTGTGTGTGTGTGTGTGTCTGTGACCGCTGTTTCTCGACAACCACAAGTCCGATCTAATTGAAACTTGCCAGGTATATTGCTGGGGCCCTGACGATGTGCCTTTTCAAGGTTTGATATTAATCGGACAAGTGCTTCCCAAGTTATGGCCATTTATTTACCAACCAATGACAAGACACGTTGATGCGGCCATTTATTTACCAACCAATGAGAAGACACGTTGCTGCGTGGGCGTGGCCGATGGGAAGGAGAACCTCAGCCACATTCCCCACTACAGGTTACAACGTACGGACTTCTGGATAGAGATGATTGTATTCTCATAATTTCTCGATTTCTTATGCCCATTTATGTATAAACACAATGCCCCAATCCAGTCGTCGTTTATGAGAGCGAAAGAACAGGCTGTGTATTTGTTTGAAAGTAATTTATTTTTTGTACGTACGTTTTTTTTTGTACGTATGTTTTTTCTCTCTCTCTTCTCTTCTCTTTGTATTTTCCCTTGCGATGGCATTGCAAAAAGGCAAAATACGTTGGCGCTAATTGAATAATTGGCCATTAAAACTTAATTGCCAATAATCGTAACTGCGATATGCGAACTTCCGGACAGTGAGGACTAAACTTCGCGTAGGCCGATGCGCGGCCGGCCTATGATGACGTCACGTGCCGTGCCGGTTACGATGGGGATCGGCACCTTAGTTCCCGTGGCGTAGGAGTGGCAATGGTCAATGGCAGCAAATGTCATGGCAAGCAAAGACAGGAAGGTAAACTTGATTTTAATTTGGATTTTAATTAACTCTGTGTGTGGAAGTATCACAACAGTTGTCACTTCAATATAAGTGATAATTCGTGGAATGCATGTGAACATTCCGTACGGGCACGCACCACTTCCGGATAGTGATGACTTAATGTATTGTTGCTGATTCGCGCCCGCCGGCGTGCGAGCGGCCACGTAACTCGAATCGCGACATGTCGCCCACCGGACGGACAATCCCGTCGTGACCCTCTCGGACTAACGCCGGGAACTAGTCACGGGTGGGCCTTTCGGCCTCACCACGATCGTGCCAATCTGCCCCCTGCGTGGGATAGGGTTTCTCGCCAAATTCGACCTACCTAAGTACCCACACGGAGGGTAGACCGGGCGATCACACCTCGCCGCAGGTCGACTTCGGACACGGGCCACTTTAAGCGACCCGTTCCGTACTATCGGGATAACCGAGCGGTGTTATCGTCAACCTCGAGGGTTTGATTAATTATTGGGCGTATTTAGCCCACGACCAACCCTTTACGTGAAGTAAGATGGAGATTCAATAAAAGAAAAGACGAAGCGAAACGGGAAAAACAGTTCAACATAAAGCACATTTATTCCGCGGCAAACGGAAAGCACACATATACAATTACCACAATTATGCAACAAAAGCAAATGTAACAACAGAAGAAACACCACAATAATGCACAAGAAGCAAATGTAAAAGAGAAACACATGCAGATCTACTACCGACTACCGAGCACACGGCAACCCTTATAGTTTTACTTCACAGACGGCGCCGACAACACATATACTCAAAGCAAAAGAAAAAGGAAGGGGCCACCCTCATCGACAAGGGGGGCAGACGGGCCTGGGGCCGAGACCGCGTCGAGCCTACCCGTCTGGTGATGAGCCGCAAAATGGCAGCGGCGCCCCGACTCCGCGGGCCTCGCTGGCAGTGCCTGGAATGGGGTGGGAACGGGGCCCCCTTCTCACACTATCTCAGCGCGGGGGGAAACAGGAGGGGGTTGTTGATGCTCGGGGGAATGAGGATATCTCGCTGGCTTGGGTCCCGCGACGAGCGACTCCACCGCGACCTCGGTCGCGTTACCGGCCTCCCCTCTCCGCAGCTCCCCGACTCTGACACGAGCGCCGACCTCCACAAAGATCCTTGGCTTCTCCAGCCTCCCCGGACCCCGACAGACACTCTCTCGACTGCCTTCGCCGCCGCCACAACTCTTCAACTCTCCCACTCTCCACTCTTCTCAACTCCGTCCAACTGCTCGACTCTCTCAACTCACTGACTCTTCTCAACTGCCGCTGCCACACCTCTCCAACTCCCCCCAACTGCCTCGATTTACTCCGCGCTCGGCGCTTTATAGTGCGACAGGAGAAATCATATGCAGATTTTTGGATCAGGAATCGCTCGGGGGCGGAGCCACGCTCCCCATTGGACAGAGGAAAAGTGGGCGTGAATGATTCTTGATCCGCGAATCTGCATATAGCGATTATACTCCGACGCACCTGGAGGCGGGGCCAAATCTCCCCACGCTCGCTGATAGGACGGAACAGAAGTGGGCGTGAATCGTTCTTGATCTGATTTCTCGGAAAGGCTGGTGTTTTTGCACCCGCTGCTCGGTGCGCGCCCTGTACGAGTCCAGGATCGGTGCCCACAAGCGGCGCGGAAATGGCGGTGATGCGATGGTTGCGAGAGCGAGATGTGACGGCAAGGGTCGTGGCTGTTGTTGTGCAGCGGCGTTGCGGTTGTTGTGAAGCGGCGTTGCGGTTGGTGGTTGGTGTGTGAAAGCGGTTGTGGAGAAGGTGGATGTTGTGAAGGCGGTTCTGGAGAAGGTGGCTGTGGTTGTGGAGATGCAGTTGGTGGTGGTTGTGGTGGTAGTAATGGCGGTTGGTCAAAAATAAAGATAGTAAAAGAAAAACGGCTATCTAAAAGGGTCGCAGCCCGAATGAATGACATTTATTCCCTCTAAACAACGGGTTTGGGCCTAACTACACATATACTTACAGAGATATCTCACCTTCGGGACCTGAATGGTGGTTTGCGAATTTCGTCAACCACAACACTACCCCCTCCCCTTTTTACAGACTCGTCCCGAGTCGTCAAATTTTCGTGTGCCATCATGTGTAGTTCTCCCCTAGTACATTTTACCTACGGATCCCTGAGTGCGACATTCATGGTATTCGTGTCCCCAAAATAAATAACCTGAGGGCTGAGTAACTACCTAAACAAACTCACTCACACAGACGACTTAAATAAAATTGCCGCGCTAGGACAGACATGCCGGGGGCGCACTCATATTTACAGTACATCTTAACCTTAACTTACAAATTTTACACTAAACCATGGCCCAGGATCAATGAACTCTGCAAAAAGAAAGCAGTTAGCAGGGAGCCAGGCTGCTCGCATGCAGTCTCTGGCTCAAACAATGCAGGTGACGGGGAATGTGGCCGGCTGCTCACTCGCAGTCCAAGGCCTTCCCTTTTGAACTGAACGCAGTGAACCACAACGGTGCATGGGCTGCACAAACGCAGTCTCCGTGCCAGCTCAAGTGGCACACGCAATGAACACAACGAATGGATGGATGAATGGATGGACGCAAACACGGTGCACGGGCCGCCACTGCAGCCTCGTGTTGCAGCTGCCAACAGGGCAGTTCTCGCAGCTTGCAAACTGTTGCTTTCTGATCCTGGCGCACATGGCAATGAACAGGGGGGGGGAAAGCAAAAATTGAACAGGGCTGGTGAACAGGGGCAGTGGGCATGGCATGGCAAAGGTGATCAGGCAAACACAGCCTGCAGAACAAGGCCGCTGCAGGCAAACACAGCCGGCAGATGAACTGGCCGGCACAGGCCTTGCAGAAAACAGCTGCAGACGATCCGGCCGGTACAGGCCTTGCAGCACAGCAGCTGCAGCCGATCCAGCCGGCACAGGCCTTGCAGCAAAACAACAGCTGCCGATGAAGCTGGCCAGCCTTCGCCGTTCAGTGGAGGTTGGTGGAGGGAGTGCGGTGGTGCTGGCCACTTGGAAGGCGGGCTCGGACCTACCCTACGGTGTCCCTCCCAACCTATCGCCTTTGCCTGTCACTGTCTATACCCACTCCCTTAATTTGTCCAAAACCAATTTAGCCCCAACTTTTTTTTGTTGTTGTTTTTATGTTTACTTCTCCACTATAAATCGTCCCCTAACCCCCTTTACTGTCCTTGTTCGACTAACCTATCCTGTCTCCTAGCCTACTCCCAACCCCTACGTTCCCTTCCCGGAGGGGAATAAGGGGGAGCTAGCGTCCTGTGTCGAGGCCCAACGAAGCCTCAGGATGGCCTCCCCAGAGTTCAGCGATCTATAACACAAAGTGGGTCCAGCGGCCCACAACGAGAGCGAGGGGATGGATGGTGCGGAGGGGTACATCTCCTAATCTACCCTAACCATTTAACTGTTAAACTACCCCGGGGCTTCAACAAGCGCCTCTCGCTTAAACTATTGGTTCTAACAACCCAGATTCCCGTCGCCCGTGTTGGTGTCCTCACAATTTCAGGCCTCGCCCCCCAATTTTCTCTCCGTGCCCTCACACGGTCTCATGGCTGGGACGTGTGGCTCCCCTTGGCAGGCACGACCCTCTGCTGAATCTCCAGCTATGGCACCCCCGGGCACTGCACTGCCTCCGAGCCTACCAGCTCCCTAACACCGGGAGTGCCCCCCATGGCACCTCCCCTGAAACGCACACGTGGCAGGCTGGCTTCCCGGGCCCCTTTCCGAGGGTCACCCGTGCCCACAACACTGCCCACCCGGCTAATGGCGCCCCGGGCCCCGCACCAAACAGGCGCACCCGTGCCCACTACGCTATCCCGGCCCCCCATGGGCCCTTGGCCTACCACGGCCGACTAGCCTGGTGCCCGGGGTACCCACTCAGTGATACTCACTTTTCGCAGCCACGCTCCGAGCCCGTCAACAGGGCTCCTGCACCCCTCCAAATGGGTTTTGAGCCTACTTTCCCACCAACAACAAAACGACCTCCATTTTTCAATTTAACTAACCCCCTAACTCACTCTACACTGACCCCGGGGTCCCTTGGGCGGGAGTCACTCCTCCCCCCAATCACTCATCGCACCATGCATTCCCCATTCGCTCCACTCACACAGACCCGCTGGCCTCACTCACTCACCAAGCACATGCTTCCACTTCACTCACCAACTCTTCGACACACTCACCGCTGAACTCTGCCATCCTTCTATCTACATCCCCTAACTAACTCGTGCTCCCACGTCATCCCTTACACTAAAGCACGTTCCATTTAACACTACGTAGCTAAACTACGTCCCCTCTACACACTCACTGTCAGTCACTGTCTCCAAATAATCCCATTAATCAATTTCCCAACCTAAATCTCGCTACAATCCCTCTAACTAATCCATTCCACGGGCCCCATGAGGACTTACCCCTGCCCCATGGAGCCGGTCTAGCTATGCTAACCCTTCCCCCTAACTAGTTTCCATCCTGTGCCCTGGTAAAGGGGTCTTCCACCCCTTGCCCGGGAATCCTGTGCACCCGAAAGTGAGGCTTGCTTTTTTTTTTTCCCACATGCGCAGCACCAGCGCGCAATTCACAGCTCGCGCACTTTGCACCTGCCCGTGACGTCATGCAGCTGCACGTGTACCTCGTCCCTCCTTGGACGGTACCATCCGGCAGGGATACCCCTCCTGCCGGATTCCAACCCCACGTGCAGCCATGACATCACCGTGCGCATAAAAAAAAACACAAGCCCCACGTCTCGAGGGGTTCCCCACGCGAACACATGCTCTGCCCGTTGGAGCGCAACACACACGCCCGCGTGGAGAACCCGTCCGGTCCAAATCCATAATCCTGCCTAAATTTGTCCGTCCGCGGGATCGGCAAATTCACCGCGTGCGTTTCCGGACCGGGACTTCACTCTCGCAAGCGAGCACGTGGGGGGCTCGTGCGTTGCACAGCACGGACCTCGCGCTCGCTGCTGGGTGAACCCGGCACGGTCCCCGAAACAACTACAGCCGCTACTCGGCTTTTGTCCCTCTGTCGCCGTTGTCGTCTCCATTCAACACACGCACTCCTGCGTGTCACAACGCTCACACACCATTCCATTGCACTCGCCCCGGGAGAGGCGGCTGCATGTTCTCACATGCCCACCGACATCTCCCTTACACACAGCGACCTTGCACACGCTGTCTCTCTCACACTCGGCCGCTCACTCACGCATGCCATTACCCTTGCACACGTGGCTCCACTCACTCGCGGCCTTTCACTCACTCGTACCATTTCCCTCACACAAACCATACTACTCACACACGCGGGGGCACTCGCTCGCGGTGCCTCATCCACACACGGCATGCTGGAAAGCACGATCTTCTGCACACTTACCACCACACCACTCACACACGGGGTCGCTTCCACACACGGGGTCTTTGTCACCCACCCGGTCGCTCTCACACACGCCCTTGCACCCGCGCTATGCGTGCGTTGCAGCACGCATTTCGCCACACTCGTGGGCACACACCTCGACACCACACACACCGGGACAACCACACTGGGGATTCGTGTCCCCACAAGGGTCTCCGGGGCCTCTATACCCCCCAAGCTCTCCATGCACCTGTTCGCAGCACTCCTCCTCTCAACCTCGCAAAGCACGACCGAACCCACCTGGTCATGACTCGCTTCAAGGGGGCATACTCCCTCCCCTCGTTCCTGGAGGAGGCCATCCAGCTGCTCGCACTGGGTCTCGACCCAGTCCGCCAGCTCACCCCCATTGTCCTCCACTACCTCCGTGTGTGTGTGTGCGCGTCTCTAACCTTGTCTTCATCGTGTAGTCTTCCCTCTATCGTTCCCATCTCCCGTGTCTCTGCCAACTCAGTCACCTCTTCCCTTTTACTATCTCTTGTCTCAACTATTATTTCCGTCTCTTCCCTTGGTATCTCCCTCGTGCACGTCTCCGTCACCCCAATTAGTTTTTCCCTCTCGGTCACCGTCACTTTTTCCGTCACGACCCTCGCCCAACACGTCTCCCGAATTACTTTGTCACCCGCCTCCACCGCGGGCCTGACAGCCGTTGCGCTCCCTCCCAGCTCGTTCGCTCCCACACGTGGAGTCGCCATTTTAAACTCCCTGGTAACGGCCTTCATGCCCGCCTGCAGGCTCCGGCCCATGTTCTGCGTCTCACCCCGCAGCTCTTTCATTTCTTCCTTCATGTTTGTTTCCATTTCATTCATTTGCTTGTTCATGCCTTTTATTTCGTTTGTGTTTGTATCCATCTTTTCGTTCATGCCTTTTATTTCGTTTGTGTTTGTATCCATTTTTGTTTTCATTTCGTGCATGTCCCCACTGATTCCTGCCAGCATGGCGTATAGCTGGGCCATGTCGGGTGCACTCAGCTGAGCCGATTCGGCAAGGATCGGGGGTTTTGGTGGAGAGGGGGAGGGGAGGTGTCATACACCGCGGCCGCCGCCGCACCTATTTCGGGCTCTGGGTTCAGTTGGGGATGTTCGTGTTCCTGCACAACCAACATTTCCTGCACGGGGTTTTCATCCTGGACCATGGATCCTACATTACTACACATATACATTTCTAATACCCCCGGCTCCCGCTCGCCTTGAGACGTCATCTTATTTCTCGTAAAGGGTTAATTTGAATCGCTCGTAATTTGGAGGGAATCGGGGGTCGCTCCTCTCACCCCTGGACCGATTCCCGTGAATTTAGCTGGAGACAGGAGAGCCCGTTTTCCCGCTCTCCGACACCAGTGACGCGAGGAGGGGGATGGGTTTGTATCCCACTCCTGACACCAGTGTTGCTGATTCGCGCCCGCCGGCGTGCGAGCGGCCACGTAACTCGAATCGCGACACGTCGCCCACCACCGGACGGACAATCCCGTCGTGACCCTCTCGGACTAACGCCGGGAACTAGTCACGGGTGGGCCTTTCGGCCTCACCACGATCGTGCCAATCGGCCCCCCGCGTGGGATAGGGTTGCTCGCCAAATTCGACCTACCTAAGTACCCACACGGAGGGTAGACCGGGCGATCGCACCTCGCCGCAGGTCGACTTCGGACACGGGCTACTTTAAGCGACCCGTTCCGTACTATCGGGATAACCGAGCGGTGTTATCGTCAACCTCGACGGTTCGATTAATTATTGGGCGTATTTAGCCCACGACCAACCCTTTACGTGAAGTAAGATGGAGATTCAATAAAAGAAAAGACGAAGCGAAACGGGAAAAAGCAGTTCAACATAAAGCACATTTATTCCGCGGCAAACGGAAAGCACACATATACAATTACCACAATTATGCAACAAAAGCAAATGTAACAACAGAAGAAACACCACAATAATGCACAAGAAGCAAATGTAAAAGAGAAACACAATGCAGATCTACTACCGACTACCGAGCACACGGCAACACTTATACAGTTTTACTTCACAGACGGCGCCGACAACACATATACTCAAAGCAAAAGAAAAAGGAAGGGGCCACCCTCATCGATAAGGGGGGCAGACGGGCCTGGGGCCGAGACCGCGTCGAGCCAACCCGTCTGGTAATGAGCCGCAAAATGGCGGCGGCGCCCCGACTCCGCGGGCCTCGCTGGCACTGCCTGGAATGGGGTGGGAACGGGGCCCCCTTCTCACACTATCTCAGCGCGGGGGGAAACAGGAGGGGGTTGTTGATGCTCGGGGGAATGAGGATATCTCACTGGCTTGGGTCCCGCGACGAGCGACTCCACCGCGACCTCGGTCGCGTTACCGGCCTCCCCTCTCCGCAGCTCCCCGACTCTGACACGAGCGCCGACCTCCACAAAGATCCTTGGCTTCTCCAGCCTCCCCGGACCCCGACAGACACTCTCTCAACTGCCTTCGCCGCCGCCACAACTCTCCAACTCTCCACTCTTCTCAACTCCGTCCAACTGCTCGACTCTCTCAACTCACTGACTCTTCTCAACTGCCGCTGCCACACCTCTCCAACTCCCCCCAACTGCCTCGATTTACTCCGTGCTCGGCGCTTTATAGTGCGAGAGGAGAAATCATATGCAGATTTTTGGATCAGGAATCGCTCGGGGGCGGAGCCACGCTCCCCATTGGACAGAGGAAAAGTGGGCGTGAATGATCCTTGATCCGCGAATCTGCATATAGCGATTATACTCCGACGCACCTGGAGGCGGGGCCAAATCGCCCCACGCTCGCTGATAGGACGGAACAGAAGTGGGCGTGAATCGTTCTTGATCCGATTTCTCGGAAAGGCTGGTGTTTTTGCACCCGCTGCTCGGTGCGCGCCCTGTACGAGTCCAGGATCGGTGCCCACAAGCGGCGCGGGAATGGCGGTGATGCGATGGTTGCGAGAGCGAGATGTGACGGCAAGGGTCGTGGCTGTTGTTGTGAAGCGGCGTTGCGGTTGTTGTGAAGCGGCGTTGCGGTTGGTGGTTGGTGTGTGAAAGCGGTTGTGGAGAAGGTGGATGTTGTGAAGGCGGTTCTGGAGAAGGTGGCTGTGGTTGTCGAGATGCGGTTGGTGGTGGTTGTGGTGGTAGTAATGGCGGTTGGTCCAAAATAAAGATAGTAAAAGAAAAACGGCTATCTAAAAGGGTTGCAGCCCGAATGAATGACATTTATTCCCTCTAAACAACGGGTTTGGGCTAACTACACATATACTTCCAGAGATATCTCACCTACGGGACCTGAATGGTGGTTTGCGAATTTCGTCAACCACAACAGTATTCTAATAATTTCTCGATTTCTTATGTGCATTTATAGATAAACACAATGCCCCAATCCAGTCGTTATACGAGAGCGAATATACGGCTGTATGGTTGTTTATGGCTCGCGGTTTGAAAGTTTTTTTTTTTTGCACGTACGGGCACGTACTCGTTTATCTATAATTCCAGCAGTGTGTGTGTCTGTGTCTGTGTCTGTGTCTGTGTGAGTGACCGCTGTTTCTCGACAACCACTGGTCTGATCTAATTGAAACTTGCCAGGTATATTGCTGGGACCCTGTGGTTGTGCCTTTTCAAGGTTTGATGTTAATCGGACAAGTGGTTCCCAAGTTATGGCTATTTATTTACCAAACCAATGACAGTACATGGTGCTATGACGTTACGATTGACGTCACAATTGTTCCTCTTTTTTTTTCTTTTGCACGTACAGGTCCACACTCGTATTAACAATGCAATGACGTATGGTAGATGAAGTCCGGCTAATGATTACTCCTTCGGCGTCTCTCCAGCGGTTGGTAAAGAAGGGAAGATTTAATGGCGCTGAGCCGTTGCGGCTTCAGAATAGCGTCGAAAAATGGCAAGCAGAAGAGGAAAACTCGTTCGTAGCAGTCGTGGTTGTGTAACCAAACAAACGAAATGCACTTCGCTCAATCGTCTTGATAAAGTCGAACCAAAAGTCACCATGAAAAATAATGACGAGTTGCGTGACTCTCATGACGGGATGAGAAAAGCTTGTTCGTGAAGGCGGGCGAGCTTCCAAGGTGTCGTCACCAAACAACTGACTCCCATGAGCCCTCGTCCTTTTGAACATCCCGTGAATCGATTGGCTCTTGGGAAAGATGCGACTGATTGGCTACCAGAGTTCACGTGTTTAGAAAAATTAATGAATTATTGAGAAAATTAGTGAGTCACCACACGAGTATAAAAATAAAGGGAGAAAGGTCAACACTCACCAAGGCAACGCCATCGACATGTGTTACTCTACGTTCCACCGGATCGACAAAGTTGTGTCGCCCAGAGCTTGTCGTGCAGAAGTTGTAATATTAATGTCCTAATCATAGGGATTTCCTCATCCAAACCATGATGTTGAATCGTTAGTCGTTTCCCAAAGCAAGAAATATTATAAGTACAGCATTGATTGATAAGCTGGGCTCAGAAGATTATGAGGTGGGGGAAGTGAAGGGGAAACATCTTCATCGACTACAAGGAGAGGTTGAGCGCTAGATATGATCAACTTAGTGAAGAAGCGGAAGGTTTGGAGGAGGAGTGGAAGAAGTATGGAGAGGGGTTTAGGGGAATTGCAGAAGTTTTGTGTGGAAGGATGTCAGGAAAAGGTTGCATCGTTGGGGGATAGAAACCAGTACAGGTATGATGGATGGAGGAGGTCGTGAACGCAGTTGATGAAAAGTAGGAGTTTTGGAAGAGGATAGAGAAGATCAATGATAGGGAGAGGCAGCCGGATGCAGGGTTGCTGCACCTTTATGGGCAGAAGAAGAAAGCAGCAAGGAGAGCTGTGGATAAGGCAATGAATTATATGGAAATGGAGGAGTACAAGGAGTTGGAAATGGATGGTGGGAGGAACATGATGTATAAATTGGCTCGTGACAGGGATGTGGATGGTAAGGACATGAAGGGGGGCAGTGATTAAGGACGGTGACCCGAGGCTAGTGACAGAGAAGGGGGCAGTATTGTAGGTGTGGGAAGGATAGGTCAAAGAGCTGTTGAACCAGGAAGGAAGCAGCAGCAAGCTGGAGCTTCCGTTTATGTGGAGGTGAAAATGGAGTTGGTTGAGATCACAGAGGAGGAAGTGCAGACGGCAATGAAGAGGATGAAGAAGGGAAGAACGCCAAGCATTGCTGAGGTGTGTACTGAGATGATAATTGCAACAGCAGTAGTCGGAGTCAGTTGGAGGAAGAGGCTGTTGAACATATGTATGAGGGAGGATTCAATTCCAGAAGAGTGGAGGACAGGATTAATTGTGTCGATATTGAAGGGGAATGGTGATGTTCAAGATCTGGTGAAGTACAGGGGCATTACGCTCCTCAGTCATGTCATGAAGGTTCTGGAGAGGATTCTGCACAGGAGGATAATGAAGAGTGTGGAGATTGAGATTGGAGAAGAGCAGCAAGGGTTTAGAAAGGGTAGGGGGATGGCAGATTGGATGTTCACGCTGAGACAGCTGGTGCAAAAGAGGATGGAGATGCAAGGTGAGATGGTATTGGGATTTGTGGACCTGGAGAAGGCCTATGACACCGTTCCAAGAGAGATGGTGATGGCAGCAATGAGATTGATGGGAGTGCCAGAAGCAGAAGTCATGTTGGTGAAAAGGATTTATAAGGGAATGAAGGGAAGAGTTTTGGTTGGTCTTGGGATGTCTGAGGAGTTCAGTTTCAACATCAGTTTGAGGCAGGGAAACACTCTCAGACCACTCAGTGAGGAGAGTGGGCAGGAGATGCAGGAAGTACGAGAGGAGTGGACGTAGGCTTTTGAAAAACATCGGCTAAAGATGAGTATGGAGAAAACTGAGGTTATGTGGGTCTGGCAGCAGAAAAAATAAATTAATATCTTCCTCCTCTCACACAGTCATATTCGATGGGAAGGAGATCAGACAGGGAATTTGGTTTGCTTATCTGGGAGGAACAGTGACCGGGATGGTAAGTTTGAAGCATAGGAGCGAAGGAGGATTCAGATGGGTACAAATGCATGGAGGAAGGTGGAGGGATTAATGGCAGCCAGGAAGATATCAAGGAAATTGAAAGGGAAAGTTATGATGTCGTGTGTAACGAACGCTGGCCTACCTTTACGATCTGGAGACAGGGGCACTGACAGAGAGACAACAGAGACTGCAAGTTTGCAAGAACAACTGGGTCAGGATTGCGGGAGTGAATAGAAGGATGGATGAATTGAGAGAGAAGATTGGTGTGCAGATGAGCTTGATGGGGAGATTGATGAAATGCCAATGAGTGAAATGAGATGGGCTGGATACTTGGGGTGGATGTGGAAAGAGAAAATGGCAAAGAGAGCGGATATGTTGAGGGAGCAAGGTAGGAGGAAAAGAGGTAGTCTGTGGTTGAGATGGGAGGGTTGTGTGAGGAGGGACATCCGTAAGGTAGGGGTGGTTGGAGAATGGAGGGAGTCGGTTGAGGACAGAGGAAGGAGGAGGTGTATCATCATCATCAAGATGGGGCAGAAGCTTACTGCCATTGGACATCATCCCTTATAAAGGGAAGAGGAGGAGGAGAAGAAGAATTGATTTACTGTAGTAGTCTGGATAAGAAGAAAAATGGAAAGGCGTTATTATCACAGTGTTCTAGGCCAATACCGTGGAATGATTAGAAAGACATTGCACAGAATGTGGAGACATCATTTCCTGCCAGGATAACAGCGATGCAATCAACAAACCCTTGGGTTTATCAATCAAAGGGGCAACGTGACTTTCTGTCCACCATGCTTGAAATTAATGATGAAAGTGGTTAAAGTGAAAAAGTCAGACAATGAAACCTTGAAATGCATTGCAGATATAGGGGTGCATGGCAGGACTGGTAGGTAGCTTGTGTATGGATGAGTGATTACCCCATGCATGCCAAGCACAAAGTGGGGTGAAGCAATTGGTTCATTTCTGTCTGTCCTGTCTTCAAAAGTCAGTTTATGATCGAGGAACAACTAAATTTAAATTGAATGTTTTATTTTGAACACAAATCGGAAAACAAACCTGTAGTTCAGCAATTCTTCTCACCCAAGAACCGCCTTCGCCCACCGGAAATAAATAAAAAAAAAACATTAAAAATTGCTTTTATCTTTTCATATTATTATTATTATATTTCCCCTTTTTATTTTGCCACCGTTTGGCTATCCCAGGGTGTAGCACATTGTTCCATCTACATTCCTCCCCTCATTCCCCTAATTAAATTTCATCATTTTAACGGATAAAATTGGTCTGGTGTGATGTGGCGCATGCACAATGGGCAAAATAGTCTCCTACTGTGTTTTAGCTTCCTTGTGTATCCTTGTGTACTTTGGTTCTGAATTACTCTCGATCATGTATGCACAGAGAGAAGTGTGAGAATATTTTCTACTCTGTCCGCCTGTCTGGCAGTGAAACAATATTGAAAATCATTCCAAACAGGAAACATTGTTTTTGAGAACATCATAAAGGTCAAGCAACAGTCATGAATAATTCATGTAACGTGTTCAATTAGGTAGTGTATTAGACACTGCATCAACAGTGGTAAGCTTCTGGAATTTCATTTTCTCTAAACTTTAAAATCATTATTCTATTTCGATTGAAATATATACTTGAACACTGTAGAACAGAAATCACCTTTTGGCACTTTCAAAACCTTTCTGTTACGCAGGACCTGTGCAAAATACAGCATTTTACTTTATGAGGACCAATCAAATTTGCCGCTCGTAGACCCTGCCCGTGTCCTTGTTTCTCAACACAGCGTGGGGTAATGTGTTCTATGAACTCTCTCATTGGATACAGGTGTAGTGATTGAGATGTATTTGCTCTCCCATGAGCCTCGCTCTTGTGGAGAGATAAAAAGGAGGGTCTTGTCAAAAAGTTACCGTACTGTCGGTGTTTGTTCATCCCTCACCCAGCAACCCCGCTCACCCCCTACCCCACCCCAAATCCTGGTGATGTCCCTGTGCATGTCCCACCATTCTCCTTCTCAGTCCTCTACCCCCCTCATTGCAACCAGTGTAGTTAAGTAATTAAATTGATGCCTTGATTTAATGTGATATTCTTGAAGCATCCTCCCAGGTGTCCAAGTTCCTTGTAGTTCCATGTATTGCGATGTGATCAGTTGGTTGAGTGATAGCCTAAGAACCGTTGATATATACACTGTCTTCTGTGGAAACCATGGGCAGATACAAGAATATAATGGCTGGGTAGCTTTAGGTAGAGGTGGTGGACAATGGCCTTAAGTCGAGAGAGGCTGTGAACCTCAACATTCGGAAGATGCAACAACGATCACCAGTAAAACTTTTATCACTTTATGAAAGAGCACACACTGGCTCTGGGATGCCTAATCACATCAACGTGCCATTGCATGGCAGAACCCTTTTAAGGAGAAAAAGTTATATCCATAACGGGATCCACATCACCGACTGTACCAAGCCACCAATCTCAAATTGGGCCTTTTCAGTGGGATTTTTAAAGCAACCAAACAATAAGCCAATTTCACAGCCCAGCAAGCATGAAGTAAAAGCATGCCGAGGAAACATTCCTGATGTGACTGTTTCTTCCCTTGATTTTTTTTTTCTGCCAAATTACCAGCAATCCGACATTAGGCATACGGGTGCCCCGGACACCTGCTCCCAGTGTCTCGGTGCAATATATGTGGCCCAATGAAAGCAAAATGTTTCATTTCTAACGACTCGAAAGCTCATTTATACAACAAATGGCCATGGAACAACACACACAGACCTATTCCACGTTATTTATAACCCCCCCCCCCCCCCCCGCAGCATAAAATGTGTTTTCAACTCTTCTGGAACAATTTACATGAAGATCAGCTACAATAATGCAATGATGTTTATGCATGATTCTTCCTCCTTCTCTTTGATCATTAGCACTTTCATGAAAATTAATTAGTCCTATTGCACCCCCGAAAGGGTCTCATTATGGGATTCCTGGGAAACATCAAATGCGACAGTTTGTACACGACATCTGAAGGCAGCCCTTTTGCACTGACCCACAAGCTATTTAGTTGGGAAAATATAAATACATGAGGATTATTGGATTGTGGTCATAACGCCAGAAAGCATTGTGAGCTCAAACACACTTCAAAGTTCATTACATTCAGTTCTCCAAATCAATGAAATTCACGTGGGATTAACTTAATCTCTTTTGATATATTTTTTTTTCTCCTCTCTTGATACTAACATCGTGCTTCCTCTTATAACACCGAATCTTTCTTTTCAACTCGATCTATTATTCGTTCTTCTTTCTGCAAGTTGTTTACCTGTACTCCATAGATTGAAGTACATCCCTTAATCAAAGCAGACAATTGTTGTGCTCTTCTAAAAGGAAGTTTTGCATTCAATGGTTTGCGAACACAAGTGTATGTAAGTAGTTTGGTGAAAAAATAAAGTTTCTGATCTTCTGATTCCAAAGGTCTCTACGTGGAGAGCACATGATGGGCTCTTGTGGTGGAGGAAGAGTATGGACCTGGGAGAGAGATATCAATGTGTGCTGCCATACTTGGAACTCAATATTTCAGAAAATAACTGCTATACGTCAAACTATGGGGGAATTGCTTACATTTAATGTAATATCTGGTTCTTGAAAACATTTTGTAATCCTGCCTTTATGCTTTGTGTGCTTTTGAATATTCATTCAGGAATAAGCCAACACAATTCCAGATGCAACAATATAATAATTGAAAGGTTTAGAGAACTATATCATTAGCACAGCAATGTCACATGGGCCTAAATTACTGTAGCCTGAGCCTACAGAGCTATAGCCTGGATTTAGATTGCTCTAGTCTGGGCCTATATTGCTGCATGTAGCCTGGATTTAGATTGCTGTACCCTGAGCCTACAGAGCTATAGCCTGGATTTAGATTGCTCTAGTCTGGGCCTATATTGCTGCATGTAGCCTGGATTTAGATTGCTGTAGCATGGGCCGAGATTACTCTAATAGCTTGGATTTAGATTGCTGGAGGCTGAGCCTATATTGCTGTAGCCTGAACATTTGTAAAATTTATACTCTAACAGGCGTTGATGGCGATGATGTAATTTTAAAATAAACAGCACTGCAAGTTCACGTCTGCTTTATAGCACTTGTTATCTTTTGAGATCACAGAGCACATTGTCCTTCTGGGAGTGAAACCAGGATGACGTAAATTTGCACACATAGCTAATTTGTCATCCCACTGTCCTCAGTCATGATTTTGTGATTTTCATTTTTCTATTGATGTACCGTAATCAATGTACGTTATGCACTATCCAGGATGTCTATCGAAGAAGCATTAAAATTTGAATAGAAATGTGACATTACCATATTATAAAGTGCAAGATATCACTTGCCAGTGAAACCACAATGCCGTGATTCATACGTTGTTGGATATGAAAATATTTGAAATGTTGCTTTGATTTATCAGAAGACATTTTTTTTCACGATTGCTATTTTTAATTGGGTTTTCTTTATGTCTCACATTGCTTACAGGAGAATTACTAAGTTACTAACATGTCAAAGACTCCCATCATCTAAATTTCTCGAGGTACCAAGTTTTGAAGACTCGTATCATCCAAATTCCTGAAGTTGCCTGATTCTCAGGAAAATTACCATGTTGCCAATGGAGTTTTGGTGATAATCAAGCTGGCTCATCCATAACCTTCGGGGAGGGTCTAACCCCCCCCTGCCGTGCCTGTACTGGCAGACAGGAGACTGCAGTCCATTAGCGGATCACACTATTGCTCTGAAGGCAACTGGGAAGGACATAGCTACTTATTGAAAGGAAGTGCTATCCCAAATCCTCCAACTGAATAGTATCGTAGGGACTAAATAGGACCAAACCATAATGTGAAGAAAAAAAACATCTTGCTTTCCTGCTCCTTCAGTTTGCTCATTAAAGGTCTTTTAGGAGCCTTCATCCTAATTAATCTGACAGTAAATGTATTCGTTCAATTTGATACGAACTACAGTCTACACTTTGTTTTAGCGAACATTGTCTCTCCAAGCCTATCCATTAATTTGTTTCACTTCCTTTTCATAATCTCAAATGCTGAGCTGAGTTTGTTTGTTTTGTATACAGTGTTGAGGCGAGTGAAAGAGCTAGAACACAAAATGGATCAGGACGCAACGTAACAAAATTAGGAGCAGCATGAAGAGAAAGAGGGAAATGCCAACAGCAGGGCCAAGGGAGAAAAGAAATGAAGATGGACAATAAGGGATGCGTCGGTAAGGTTGAATGGGAGAAGGGAATACAGGGGGTGGATAAGATGGATACAGACGCAAAATCTGTGTGGTGGGGAGATGGTTTAACAGGTGTAGAAAGGGTCTGAATCGTCTCTTGAAGACCTGGAGGAAGGAATGAGATTGAAGAGAATGTGGAAGTTGGTTCCATAGGCAGGGAGAGAAGAGGAACGGATGATCGGAAGTGAGCAGTAATTCTGCATTTTTGGGAGTTTCTCGAGAAGGGGGTTGTTGATGGACCACGTGCACCCTGTAGAAACATGGGGGGAAGATGGTGGGACAAAGCATGGAGAGGGTAGATGGTGCAAGACCAGAACGGGGGTGGAAGACAAAGAGACAACCGTTTCAATGTGTTTCATTCCTCTGATGAAGCATTTTCGTTCGGAAAGGTTGCCTGCAGCCTCACTCATTCACAACACTACATTCAAATATCTAGGAAATCCCTAAGCCCCATTAATCTGCTGAACCATAATAAATCACTCCAATTAACTCGGGTTATCAACACAATTCGTTACTTCCTTCCATATGAGTGCTGCTTCATCAGGATGAAGATTACCACACTGCAGTTGCAGGCATGGAACAGTGCCAATACAACCATTGATAACGAGTTCACTGGTACTCATTTCCCTGACCCCACCTGGTGTTAAATTCAGTGGCCAACAGGGCTCGAACTCAGGACCCCAAGATGCAAAGCCGGCCACCCTAACCACTAAGCCGACACCAGGCCTTTAACTGTTGAATCCATCTTTCGCAAATCAGTTTTAAATTTGTTCGAGCAATGCATCTCCTTGTGAGGGAGTTGGGCAGGGGGAGGGTGGGGACCTTTTTTTCTTATTTAGAAATCTTTCCAACTTATTTAGAGATCTCAGATTTTGAAAAAGCTATTTTGCATTTTTATATGTACAATTGTGAAAAATTAACACATTACAACAAAACAAACCACATAGCGATTTACTTTATAAATAAACTTTGCTCATTGAAACATTGAGGTTAAAAAGGCAGTTTGTAATTTGCAAGGTATGAGGTTACTCAACACGTAGTTGTCTAGTCGGGGTTTGATCTCTCAACGGAGTTCAACTTCACCAAAACCTGCCGTTGTGACGCGATGCTCGCATGGGATGATGGATCTTGGAGAATCCTTCGGATATGGACGTGAAGCTAGCCGTTGCATTTATATTGTGACCCTCAAATATTGTCCGTTGTCTTTCAGAAAGATTAGGCCATTGTGTACCTTTCGGTGTAATCATTCAAACCTTTCTGAGGTTGTCTGAACACCCACAACTGATCTTGAAGGTTTCCATAGCTCAGCATTTCCCCTGACCAGGTTGCTACTCCATAATCAGGGTTTCCACCAAACGAGCACTCAACCAAAGGGAACAAATTTAGAATGCTGTCAGGGCACACAATGGCCTATTCTGATTGAAGGGTCCTTGAGACTTTTACCGTCTACAAGCAGATACTAAGAGACGGAACAGCGAGTCAAACGTCATGTCAATCATTGGTCCAACACTCTGTCAACAAAGCACCTTGATGATGGTTTACAGTCAGGACAGGGTTCAAATCCAGATTCAACAATTCAAAAGTGAGTGTGCTCCCCCTGAGCTATCCGAAAAACCCCACCCTTGCCAAATTCCCGACAAGGGATTAAGTGTACAATTGACAACACCTGTGGTATAGGTGAATGTCCTTTTGCAATACCTAGTGATGCATCTGTCCTTTGTTACTAAAATAACTTGCTCAGTACAGTTTTGCACATTTTTTTTTCATAAAAAAACTAAACAAACAAATGCCTTAATTGTTAGAAGTTTTATCTTATGTAGTTACATTTATACGACGTAAACGACCAGCATCTTTGACAAAAATTTGATTCAAAAAACGCATTGTTATTGTCCTGCATAACAAAAGAAATAAAATAAACAGCCTTGCCTTTGCACATAAAATTAGAAACTTCTGAACCTCCATTACAGGATCACCTTATATTACACTTGAAGAACTAACGTGAATCTTGCAATATGATAAACATCTACAATTGCACTCGTGCACCGAGGACGAAATTTAGCTGGAGGCTCCAGACTCTGTGACTATCCCTCCCGATGCACCAAAGCAATAGTCCCTGGTGCAGTGGTGGGCTCACTCAACCTTGTGGAAGCCTTGTGGCTTGTGCGCGCTGCTGGCAGGGCAACCAATCAAGGGCTTAGTCATGTCACACCCTCATAAAAAAACTGATGGGCCTGTTGTGGCCATCAGAGTAATTAATGTCAGTACGGAACCACGTATTATAGGCCGGGGTGAAAAAAGTAGCTGATTACACTCCAGTTATTGATGTCATGGAGATGAGGGACAGAACATCCAGTCAAACTGACCTCAGAGGGAACCTCGAGATTCTAGTAGGAATTGACCAGATCCCATTTGTAAAATGGTTGATCGTAGTGGCGTAGATTTGGAGGAGGCCCAATGGGAAGCCTTATACAAGTTAACCGGTGGCAATTTAGATATCTTCTCCTTGTCCTCTGAGGAGGTTGGGTGCGTGGGCTTGGTGAAACATCAGATCAACACTGGAGAGGCCTGTTTGTCAGCCCACAAGGAAGCTCCCGTGAGCCAAAGGGGAGGTAGATGATGAGCAGGTGAGAAAAATGATCAATGCAGGAATCATCGAGGCCTTGGTAATTCCTTGGCTGTCACACGTTCTGCTGGTTAAAAAGGAGGATGGGACCACACATTTCTTTGGACTTTAAGAGAGGGTATTGACATGTGGAGATGAACTAGGCAGGGAAGGATAAAACGGTGTATAACACAGGTAAGGGACTGTATGAATTCACTGTGATGCTGATTGGCTTATGTAATAACCTCGCCACTTTCATGTACTGAGCGGCATGCCATGGAAATCATGCCTGGTATGCCTGGATGACGTCGTGAAATACACTAAAACATTTTACCAAGCCATCACTAATTTGGACCAAGTGTTTGGGCACCATAGGTAGGCAGGTTTGAAGTTGAGTCCCAGTAAGTGCACTTTGTTCGTGAAAGAGGTGGCATATCTAAGTTACGTGATCAGCCGCGAAAGAGTGAGGATTGACCCAGTTTCGGTAATAGTGGCAGAAGAGTAGCCCATACCAGGTAAAATCAGAGGTGCAGGGGTTTTTGGAGCTCTGCTCTAACTACTGGACAATTTTTGCCAAAGTTCACATCAATTGCCAGACCTCTTCATCGGCTTATGGAGAAGGGAGCCTGGTTTAATTGGACAAGAGAATACCATGAAGCATTCCTTAAATTGAAGAGGTGTTTGACATCCACACCCATATCAGCATACCCCACAGATAATAGGATCTTTAGCATGGACACAGATGCAAACCAGGATGGCTTGGGACCGGTTTTGTCTCAGGCGCAGGAGGGTGTAGAAAGTGATCACATTTTTCAGCCGGGCCATTAGGCGGCCCGAGAGAAATTATTGCATGATTCGTAAAGAGCTATCGGCTATGCTCTCTGCAATGAGTCATTTCCACTCCTATTTATATGGTAGGTGATACACCACCTTTAAGATCCTCGTCCGTGCAGCCCGAGTGGTGAAGCCAACCTGTCCACTAACCGCGAAGGACAAATTTGGTACTTTGGTTTGGAACATGACTCAGCGAGTTGTGTGCACAATTCGGTCAGGGAAGGTAAACCAAGCAGGGAGGAAGTTGCTCCTCTTGAGGCACAAGAAAAGGCTTACAGGCTTAATAGAAGGCTTTGGAATTGAAAGATACCAGCTTACATCATAAATAGGTGGAAATTACCTCTGAAAGAACTTCTTGACTGATGGTCTTCTTGCCCAATAAATGCCATTGCATGTGGTTCATGCTTGGGAGCCTCAGTGTTGCATGTTTCTGTCTATGATGTCGCTGATGATTCACCAATAAGCGATGAAATTGGTCTGGTGCCTGAGTGGGGGGGGGGGGGGGGTGTAGTATTGTGATTCTCATATGTGTACTATTTGTGGATGTCTTTATATCTGTAGAGGAACTCTGGTACAGTTTGAAACAGCAAAAGGCTTACCTAAGGGTAGCTTTTAATGGTTGTGTTATGCCAATTATTCGGCTGGAAGAGCATAGCATTCAATTTATACACTAGAAGGACACTCGGTAGAGCGTATACCTCCGCCACTTAATGCCTGATCCACGAGAATATATCGGGCCCAATAAATTTTTGAAATATCATGCCACATTTCGTTTTTGGTTCTACATAATGGTGAAGAAACACTTAAGATTGATTAAACAATTCTCGTAACCAGATCTGGATTTGGAGCTTCACCAAAATCGAAACAATTTGTTGTGGTCACACACCCAAACTGTCCATCAAGTTTCATCTGAATCAGTCCAGAACTTTTTGAGACACCGTGCTATATATTACTTTAGCACCATCTCTCAATGATGAAGAATCACTATTGAGAGATAGGAGGGGAGGGAGAGAGAGGAGAGAGGAGGAGGAGGGAAGGAGGAAAGGGGAAGGGAGGGAGGGGATGGAGGGGGAGGGGAGAGAGAGCAGAGTGGGAGGAAGAGGAAGGGAGGGAGGGGAAGGGTGGGAAGGGAAGGGAGGGGAGAGGGGAGGTTGAGGGGAGCTTAGCAATGGGGGAGCTTGGAAAGGAGGTGAAGAGCGAGGAAGGGCAGTGGGGGAGTGATGCCTCAGCAAATGCTGCTATACACTCTGGGAGGTTGGAGGGGTGGGAGCGAGGAGGATGGGGGAGAGAGGAGGGGGTGGGGAGAGAGTTAGGAGGAAGCGAGAAGGGGCGGGGGAGCAAGGAGCAGTGGATGGAAAGCCGCGAGCAACGAAGAGAGGGAGAGTGAGGAAGCAGGGGGGAGGGATGGAGAGCCATACCTCACCACACATCGTTAAACACTCCAGGAGAAGGGGGTGTGAGGAGAGGGATGGGAGAGAGAAGAGAAGAGAAGAGATAGAAAGTTGATAGAAAGGATGGACGGGGAGCGAGTTGGGGTGTGAGAGTGAGGAGGAGGAGCGAAGAGGGGTGGGGGTCCAGGAAAGGGACAGCCGAGAGAGTGAGGGAGTGGGAGGGGGGAGTCAAAGATATGGGCGTCGATTGGTGGGGGACGGGGGGGACATATCCCCCTCCCACTTTTTATCAAGGGGGGGGAAACATATCGATTGTCCCCCCCCCCACTTTTTTCATTGAACGTGAGTTACGTAACACAAAACGAGCTGCTCTAGTACAACCAGGCCGAGATGCTCCTCAAATACAAGAATAAAATTTTAAATCTCTATTAAAGTTTTATTGGTCTTTTATAGTTCTATTGAAGATGATAGGTTAACAATTCAACATTGAGAATCCGTGCTTCCCAAGCCATGGTCTCCCACCGGCCAAGCGTCCATAGCGACGTCGCTTTTTGATCCTTCGATGTCGGCTCTTCCTATCATTGCGAAGCAGAATTCGCCAAGCGTTGGATTGTTCACCCACTAACAGGGAACGTGACCTGGACATTTTGAGGTATGTCGGGACGTTTTCGGACTTTGTATCGTCATTTTATGAGTGTTTAAAAAATCGCGGCTTCATGGCCCGGAGCGCCACGCCTCGGATAGTGTTAGGCCGCAATGGCTCGGGGCCCCTTTAGCGACCAAAATAGTTTCTTTCACCTTTCTAACTTATATCGCCTGATGTTATTACCTGCACGATGATGTGTGTGTTTAATTTTTGTGACTTTGCACCGTTGAGTTATAAGCCAATAAAAGATTTCGCGGCCTGGTATGCTGATTGAGATGGTGAAGCTTGTGCAGGATGACGCGGTTTCACTCTCCCGGCTCGCACGAACCAACGGAAAGATATTTTGTTGAAAACCGGGTGAAAATCGAAGGATTTTTGGTATTTTAGCGACTAAATTAGCTTTGAATACTTGGAAAACATAAAATAAAATGCGCTGATTCACTCGCTTTTGCGGCGGTTAATGCAAATATTTTTTTCATCGGTACTTGGACTTAGGGGAGGTATAGACCTACAAAACGAGAGGTATCATTCGGTCGTCGGACTTATGAGGATTAAATTATAGATTTTAAAAGGTAGCTGTTGAAAAATATGCAAAATTCACCTAAGCGGTTCGGACAAACGAACGGAAAATTATTTTTGAATTCTGTTCTCGGATTATACAGTATCTACAGGGTAGTAATGAGATTACCTCGAAAATCCGATTTAAAAAGGCTTAGGCTTCGTAGCTTAGCCGCGGCTTGCAATTTTTACGAGGAAAAATAACGTTCCGGAAGGAATTTCTCTTCCGCCATCATCCGAATAATTTTCCGTTTGCACGAGGACAAAGACGATGGATAGACCGACAGAATAAGGTGTCTCATTAAACTGTGTGATTCAGAATGATTAAATTTGAGATTTTAAATGCAGCGTTGAAAATAAAATAGAGGATTGTCAGCTTCTTCTTCACCGTGTCGGCCCCACAACGGTTCTGGGCCCCTTTAGCGAACAAAATGGATTATTTCACCTTTCTAACTTATATCACACTATACTTAAACAACACGTACGGGCACGCACTATACTTAAACAAAACGTACAGGCACGCACTATACTTAAACAAAACGTACGGGCACGCACTATACTTAAACAAAACGTACGGGCACGCACTATACTTAAACAAAACGTACGGGCACGCACTATACTTAAACAAAACGTACAAGTACGCACTATACTTAAACAAAACGTACGGGTACGCACTATACTTAAACAAAACGTACAAGTACGCACTATACTTAAACAAAACGTACGGGCACGCAGCATACTTAAACAAAATGTACGGGCACGCACTATACTTAAACAAAACGTACGGGCACGCACTATACTTAAACAAAACGTATGGGCACGCACTATACTTAAACAAAACGTACGGGCACGCACTATACTTAAACAAAACGTACGGGCACGCACTATACTTAAACAAAACGTACGGGCACGCACTATACTTAAACAAAACGTACGGGCACACAGTATACTTAAAGCTTGAACAAAACGTACGGGCACGCAGTATACTTAAACAAAACGTACGGGCACGCAGTATACTTAAACAAAATGTACGGGCACGTACTATACTTAAACAAAACGTACGGGCACACACTATACTTAAACAAAACGTACGGGCACGCACTATACTTAAACAAAACGTACGGGCACGCACTATACTTAAACAAAGGCACGCGGTTTCAAAGTTTTGTGTTTTTTTTTGTTTTTTTTTGCACGTACGGGCACGCACTAGTGGAAATGATGAACTTATTTACAAATCAACAAACTATGTAAATAATTGGAAAGAAGAGAGTGCACATCCGGACGGCAACAGATCTTAATCCCTCGTCTCCTGGTCTCGTGGTTTGTGAGAGGTGAAGAATTACATAAATGTTCACATTACAACTGATTTTAGCTCATTCTTTTGGTGAACCCTTTTGATAGCATGCAAATCAAGAACACAATCTTTAACGACTACGCTAACTAAGAACCAATAATATCATAATCATCTCACTCAACTTTAGCTCATTGGTTAATTAAATGCAGATTTAATAAAATGATGAATATTAATAATCCCAGGTAATAAAATACAAGGGTATCTGACCCTAACCAAACGTAATAAAAGTAATAAGCACGTAGCCGGGAACTAAGCGAGTAATGGAATGCTAAATTGGGAGCTCAGATGCTAAATTAAGAACTGAACTCATATCGGCACTCTTTTCGGAATACATGTGCTACGCAAAGCTTATCACATGTCAACATTGTGCCTGGAGGTATAGTGACGTAGCCGAAAGTATGTTGACCTTAAAAATGCCCTGTTACGCAAAAATAACCCTTATAATTCACATGTCAAAATTTATTCAACTGAAATGTAATTCCCTTCTCGTTTCATAGAGGATATGGATATCAGAGAGTTTTTCGCGACAGCATCAAGAAGCACATCCTCGACCACTCTCCTGGAGCAATCAAGTTCCCAGAAAGAGGTGGACGATTTAAAGGAGAAGATAGCAGAAAAGGGTGCATGTGCAAGTACTCGGCCTAATTTCCCAGATCAGCCTTTTCAACCTCATGATGTCAATTGTATCCCAGTCCAAATACTGCCAAACCGAAAGTTGAAGTTTCAACAACAGTGGTTCAAAGATTTTCCGTGGCTTCATTTTGATCAGAGCATCGGCGGTGTACTCTGTCACACCTACACGGATGCTTCTCATGAAAAACTTACCCAACTTTCCCGCTGTGCAGAAGACGCATTTGTCTCAAAGGGCTTTTGGAACTGGAAAAAGGCTACAGAAAAATTCAGACAACACAAACGATCAAACACACACAGGCTTGCCTTTGAAAATCTGAAATGTCGCAGAAGTCAACCTGGTGTCCATGTGCAGCTGAGCAGCAAACTGCTAGAAGAGCAAAGATCTACACGGTCAGCCCTTCTGAAGATTATCACCTCACTGCAATATTTAGCCTGACAAGGTTTTGCAATTTGTGGGAAGGATGCCTCTGAAGGGAGTTTCAAAATGCTCTTACAGTTGCGGGACGAGGATGATGTAAACCTCAAGACATGGCTGTCAAGGAAGACGACGTTCACAAGTGGAGAAATTCAGAACGAAATTCTACAATTTATGAGTCATGCCATCCTCAGAAATATCTGCAGTAACATGAATGAAATGTCCACTCAGTTCGGACTCGTAACTGATGGAACGCAAGATATTCAGGGTAATGAGCAGGAGTCGGTGTGTGTGCGCTATGTGACGGATTCCTTTGATGTTCAAGAAGATCTCATCGGCCTCGACCAAGTATCGTCAATAACGGGAGTTTCACTTTGTAAGATGCTTCAGGATGTCCTAATTCGGTGTCAACTCCCTATTGAACACCTTAGAGCACAGACTTACGATGGGGCAAGCAACATGTCCGGAAAGTACAAGGGCTGTCAAGCACAGCTAAAAAAACTCCAACCGCTGGCCAATTATGTTCACTGTGGAGCTCATGTCACCAACTCATTACACCCAAAGCCCTACAATCTGTACCGTTCATAAGAGACGCCCTTGATTATGTCCAGGTACTCAGCAACATCTACAACAACTTGGAAAATTCAAGCATCTGTACTTGAATATCCACGCTGACGATGCTGACACTCCTTGCCCTACACGCCTGAGGCCAATTTGCCCGACGCGTTGGTTAACTCGTTCTCCTGCCATGAAATCGATATTGGATAACTATGAAGCGGTACTGGATGCCCTTCAACATGCAAATGATGACTTTGGTACGAACACGGCATCGCGAGCCAACGGTATTTGAAGCTGTCTTTCATCAGGAAAGTGTGCTCTCGGTCTGTTTGCAACATCGCCCGTTCTCGAATCCCTTGAATACCTCAATAAGGCACTTCAGGGTTCACAAGTTACCGTCTCTGGTATGCTTACTGCTGCAAAGGTAATTGCACAGAATCTCCAATCTCTCTGTACCGACCAGACGTTTAAGGAGGTTTTCGAAGCAGCACAACAGAAGCTCCAGCAGTGCCAACTAGATCCAGTGACCCTCCCTCGTAAGCGCAAGCTTCCGAAGAGACTTGATGGAGGCACGCAGGAATACACTGCCAATTCTGCAGAGGAGGTATACAGAGTTTAATTTTTCAAAGTCATCGACAGCGCATCCGAGAACTTGAACGAGTACTTCACATCAACCGACCTCATGGCGTACAGGGACTTGGGTGAAATGCTCCTGTCTGGGTCATTCAAACCACAAATAGTCCACAGATATCCCGAACTGTCGGATTCCCTAGAGCAAGAACTTGGCTTCTTCCGTAACCAGTTCAGTGGTTCATCTGTTGAGGATTACCTTAACATATTTGTGGACATGGTGCCGGAAGTCCGTCGAATGTTCCCACAGGTAGAACGTTTGCCTAGGCTTCTATTGGTTTCCCCAGCAAGTTCATGCGAAGTTGAACGGTCATTCAGTGCACTCAGACGTATGAAGACTTGGTTACGTTCCACAATGACCCAACAACGCCTCAACCATCTCATGATCTGTCATGTTCACCGAGATCGTCTGACTGCACTTGACCCCCAAGACATTGCTACAAAGTTTTTAACTGGATCAGCAGACAAGAGGGTTCATATTTTTGGCAAGTTTTAAGGTAAGTTGACTGTACTCGTGTAATATCAATTTGTATGTCAGTCTAGTTTTATGTTTATGTTTAGTGAATCAGTTCAAGGGTCGTAAGAAGGAGGCTTGATAAACAATTATATATATATATATATATATATATATATATATATATATATATATATATATATATTTCTTTGATGACACTTGAAACTTTGAAATGTGTATGGTTAATGTGTAATTAATTTTGCTCCGTCTGCATACATTTGATAGAAGGATGGTCGATAGATGGTCAGATTAATTTAAGGGATTTGTGTGATCAGAAGGCAGCATGTCAACGAGCGTAAAAAATCAAGAATTTGCAAGGGTAGACTTGCTGCGTCCACGCCGGCACGAAGTGGGCTTCGTGGTCTGGACTTGCAATGCCCCCCCCCCCACTTTTCAAAAGCAATCGACGCCCATGGTCAAAGATAATACACACACACACACACACACACACACACACACACACACACACGCACACATTTATTAGTGTAGATGGATATGATATACACTCATGGGGTATGCTTGCACATTGCAAGCAACAACAAACCATGCTTTGTGCGATGGTTCAGAATAAATTGGAGCTCTATGATTATCAGCAAGCATTTCCGACTACCTGTTGGATATACCATTATCTCAGATTGTTCACCTGCAGTGAGCACAACAAGGCTGCACATATTTTATTTATTTTCATTTACAGACACTTTCCAACAGTTCTGTGACTTTTCTTTCCCTGGTGTTTTGACTTCAATGTCTGTTGGCACAATAAATTTCAGCTTTCTATGTCACCCAGAAGGTATCGAACATTAATTCCAGCATATCAGTGAGTGGTTAGAATGAGCTTTAATAATACTACTGGGGTATGCTTCTTCATAACAAGCTCAAATGAGCTAAGATCCTCGTCCTCTTAATGATGATGTCATAAAAACGAATATGACGTCATTGTGATGTATCAGGTTTGCCATACATTATCTGTGCTAATGCCCGGCTTGATTCCTGCAAACAAAATTCAAACAGCTTGCCTAGTTTCGGAGATAATGGTTTCGGTGATTTCCATTAGCGGTGATATTATGACGTCAACTTTTTTTCTCGGAAGAATTTCCAAAATCAGAGATGGTTTCTGCCTGCGCGTGGGCTTTCTGCATATACATGGCAAGTTTCACGAAGATCCAATGAAAACTCTGTGTTGTGATACAAAAAATAGGAATGACGTCATAAAAATTGATATGACATCATAGTGATGTATCATATGTGCGGTAATTCATCTCTGCTAATGCCCTGTTCGATTCCCGCAAACAGAATTCAAAAAGCTTGCCTAGTTTCGGACATAATTTTTCGGCGATTTCCATTAGCGGAGATGTTTTGACGTCATAACTTTTTCTTCTCGGAGGAATTTTTAAAATCGGAGATGGTTACTGTCTGCGCAGGGAGTTTTTACATATATATGCCACGTTTCAGGAAGTTTCGATGAAAACTGAAGGCTGTGAAACAAAAAAGTCCACAAGAAGAAGATGAAGAACAACAACGTGAGTAAGACATAGAGATCCTCCACAAGGATCTAAAAACCGTGCTTCCCCATTGTCTCGGATCTCTCAACTGCATTTAATTTTTCATTTATTTATTTTCAATTTTTTTTTTCCCCATTTATTTATATTTTAATTTGCGGACACGTTCCAACAGTTTTGTGACTTTTTCCCAGTGTTTTGGCTTCGATGTTCATTGGCACGTTAAATTGCAACTTTCTATGTCACCCCGAAGGTATAGAACATTAATATCAGTGAGTCAGGCAGTCAGTGAGTGGTTAGAATGAGCTTTATATATACTAGCGGGATATGCTTACACAGACTAACAGTGCTTCCCCATTGTCTCGGGTCGCACACCTGCATTTCATTTTTCATTTATTTATTTTCAATTAATTTTTTCATGTATTTATAATTTCATTTATGGATGCTTTTGGATGGTTCTATGATTTTTTCCTGGTGTATCGGCTTTGATGTCTATCGGCATGCAAAATTACCATGCTTCCTCATTGTCTCGGGTTGCTCACCTGCATTTTTACAAATGTGTAGATATATGTGTACACATCTACAAAATTCAAACAGCTTGCTGAGTTTCGGAGATAATGGTATAGGTGATTTCCATTAGCGGCTGAACTGCTAATGACTTACCATTTCCATTTTCTGAACAGTGATTGGAGAGGGAGACGCAAAACTTCTTGATAAATTGGATTCCTCATCTTTTTTTTTCTCCAAATTTGGGAGAAAGATTGGCGTCGTAAGGATGGAACTGCAAAATCTCAATTGTATTGAGATATTACCGAACCAGGGAGAGAATCCTTACATTGTATCTCAAATTTTCCCGGTTTGTAATATATATATATATATATATATATATATATATATATATATATATATATATATATATATATATATATATATATATATATATATATATATATATTAAAACCGGGAAAATACAAATTTACCCCAAGCCATGCTACCCCAAACCCTTGGACAAGGGGCAAAGGTCTACCAACACATAAACTCTTGAAATAACTCATCCTCAGGTCTCCTCCATGTCCATGATTGTTCTCACCTGGGTGCATTTCCAAAACCATCACAATATCTATGTACTTCAACATTTCTGTCTCGATTTTGAGAGATATTTTTGTGGCCAGTGTAGAAACTTCATGGAAGTGTGAACAGTGATTTAATTTTTTTTTTTTTAAACAATCTGATGTTTTAAGAAAACAGGTGATCTATCTCTCTCTCTATCTCTATCTCTATCTCTATCTCTCTCACATCGCTTCAGCAACACCTTTCGCAGCGAATGGTGGGAACATTAACGATGACGCCAGACGGGTTCCCAGTCCCACTCGGCCGAGGCATCAAATATCCTACTGACAGGTGAACCTCTAAGTGCTCAGGTAGCCAGATCAGCAGGCATTGTGGTTTCTAAATTGTGCACTCAGCAGGATTGCTGTCATGTTTGTATCTCAAATCCTTTTAAATATGTATTAAATGGATGAGAATGCCTGGCTTTTTGAAAGGCTAAATGTTATGCTCACTGTGGCTCCTTTCACCTTCCTTCATTTGGGAGGCATTGGATTGAATGGTGGATGTTCAGGCTATTTTTGCTGTGCTGTGGATTCCCATTGCGTATTAAGCAGACGTTTACAAATTGCATTTTCTGAGTATCACTCCGAGCATTTCCTTCCTTGGAGGGTCTTTAAATGTATTATTTAAGACAGAAAATAAGCATATGTGGCTTTCTTTATAACTCATTCGCTTTTCCTGCATCATGCACATCCGTTCATGGATGTGCTGCATCCTCGTGTGCATCTTGAAGGATGTTACCCCTTCGGAGAGCTTAAAGCCAGCTCGCCATGCCATCTTCTGCATTAGCAGTGTTTCTGACCCAAGTCTCCTCACAATGAACAAATGCGTTTTCGGGACTTGTCATTGGATCGAAAATTTGTTTCTTAAACCAAACTTTGCCAACCAAATCCCAGCACCCCTCCCCCAAAAGAATATATATATATATATATATATATATATATACATATACATATACATATATACATACATATCTTCTTCTTTCGGCTGCTCCTGTTAGGGGTCGCCACAGCGGATCATCCGTCTCCATTTCGCTCTATCCTCCACATCTTCCATTGACACTCCAACCACCCACATGTCCGCCCTCACTGCATCCATGAACCTTTTCTTTGGCCTTCCTCTTCTCCTCCTACCTGGCGGCTCCATCCTCAGCATCCTTCTCCCAATATACTCCGCTTCCCTCCTGTGCACATGTCCAAACTATCTCAATCTCATCTCTCTCACGTTATCTCCAAACCGTCCTACCTGCGCTGTTCCTCTAATGTACTCATTCCTTATCCTATCCATCCTCATCACTCCCAACGAGAATCGCAGCATCTTTAACTCTGCCACCTCCAGCTCCGCTTCCTGTCTTTTTGTTAGCGCCACCGCCTCCAAACCATACAACATAGCTGGTCTCACTACCGTCTTATGTACTTTCCCCTTCACTCTTGCAGCTACCCTTCTGTCACAAATCACTCCTGCAACTCTTCTCCACCCACTCCATCCTTGCTGCACTCTTTTTCACTTCTTTACCACACTCTCCATTACTTTGGACAGTTGATCCCAAGTATTTAAACCCATCCACCTTCCCCACCTCAACTCCTTGCAACCGCACCATACCACCACCCTCCCTCTCATTTACGCACATGTACTCCGTCTTACTCCTACTGACTATCATTCCCCTTCTCTCCAGTGGGTACCACCACCGCTCGAGGCTCACCTCAGCCTGCTCCCTTCAGATCATGATGTCATCCACGAACATCATAGTCCATGGGGACTCCAGTCTGATCTCTCTCCATATATATATATATATATATATATATATATATATATATATATATATATATATATATATATATATATATATATATATATATATACACACATATATAAGCCTGGTGTTGGCGCAGTGGCTTGGGATCCAAAAGGTCCTGAGTTCAAGCCCCGTTGGACCACTGAATTAATACACCAGGGGGTTGACTCAGCCTGTCATCCTTCCGAGGTCGGCGAAATGAGTACCAGTATACTGGGCCGGTGTATACCCCGGTGAAAATAGCTGTACCATATCCCTGTGTCGTAAGAGGCGACCAGGGTTGTGTCAGGAAGGGCATCCGGCGTAAAACATGTGCCAAATCACTATGTGGATCATACGGATGATCCGCTGTGGCGACCCCTAACGGGAGCAGCCGAAAGAAGAAGAAGATATACATATATAAGTGAGGTATCCATGACACACCTAGGTGGGAGCCCAAAATCTCAATTTTTTTTTTTAAATGGTTTGAATATTTTTGATCAAAACTCCCACCCACTTTCAGACATGTGCACAGACTCCAAAGGCTGCACAGAAAACTTGGTGTGGTTTGCCCCAAAAATGTGGGAGTGGTACTGTGTAAATTCAATATACTGTACCTTTAATGATGAAGCTGATCATGATGATGGTTCATTGGGGAAGGAAGATTGGCTCTTATGTGCCATAATGAAGGAAATGGGTTATTTCAGAAAAAAGCAACAAGTCGAAAGTGAACGTGGTGTGATGTTGACAGAAAAGTCTACACACGGATACAATATGGAAACGGTCAATGCTGAATCCCCCAATGTTTCTACACGTGGACAATTCAATTCACTGCAAAACTTCTTGATAAATTGGATTCCTCATCTTTTTTTTCTCCAAATTTGGGAGAAAGATTGGTGTCGTATGGGTGGAACTGCAAAATCTCAATTGTATTGAGATATTACCAAACCAGGGAGAGAATGCTTACATATGCAATAAATGGAAAAACTGTGAATGCTGAACCCATGAATGTGTTTAAGTGGGGAGAGGTAGAGAGGGAGACGGAGACGGAGAGGGAGACTGAGAGAATTCTGTACAGGTGTAAAATTAAAATCATAATTGTATTGAGGAATTTATTTATGAAACTTCGGACATCCACTGGGACTCCAAAAGGTTCCACAGAAAGTTTGGTGGGCTGGCACCAAAACTGATGGAGTAATTCGGGGATGGACAGACAGACAGACAGACAGACACTCCTGCTTTATTACCTCCGCCACCGAAGGTGAAGGAGGTTATGCTTTCACCTCTTTTGGTCTGTTTATCTGTCTGTTTTTGTGCAGGATATCTCAAAAAGTTGTGGACGGATCCAGATGAAATTTTGTGGGCACGTTCGGTGTGTGACGAGGACGAACTGATTCAATTTTGCTGAAGATCCAAATCTGAAAATGAGAATTATTTAATATTTAAAGTGATTCTTCACCATTGAGAGAAAGGGCCAAAAACGATATATAGCATGATATTTCAAAAATGTATTGGGCCCGATAAGTTCTCGTGGACGTGGATAAGGCATTACGGGTAGGAGGTATGCACTCTACCGAGTGCCCTTCTAGTTATATAGATGTTATTGTCCAACTGTATGATGCAGTGGTTCCACTTATCTTTGAGCTGCCTAGTTTAACTTCGATTCCTCAAACAACTATAAAACTGTCGGGTTGGTGATTTACAGGCAAGGTTAAATGCTGAGCACCAACCAAAGAAGGAGCACATACCATTTAAAAACAAGTATATGATACGACATGGCTGGGGTTGGAATTGGACCACCGACCTCCCAGACTCAGAGCAAAAACTCTTGTCGGAGTCTGGTAATGTTTCGTGCCGAGATTTTTTTTTTCTCATCAATGTTGCTATACAAGATAATTGGACACCCAGAAACAATGGAGATTCACTACCTCTGGAGATTACGACAATCACGCATCCCCTCGCCTGGGTTTGAATCCTGACCCAGTTATAAAGTCATCCTGGTGTTTTACAGGCAGGGTGATTCATCGATGTGTGCCCGCCCTCCAATGGGAGTTGAACTGGCATCCTGTCTGCTGGCATTCGTTTGTGGAGGTTATAGATACAACCGTGTCCTTCGTGAAGAGTCGGTGAGCTATCGAAGGTACCATGAACAAATCACAAATTGTTGTCCAAACTACTGTGCTGGAAAGGCAATTGCAAACCACCTGGTATAACCCTTTTGAAGAAACTTCAGTAGCACAAACTCTCTGTAACAGATCAAGTTGCATCTTAATCAGAATATCTCACTTCCAACCAGCAAGTACAGGGTGTCCTAAAAGTAGTGTCGTGATCTGTCTGTAGGCTTGCTGTGCTTGAACAATTGCATTTGCATTTGTGAAGTACAGCTCAACAATTGCAGCACGTTCTTGATCTGTCCATCTATTGATGGTAAATCTTCAGGGTTAGAGCATCAATGTGGAAAAAAAAATTGAATAAAAATATTGTTTGGCATTAGCATTTATAAAGTATTCAAAATCAAAATCGCTCCACTCTTTTTTGGGACACCCTGTACTTCCTCGTGCTCTGGTCTCCAATAACAAATGCTATTGTGTTGGATGTTAATACCTACAATGTTGATATCTATGCTGGTCCTGAGGATGGCTTATCGTATCAAGATATCGACGAAGAAATCAAATAGAAAATGGCAATTTCATTTTTTTTCCAAGTCGTTTTATGTCTTAAAATAATTTGCCCTTTTGTTCTATGCACTGTCAGCTTGCTGAGGTCTCACCATTGAAGATCTGATGGGGTTTCAATTACGAATTTGTTCTGCTGGGTCCCTCATTATTGAGCTCCAGCTATGTGGCTGGTACAGTGCTTCAATCGAACGTGTCGGCTAATTTGCAATTGGATCAAGATACCGGCACATAATGGCCTGCTCTTTTTAAAAGGTACCATGCAGTAGCTTGGCTACCTTAATGGTGATCAAAAGCTTTTTTTTTTCCTTTCTTTACAAGATCGAGGCTCATGGAATAGTAAGGTAATGGAGGGTATAAACGGGCAGTGGCGAGACGGCTGAACCCCTGGACATAAGAGGCAAAGAACTTGCAGCTATAATACATCCAAGACAATTTGATGTTGCGAGGAGACATCATGTTGTTTTCCATTTAATAAGTATAACCACATTTGTAGGCAAAAGACAAATCAGTGCATTCTGCACCAGGATTCAAAACTGAAATCACAGCATCATGGGTTATGTACTCAGATGGGAACACCAAAACAGGATGACCCCAAAATACCAACAGACTATCAACACGCCACTACTTGCATCAGTCTTATAAGAACAACTTCCTCTGGTGATGAGGCAATGAAAGCACTCAGGATACTGTCATTGATCATTGAGTTCAATTTTAAGAATCCAGGTTGTAACACATGACATTTCACTCTCTTTATTAACTCCGCCACCAAAGGTGAAGGAGGTTATGTTTTCACCCCTTCTGTCTGTCTGTTTCGTTGTTTGTTTGTTTGTGTGCAGGATATCACAAAAAGTTGTGGATGGATCCAGATGAAATTTTGTGGAGAGGTTGTGTGTGTGTGTGTGTGTGTGTGTGTGTGTGTGTGTGTGTGTGTGTGTGTGTGTGTGTGTGTGTGTGTGTGTGTGTGTGTGTGTGTGTGTGTGAGAAAACAACAAACTGTTTAGATTTTGTTGAAGATCAAGATCCGGATCTGGCTACTGGAATTTTTAAAGTGATTCTTCACCATTGAGCGATAGAGCCAAAAACGATATATAGCATGATATTTCAAATACATAACGGGCCAAATATGTTCTCGTGGATCAGGCATAATGTGGCAGAGATATGTGCTCTACCGAGTGCCATTCTCGTTTTGTGATGTTTTATTCTCGTGAGAGATTGTTTTATTTTTTTCTCCTTTATATCTGTATTTCCTCCTCCTTTGCTCAATACATCTATTCAACTTTACAGTACATTTCCAGTTCATCACCATCTTCCTGTCTGCATGATAAGGGATACCTTATAAATGCTTCGAATCACCTCTCATGTGCTGATGCTGAGATAAAATTAGCATCCCGCATGCTTTAAGTCATGCCGTTCTTGGAATGAGCTTCTCCAGCACTCGTAATCGCTACCACATATAGGCCTGTCATCTTTTAACAATTCATTGTTATCCAGGCAGTGAAGCATCATCTCACTTCAAGCCTTACACATCTTGTATGTTGCATGAGAATGGAGCACGGTTGACTGGAAAGTGATAATACATCATTTCTCAGCCTCAATAACCTACCATTCACCTCAAGCTCTCCACCATTAAGGCTATAATGCATCACCCCTCCCTGTACCCCCTATAGATTAGTAAGAAAGGTTCCAAGTCTGGAGATCAAGGCAGTATTTTCTGCAGGATTCCAAAAAGGGAACTGATCTCAACCAAAGACATAGATTTCTCAATCTCCTGCATTACAACACCACAAATCCCTGAAAGAAAGCTTGCATTGGCTTTCCTCTTTCTCTTTACGACCAACTTGTCATGGTTGGTGGATTGTCATGGTTGAGATGGTACTTTAATTTGTAATAGTATCACCATTTGGGTCCTTTTTTTTTTGCTGAACCTGCATAAAGAATCTGAAAATTCTGATGAACAAGCCAGACAAATCTCTCGGTAATAGAGGTTGACATGGTGGAGAAATGACGACTTGTTGCTCAACGAATCATCAAAGGCTCAATTTCTACGCCTCTCTGGCCCTTTATCATGGTGCGATGGAGCTACTGCTGGCTAAGCAATATGCCAGCAGGACCAATTAACGAAGGAGGATGGTGAGGGAAGGGATTTGAAACGCTGCCAAGCCCTGGGGCTCAAAATCTTTTCTTGGGCAAGAAATCTAGTCGATCTTCTTTGGAGTCCCCAAATATCAGAGAGGATTTTTAGAGGGGAGGTCACGGCCATCACTCCGCAGTGACGGAGAGAGATTTGGAAATTTATCGGCATATTTTGGGTCTGCAATGAAAGCGGGCAAAGCACATGATCAGAAACAAAGGGCATCGAAGACAGATGGGGCAGCAAAGGGCATCGTTCACAGCATTCTCATCATTTTCTGTCATCTCCAAGTTCCAAAAATCCATAAATTCTTACGAACACTTTCAAGGTGAGCACACAGAATCGACAACTCATGATTAAATATATTGAGGGACATGTCAGAATGCATTTCTCATGAATAAAGAAAATATGTCCAGAAGGACAGAGTTTAAAATTACATCGAATTAATTATTATATTATCAGTAACATCCTTGGCCTCATGGCATTCTGATGGATGTTTGCTCCTCTTGCATGGGGCTTGATGACTGTGCTGCAGATGTGATCTGGCAGAAAAAATATCCCCTTAGGTACACAGTGATGGAGGGACAGTGTGTCTCATCAGAGGAATAAGGGACCTCCAGTAAATGCCAACAAAAATAAATCTCTCATCAAATTTGTGGCTTCTTTTTAAATAACGTTGCTGATTGGGATGCAGCTGTTCATACTATCAAGTGGAGCATTCAAATATCGAAGAATAACATACAATACTTCTAAAATGTCTACAATATTCTGTGTATGTATATGTATATATATATATATATATATATATATATATATATATATATATATATATATTTATATATGTGCATGGCTCACAAAGTGGGTACAGGACTGTTACACAAAGGGCAAAAACAAAAGTTTAGGTAAACATGAAATGCAACCCATTATGTTAATCTGCATGTATTCAAATAGCAAAATATAAATTTTTAGACTTGCAGCACGTCCGGTTTTAAAGTTACCACTGAATATATACAACACTGTAAATACTCGTTTGAATTTCGAGCTTGGCATCAGCGTTTTTTTTTGTCAGGTCAGGTTCGATCTGTGACCTGCTACAGGTACCATGTAAACCTGTACTAACCTGTTCCATGGTCGGGTTGTCGGCGACTAAACCGTCTCCCCCACCAGGTTTTCTGGTGAGGAGGGTGTTTGGATATGGACACCCAGCAGGATTAAAAACAAAACCTGTCAAAGGGCGGAGGAGCTCCTTGTGAGCCAACGGCCATCCATATCTAGTGCCCAACTGTGTCTGCGGACGTCCTCCTGCAGTTGGGTTACTTCTTATTTGGAGGTTGGTGGCAGGATTTGCACTCCAGCCACCGTAAAACGCTTCATTCCGCAAAACGCAAAAACGCAATCTGAAAACCCACTCCGTGGGAGTACCTCCTGTGCAGCTTCCCTTCGCAGGGCAGCTCACCGGATGATGGGATTGGGGCAAAGCCTTCGGGACCCCCAGTCTTTGATAGGAGGGAAACCACGGGGAAACATCCCTGGGTCAGATTGCGGGAGAGTGTGTCGGAGTGGTGCTGAGGTGTCGTCCACCAGACGGCGGTCTCCTTGGGTTAACCTGAGGCGGTCCCTTCGGGTGGGTGCCTGGAATGTCCTATCCCTAAGAGAGGATGATCACCTGTCTCTGTTATCATCTGAGCTCAAGCGTTTGGACATCGGGATTGCAGCTCTCTCTGAGGTTCGGAGACCGGATTGCGGCGAGATAATGGTGGGTGGTTACACCTACTATTGGTCTGGTCGCTCTGATGGTTACCATACCCAAGGAGTTGCTGTAGCTGTGTCCAATAAGCTGACCCCAATGATAATTGAGGTAACACCGGTCAACGAGCGTATTATGAGATTAAGGATTCGTCACTCCTTAGGTGTCATTTCCCTGGTCTCTATTTATGCTCCGACTGAGGCGAGTGATCTTACCGTGAAGGATGCATTCTACGCCACACTCGAGTCTGTGGTTGATCAGTGCCCCAGACAAGATACACTTCTAGTCTTGGGGGATTTCAATGCATCGACTGGAACTGATAGGGATGGTTATGAGGTGTGTGTTGGTCCCCATGGGTCAGGAACTATGAACCAGAATAGCACTAAGTTCCTTGACTTTGCAAGAAGTCATGGACTTAGGGTGGCTGGTTCATGGTTTCAGCGCCCGCAAGCTCATCGCTGGACTTGGTATTCCAACGCTGGCGGTGTGGCAAAGGAGATTGACCATGTCCTCATTGACGGTCGTTGGAGGATGATCCAGAACTGCAGGGTCTACCGGAGTGCTCAGTTCCTCAATACTGACCACAGGCTTGTTGTAGCAACTCTAAAGCTGCACCTTAAATCCTGGAGAATGGTACCATCCCAGCCTAGGCTGGATGTTGCCAAGCTCAGGGATGAGAGAGTAGCTGAGGAGTTTGCGAACAGGCTGAGTGGACACTTGGGGGTCTGGGTGCTTTGGGGGTCCTGAAGAGTTGTGGAGCACCTTCAAGACCACCGTCCTTGATGTTGCCGGTGGATGCCTTGGAGTTCACCGCAGGGCAAAGAAGAATTTTGTCTCTCAAGGGACACTGGATACCATTGACCAGAGTCGCAGGGCCAGGCTGAATGGCAGAGCTGAGCTGTTCAGGGAGCTGAGGCGTAAAACTGTACGTGCACTGAGGGTGGACAAGGAGGCCTATGTGCGAGGAATCTGTGAGGAGGTAGAGCATCACCTGTGGACAGGTGATTCTCGTCCCGCTTACAGGGGAATTCGCGCATTACGTTCATCCAAGCCCATCCCTCGGAGCACTGCAGTTCGAGCAGAGAGTGGTAGGCTCTTGACAGAGGAGTCTGAAGTGAAGGCTCGCTGGGCCGGTTACTTTGAGCGGTTGTACCAGGCTGATCCCCCAGCTGTCGAGTTGGACGTCAAGGGTGTTACAATCCCTGTTGCTGACCCTCGAATCAACTGTGGTCCACCATCGCTTGTGGAAACACGGGCTGCGGTGAACCAGTTGAAACGGGGCAAAGCTCCAGGGATCTGTGGCATCCATGCTGAACTTCTCAAGGCTGGTGGAAATGCTGCACTCGCGTCGTTGCATGCAGTTTTGTGCTCTGCCTGGAACACAGGCATCATCCCAACTGACTGGAAGAGGGGCCTTGTTGTCCCTCTCTGGAAAGGGAAGGGTGATCGCCAAGACTGCAACAACTACCGAGGGGTGACGCTGCTCTCAGTGCCGGGCAAGGTCTTTGCTCGGATAATTCTTGATAGGGTTCCCCACCATCTGCTTGAGCACCAGCGTCCAGAGCAGTCAGGCTTTACACCAAAGAGGTCAACGATTGATCGTATCCTTGCTCTTCGGGTCCTCACCGAACGCAGACGAGAGTTTCGGCAGGGGTTGCTTGCAGCCTCTGTTGATCTCTGTAAAGCGTTTGATTCAGTGAATCGGAATGTCCTCTGGAGGATTCTTGGTCTTCGTGGGGTGCCACCAAAACTGATCGATCTGATGTCTGAACTCTACTCTGGTACTGAGAGTGCTGTGAAGTGTGGTGGTACCGCCTCTGACTTATTTCCAGTTGTTACTGGAGTTCGTCAGGGATGTGTACTTGCCCCCACACTTTTCAGCACTTGTATGGACTGGATTTTTGGGAGGATGTCGGAGAGATCAAGTTGCGGTGCATCGTTTGGCAATGTCAAGATCTCGGACCTTGATTTTGCAGATGATGCAGTCATCTTTGCGGAGACTTTAGACATCCTCTTGGGGGCCCTCGAGGTGCTGAATGAGGAGTCGGAGCCGTTGGGATTACGGATTTCTTGGGTCAAAACAAAGATCCAGGCTTTCGGTGACATCTTGGATGCTGCTGTCCTGTCTGTGTCTGTTTGTGGTGAGGATGTTGAGGTCGTGGATAGATTCACTTACCTTGGCAGTGATATTCATGTCTCCGCAGGTTGTGAGCCGGAGGTCAATAGACGTCTGGGTCGGGCCTGGGGAGTCATGGATTCACTGGATCATGGGGTGTGGCGCTGCCGGTACCTGTGCGGGAGGACGAAAGTCCGAGTCTTCAGGTCCTTGGTACTTCCAGTCTTGCTCTATGGGTGCGAGACTTGGACTTTGACCAAGGATCTGAGACGGAGACTTAATTCCTTTGGTACCAGGTCTCTTCGGAGAATCCTTGGCTATTGCTGGTCGGATTTTGTGTCCAACGAGCGGTTGCTGAGAGAGACTCGGATGAGATTTGTTACCTGCATAGTCCGTGAGCGTCAGCTGCGGCTGTATGGACATGTGGCTCGCTTTCCTGACGCTGATCCTGCTCACCAGATTCTCTCAGCGAGGGAGTCTCATGAGTGGAGGAGGCCAGTGGGCCGACCACGTGCCTCATGGTTGCAGCAGGTTGACCATCATCTCAAGGAGATGGGGATGGGCCTGGCATCTGCCTGGGGGATGGCCAGACGGAGGCCCCTGGAGTACCGGCGGAAAGTGGACGCAGCGACGCGCTGTTCTG
>NC_140974.1:18278473-18320973 GCF_056783735.1 Eptatretus burgeri | reverse complement strand
GGTGCAGTTAATACAGGTAATGAGTGGAGAATGGGAGGGCTTCTTGAAGACAAAACTAACAGGTCTGTGAGAGCCGGAATTCTTACTGGTTGGTAGGTGATCAAATACTTATTTCATGCAATAAAATGCAAATTAATTATTTAAAAATCATACAATGTGATTTTCAGGATTTTTGTTTTAGATTCCGTCTTTCACAGTTGAAGTGTACCTATGATAAAAATTACAGACCTCTACGTGCTTTGTAAGTGGGAAAACCTGCAAAATCGGCAGTGTATCAAATACTTGTTCCCACTGTTTGTATAATGTATATATATATATATGTATATATATATATGTATATATGTATATGTATATATATATATATATATATATATATGTATATGTATATATATGTATATGTATATATATATATATGTATATGTATATATGTATATGTATATATATATATGTATATATGTATATGTATATATGTATATATGTATATGTATATATGTATATGTATATATATATATATATATATATATATATATATATATATATATATATATATATATATATATATATATATATATATATATATATATATATATATATATATATATATATATATATATATATATATATATACGATTCTATGCTGCTTCAGAGTGGCAACCTGTCCTCGATAGTACTACTTATCCAAATGAAAGTGCCTCGGAATGTATATATGTATGTATACAAAAAAACCTTCTTGTGACTGGATATGACATGATGCTGACGTCACGCACATATGTAAATACTAAAACCCCTAACTCTATGTAAATATGTATCGTGTAGCGCCACTTCCAGGTGGGGGAGGGTATTACAAGTCTCCACCATTTACTGTACAGTATTCCTGTTCCCACATATTTTCCACTGCAGTGAGGTCTTTTTAATTAAAAGCAGAAGGTATGTTTTTACTTCATGCACGTAACCTGGGTTATTTTATTTTAATTTTTTGCCTATACAGAGCTGTCAGTTGCTTATATACCACCCAAATAAAGGTTTGCGTCAGAAGAACATGCTGCATGCTTGGAGCAAGATCACCCGTAGGGTAGGTACTCTGCTAGTAGTATTAATTTATGATCGGAATGAGGCTGTTTGGAATGAAAACATTTGCAGATTTGCCCTTGTGAAATAATTGAAATATTACACACCGAACTTCTGTTGGGGTCAGCTGCAGTTATTTTTTTTGCCTTAGTCCTTCACGAACCGGCTGTCTAGCCCCTTCCCCTGCATAGCATGGGTACCTCGCTAGTATGTATATGTAAAAAAACAACTACAAAAAAGCAGACAAAAAATGGAGAAACCTGGGTAAATGATGGACACCAAGTGTATTGAAAGCAATGGCTTCCACACAGGTGTGGCCCATGTGTTAATGAAGCAAATAACATCCCAGCATACTTAGGGTCATGTATAAAAATGATGCACAAGCCTGGTTGCCTATAATTATGGCTAGCATAGCTGCAAGAGGGGTCCTCGGTGACTTTCGAAGATGGGTGGTTGTTGGGACACATTTGGCAGGAGCTTCAGTGGAAAAGACAGCTCAACTTGCTGATGTTTCACTAACAATGATGTTTAACTAACTAAGGTGATGTCGGCATGGAACTCTGAGAGACATCATGAGCAAAGGACAACAGTGGGTGGAAACGCATATTCCAGGATCATGATATCCGTGTGTTAATTGGAAGTGCAAGGCAAAGCAGATGAACAACAGCAGATCGATTGACTGTAAATTTTAACCTGGGGAGCGAGCAGCCAGTTTCATCAAAAATAGTCTTCCGAGAACTACACAGAGCAGGATAGGATAACGTCGTCGGGTTGCAGTGCACAAACCGCTCATCACACCTGGCAAATACATGTGTGTGAGTCCAATGGTGCAAATAGCACAGGAAATGGACTACTGAGCAGTGGAGAAATGTGATATAGTCAGATGAATCATCATCCTTCACCGTGTTCTCGACAAATTATATTCTCAAACCTTGTTATGATTTTTTACTTTCTCCAGACAGTCACGTTTGCTCATCTTTTTGGTGCACGAGCCGACACAATGACAACGTTTAACGTGTATCGTGGATGGCCTGTGCAAGGGACTGATCTGAGAATCTCACCAAACTGTAATAGCGACGGGCGGTGCGTACGAAGGGCAGGGACTTAATCAACGCAAGCTGATGACTCGTGCTTCCTGGGAATTCTTCGTTTGTGGGACACTGTCTCAAGCCCCAGTCCTCATCATGGGTGGAGCTCAGCGGTTTACCTGAACCTGTCGGCAAAGGGCAAGGTACACGCTGGCCCGTCCAGTGTAACGCATGTGTGGCTCCAGACATCGAAGGGCATCACAGACGTGTTAATGCTCCATCTTCCATGGCTTGCAGCCACTCGTCCCTCCAAGAAGATAGGCAAATGCACAAGGGCATGTGTGATGCCAATCTAGAGAAATCTACAACTCTGAGTGCTTGGTTCCAACTGTTAATTGTTCAGGTGGTTCTGTAAGAGTGTGGGGCGCATTTTCCTGGCATGGTTTGGGTGCAGTGATTCCCTGAGAAGGCAAGATCAATGGCAATCGCTAATTAATGGTACTGAGTGGCCATTTTCACCTCATGTTGCAGCATTTATTTCCTGCAGGGAGGGGTGTCTTCCAGGAAGTCAATGTCATCATACACAGAGCATGTGTGGTCACCCAATGGTTTGATGAGCATGACACTGATGTTATCCAAATGTCACGGCCTTCTCGGTCAACACATCTGAACCCAATGAGGTTGATTGACTTTCTCGTGGGAGAATGGTGCTGCATCCCTCCTGTGGAATTCCAGATGCTGATGGACTCTATGCCATGGCACATACAGGCCGTACTGGCCACACGTGATGGCCAATGCCATATTAAGTGACCTTTAATAAAATTAATAATTAAATAAGTTTGAATAAGGATATTGCATTGCTGTGTTGACTGACCGTCTGGACACAACTTTGAGATTGTGGGTCCATTGATGTTGTGTAATCTACTGATGTGGAACTGAGACCGGAGTTGGGGATCCGCCATTTGGAGAGGTTCTGGGCTGATAGGATCGAAACCTCGATGATAAACGCTGCCCAGCTGATGATATGGACAGTTGGGAAATCAGACAATTGCTTATAAGTTTAGGTTATAACTTCAAATACAATAGCTTTTGGAAGTAATTACCATCCATCCATTGGGACCATACTCTATGCAGAGTGTTGGTGCTGCCTAAGCAGTCTCCTTGGCTATTGGGCAAAATCCTGGATGTGTTGCCACTTCGACACAGGATACCAGCAAGCTGGTACTCATTTTGCCGACCTCGGAAGGATGACAGGCAAAGTCGAGTACTTACCAGTTCATGATAAATCTGTGTATGTATGTTTGTATATATGTGTGTGTGTGTGTGTGTGTGCTTTGTTATGTGTGCCTTCCTTCTTGGGACTATGATGCAGTAATTGGTCTTTATTTTGATTATGTTGTTTACATATTTTTGTCCATTACATATATATATATATATATATATATATATATATATATATATATATATATATATATATATATATATATATATATATATATATATATATATATACACATACACCAGCTTACAGATTGTAAGCAATAACCAACCGTGCTTCGTACATAGGTGCAGGATAAACAGCAACAGTGGCAGCATGACCTCCCATTGTCCTCATTATCTCGGGTCCCTCACCTACAGTGAGCACAACTATTAAGGCTGCACTTATTTTCGGATGTTTTCATTTATGGACGCTTTCCAATGCTTCTGTGATTTTTCCCCCCCCCCCCCCCCCGGTGCATCAGCTCAATGTTCATCCGGACACGAAATTTCAGCTATTTACTTCACCCAGAAGTTACCGATCTTTAATATTAGTCAGTGAATCAGTCAATGATTCATAAGAGCTTCAGAGATTATATTATATACATATTGTTGCGGGCTGGGAGTCGGGTGAGAAGACCACTAGGGGGGTAAGCTATCTCGGCTCCCACCAGACTCCCCGGAATTGTAGGCCGTCACACACGGATAATTCCGTGACGCGGCGGGTCGCTTAACCGACCGTGGATACTAATAACTCAACTGCATGACCTAGGGTCCTCCCATCTATGGGTTAACCGGGTTACCGAATTAATCACGTGATTTAATTACCAGGGAACATGCCCTCGGTGCACCTTGTCCGAACCGGATCGGATCACTTTACCGGATCGGACGCATCCGGGCGATACTGCCAAGGACGTACCGGCTTAAAGGAATGGATCGTTGGGAATAAAGTCCCGGCTAAGCTAGGATTCGGACCATGCTGGATCAATGAAGGAAACCACAAAAACGAGCTGGGAACATTCCTAATAGTGATTTACACTGAACAAAAATATAAACGCACCAAGCGATTGTTACTATTTTACCTCGAACTCATTAATACTAAATCTTCACAACAATTTGATTATAGAATCCATGACAATTGAGCATTAAATTTCAAAGAGTTCCTTGAGAATGCTGGCGACAGTCTTTGCGCTACAACAGCCGACACAACCGAGGTGTCACTGTCAGAGTTCACACAGTCAGTAGCGGGTGTGTCCACCATTGGCGTCGCGCAGAGCGGTGCATCTCCGGCGCATGGACATCACCAGATTATCGCCTGCGCCTGTTTTGCAGCCCGACAGTCTCATCGGCAGTCCTCGTGGCCGGTCGGAGTCGATCCCGGAGATGTTGCAGCCTCATGTGACGATCCTGACCGGCGGTGGTCACACGTGATCGCCGGGCATGTGGGCGGTTCACGGTGCTTCCAGTCTCTCTGAGGCACGTTCTCAGGCGGCTAATGGTGGAGTGGTGGACATTGAAGTGTGCTGCAACGGCCCGTACTGACGTCCCAGCATTAAGCATGCCAATGGGGCGCTCCCTCAAGATTTGTGACATCTGTGGCATGTTGACATTTGGCACCAGTCCACATTTTGGGGAGGCCTTTTATAGGGCAAGCTATAGGGAGTGTTTGTGTCCTGGTCACGCTCACTGACCATCACTCTGTCAAGTCCCATGGTGCTCATGGGAAGGATTACTCAACGTGTGAGTCCACACACTCAGAGTGGTCAATTTCAATGGGAACATCTGTCTTGAGCAAAACAAAGGAACCATTGCTCAAACATATCATCGGTTTGACCATTTTCCCATAATGGTAATCTTGACTTAGATATTTAGGTTGGTGCGTTTATATTTTTGTTCAGTATATTTACAGGCAACTTACAAAAGGGGACACAGAGCAGACTTAACGCGAAAATAATAACAATGATTAATAATGATACCAATAACTATCTTCTGCAATCTTACTGAAGTGGACAGGCGCCAGGACACACACATACACGCACACACACAGGCACAGAAAACCCGATGGAGAGGAGTTGAGGCTACGATATCGGTACCTTTGTATTTGATAACATGAACGCACCACCAATACGGTTTTTTTTGGGGGGGGGGTGTAATGCTCTGTGGTGCGGTACCCGACAGCTGGCACATCATCTCTGGCTTCAGCAGCGCGTGTGGAGACCGTGGGCATGAAGGAGGGGCTTGAGTGGAGAAGGGGTGGAGTCCAGAGTGCGTGGATGGAGTGGTAGGCGGGACCAGGTAGGCGGGTGGATTCAACGTCGTGTGGGTGAAGACGAGGAGGCAGGTCGTGGCGATGTCGGGCAGAGAGACGAGGGCGAGAGAGAGGCGGAGGGACTGCTCCGATCTTTATAGGACTCGCGGGACGGGGGGCCACCCCGAAGCGAAGCGTCATCACCTGAATCGGGTGCTCCGATTGGCCCCGACCCCTCATGCGGCCCGCTAACTTTGACCGGAAACTGCAACACTCTGTTTCTGGCAAGGCCATCCCAGACAGAGAAAATATTCCAGACATCCCGACCCCACGACATGACACGAATCTCCCACACCGAACTTGGCTCTCGAATTGTCGCGCAAAAACCCCCGGGGCCGTGCCTTGGCGACCGGCCGAGGGTCCGGCATACCCGCTCGGGCGTCCGATCAGCGCTGATCAATGCGCTTGTTCCGCGTGCGCCAACATGGCCCACACTGTACAACATTCCCCTGCTCGATCGCAGCTTCACTGGCCATAGAGACGAGAAGACGTTCACCGTCCATGGGAATCCGCTGCTGCCCGTGAGGGCCGAAGGTACCTTGTTATGGATAAATCCATGCATGTTTCGCGCAGTACGTGCAGATCCGCCATGGCCCAGATGGTCAGTGCTCGCGTTCGCCCGGTTCTGCTCGCGTGTGCGTGGGGCGAACACCGATATGTGTCAGATATTGAGGAAATACGATACAAAGTTGTGAGCGGTGCATTCGTGCCCTGCTTTGTACGATAACAGTCGCGAGCGGCGTACGTGTCTGCCTTCGAGCACATTCCATACAGTGCGCGTGGTTCGGCCATTATGCACGTGGCCAGCACTCATGCGCGCACGACTCTGCTGGCGTGTGCGCAGGGCGAACACCAATATATATATATATATATATATATATATATATATATATATATATATATATATATATATATATATATATATATATATATATATATATATATATATCAGATATTTGGTTGAAAAGGAACGTGCCACTTTTACTTCGCACACTCACATCCTGCCCAACGTGGCGTGGAGTCGCCTTTATCGGCCTCCGTACGCGTTTCATGCAGCGTGGGCGTCGTGCTGGCTGTGTTTCCTGTGTTGTGAAAACACCATTCGTGCAGCCATTTGGAGATATTCATTCGTATGCCTTTTTAATGCAACCGGCAATCTTCCGCAGATCATCTGAAGTTTGAGTCGATAATCCCGAACTGCCAAGAGCACTGTATGACTCGCCGCACACGTTGGGTTGAGTGCTCGCTTGGGAACGGGGGCTCTGCACTGTTAATGCTCGTGCGTCATCGTTTCCTCGCAGCGGTTCCGCACGCGCTGGCCTCCGCGAGGACCCATCTCACAGCGAAGGCGCGCGTGGCTCAGATTTACCTCAGGAATAATCAGAAAAGAAGAGTTGAAATGAAATGAAGAAGAAATGATGGAAGCAAATCTAGCTACGAGAACATCGCAATGCACGCCCCTGTTGTCCCGCTAGACAAAAGGGAAGGGACTATCGACATGTATAATAATAGAATAACTGTCTTGGGAGCACTATCTGTTGGATGCATGCAGTTCCGAGAACTGCAACAATATATATATATATATATATATATATATATATATATATATATATATATATATATATATATATATATCTTCTTCTTCTTCTTTCGGCTGCTCCCGTTAGGGGTCGCCACAGCGGATCATCCATTATGATCCGCATCGTGATTTGGCACATGTTTTACGCCGGATGCCCTTCCTGACGCAACCCTGGTCGCCTCTTACGACACAGGGATATGGTACACCTATTTTAACCAGGGTATACACCAGCCCAGTATACTGGTGCTCATTTCGCCGACCTCGGAAGGATGACAGGCTGAGTCAACCCCCTGGTGTATTAATTCAGTGGCTCAACGGGGCTTGAACTCAGGACCTCTTGGATCCCAAGCCGCTGCCCTAACCACTGCGCCAACACCAGGCTCACATATATATACATACATATATATATATACATATATATATATACATACACATATATATATACATATATATATACATACACATATATATATACATATATATATATATATATATATATACATATATATATATATATATATATATATATATATATATACATATACACGTTTACAAACAAAAGCATTTACATTTTTGTTTTATGACACTGATATCAGGCTCATGGATGAGTTTCTGCATTTATGACATGCTAGAGCTCGACAAAGGCTTCGTAGATATAAGTGTACTTTTACACAAATAGTAGATAAAGGAAAAATACAAAGTATGTACATAGAATTATGAATCTGGGTTTCTTGCATCTTGAGCTCTCAGATCAGATAGAAACAGGACCAAGTCAACCTGAAATAAACATGCTTTGTTGAACTGTTGTGAGTATCTTCTTCCGAGAACATTTGAAACCCCCCATCACATGTATATTGTTAAGCTATCACATGAGCATATGAGAATAACTTCATCACAGCATAACAAAGACATTGCATATATGATATTACGAATAGGAAATGTGAAATTATTTATTGAGATTAGAGGACATCTTTATATTCTGTACCTCTTCCTCCTCCAATTGGATATTCTTTGATAAAATTAAGTGCCACCATTATATTACTTATGCAAAATGGCAGCAGTTTTTCATCCCCACTTCTTTTAAGCCCTGTACTTTCCCCACCCCTACCCTTTCTCCCATTCTCCCCCCAAATTATCCTACAACCTCTCTTCTCCTTTATCCTGAACCTACTTTCCCTCTTACATTTTACAATCTCAATTTATCTCTATCCTTCTTATACCTGTTCCCTCTTGCATGTGGAATGTGTATTTAGTCCAATAGGTTGGAATAAATGATGAATGACAACCCCCCATCCCTTCCACCTGTCGAAATCAAATGATTAAAAAACATAAAAATGAACCAAATTAAAGAGTAGCTGATTTTGCCTTCAAAAGGTCATTTTGCTCATTTGCTGTGAGGCCCCTTCTTTGCATAATCACGAGGCTCCTGTATTTGAATGCGACCCGAGTAGAATTGTTTGGACGCAATAATACACACAGTTACTAAACAAACAACTGCAGTAATTTAAAGTGCCATTTCATATCTGCTCGTGCTGAACATGAGTGCCTCATGCTTTGAATCAATGATGAGGATGGAAACGTCTTCCCCCACCTACTCCACTCTATCCCTTTAAGACACCATGCAAAGCCCTAAGAATAACCCAAAACCTAAGGAAGAGATGGATAATGCTGCTTTCATCTTTCTCTCTCTCTGTCTCCGTCTCTGTCTCTCCGTCTCTGTCTCTCCGTCTCTGTCTCTCCGTCTCTGTCTCTCCGTCTCTGTCTCTCCGTCTCTGTCTCTCCGTCTCTGTCTCTCCGTCTCTGTCTCTCCGTCTCTGTGTCTCCGTCTCTGTGTCTCCGTCTCTGTGTCTCTGTCTCTGTCTCTCCGTCTCTGTGTCTCTGTCTCTGTCTCTGTCTCTCCGTCTCTCCGTCTCTGTCTCTGTCTCTCCGTCTCTGTCTCTGTCTCTCCGTCTCTGTCTCTGTCTCTGTCTCTGTCTCTGTCTCTGTCTCTGTCTCTCCGTCTCTGTCTCTCCGTCTCTGTCTCTGTCTCTCCGTCTCTGTCTCTGTCTCTCTGTCTCTGTCTCTCCGTCTCTCTGTCTCTCTCCTCAAACCTATATCTCTCTTTTCAGTACTGCTAAAGAAATCATAAGCAACATGGCAAGGATTGTACTGAGTGGCTTGCCCTTTCCTTTCCAGCAGTAGTCAAGGCAGGAATTTGGAATTTGACTTGCGTTTTGGCAATAATTTGCCTCCTCCTTGCGAATGACACCATGGGTATTTTACGTCCAGCCAGCTAATGCCAGCAGACCCGACACCCAGCTTTTAACGTCCATCTGAGGGATGGTGCAATTTGTGAAACAACACCCTGCCTGCAAAGCATTAATCTCACATTTTATAGTCAGGTTGGGAATCAAACCCAGACAAGGCAGCTTACACATAAATACACGACCTCTGAACCAGCCTGTCAGCCGCTTTCAGATATATCTTTAAAGAAACATTACCTTAATATGCTTGTGAGAAGTGTTTGGTCCTGTTAGATTGAATATCATCATGTATTAGAACAATGTTTCATCTGGAGATTTGTCCAGAATGATAAAATAGCAGAGACCCGTGGAAATTTCATGTCATGTAAAATGTCACTTCAAGTCTTCAAATGTCCCCCACTCACTCCACCCCTCACAAACCCCAAGTCCTCACCCTCCCCCTCCACACCCATCACAGTCGCCGGTCCAACCCACAATCCTGCGAGATATGCAGAAAAGAAATATGACAATTGATGTATACCGGAATGTTCAGGGATTGACGTTACCAGGGGGTGAAGCATGCGCATGCGCAATAAAGGACTTTTGGTTATGGCTTCCCTTCATCGAGTCGTGTGCGTATTTCCTCAACTTAGAAGACTGGAATACTCAGCATATTTGCTTATCCAGCATACAACAACAATAAATGACCCAAAACCAATTATATTCTTCCTGGTGCATATATTGTTATGGACATATTAATTGTATTATTTCACCAGAGTTTTATAAACCACTACAGTATTAACATTTAATTGTGCTGTGGATGAAAGTGTTTTGCACTTTGGAAAAATAATTGTTTTCAGAAAAAAATAATTCAGTGCTTTGGGGCAAAGAAAGTTGTTTTGGCTGTTTAATGTCCTAATGGGTTGTTGAATGCCACAATGAACCTTGCTAAGGCTGAATTAGCATCAGAAAGACCAACACCATGAGAGAAAAGGCAACAGCATCTCAGGTAGTTGCAACAAAACGACATAAGAAATGCACCAAGGCCTCGAGAATCCACAACAAAACGAAGACAAAAGGCTTACTGACAGTTTGGGGAAGATATAAAATACCAACAGTTTGTCTCAAGAGACAGGAGAGAGGGAACATGTTGAGGGAGAAGGAATAGCTGCTGTACAGAATTTAATGTGGTGAAAAACTGATTCAAACAGTAAAGGTGGAATCGTGAGTCTGCTGTATGTGAATCTGGAATAATTCAGCAACCCAGTTCCCTGACTCCAATGACCCAACTTCACCCCACTGTACATTGGTTGCTCTAATTTAGTAATCGGTCTACTTGTCAAATCTACCGTCTGCTGTTGTCTCAGAGACAACTTCAAAGCAGGCATCTCCTCGCTGGCTGCATTGAGATGGCAGCCTGCCTGTTCCTTCACTCTCTCCTTACCTGCTTCCAGTATGCATTGTCCTTCACAGTGTGGAGCGCCCGAATTCAACCTCTCGGTGAGACAGCATTTCCTGTGGACTCGGGTTCTTCTCCATGCTCCGGTGTGACAAGGCTTTCACCCTCTGAGGACTTTTGTGATGCAACTGGCCTGTCAGATTCATCCTGTGTGCACCCACTGGGTAAGATCCTTTTGAACATACTCACAGCTGACCCTTCACACATTTCCAACCTGCTCAGGTTTATTTTACAAACTGGTTACCTGAGATAAGTTGCCACCTCATAAGTTGTGAGTTAATTCATAGCTGCCTTTTTATCTGTGATGTTTGTACTTCATTAATTTGTGGATTCTTAGGAAAGTCATTATGGGTTGCTTTTAATTAGTATTGTTAAGGATTAGGATGATTGATGTCAATCACAGTCCGTAACCAGTTTGGGTTTTATAACGCCGGCTGGCTTGCACAGGCCTCGGGTCACGTGCCTCGGATCATGATACCAACGTACACCCGTGCCTTGCCAGTTGGGGAAATAGACCCCGGTTACAGACTGGATTTGTCAGAGACCGAGCGGAGTCTACCAGTCCGTAACCATTTTGGGTTTCATATCCAAATCGAGCGGATCGTTCCTCAGTGCGGCACGAATAAATTCAAGGCGGCAAATCTTGTATAACTCAGCCAGATTTATTGGGGACACATCAGGGAACACAAAACAAGCAAAGCATTCACGACAATGTTATAATTAATCTATAACCCGTTCTTAACAAGGGAACTAGGGATTACGGGTTTCGAAGGGAACCCTAGCGAGATAAACCTTAGACAACATGCAGACAAGATAAGGACAGCATGCAGACAAGACACAGAGTACTTGGTGATGCTTCATGGACGAGGAAAAGTGTCAAAGGCACAAATACAGCTCATGACAAGCCGATGTCAATGGATTCGAGCACCCAGCTCGAACAACCCGCGTGGCAAAATGGCGGCGGCGTCCTCCTTTTTTGCACCACCCACGCACGCAACCTCAGTGCGTTCAGTCCCCGTAAGGTCGACGGCACAAGACGAAAGATCTATGGTATGCTCCAGTTGGCTTTTCACAAGGACCAATATACAAGTCTGGGCCTGGCCTGTTCACCAGGTTAGGCCAAATCGGGGTGTTTGGCTCCGCAGGCAGATCGATGGGACCACAAGACGTGTCGAGACGTGTCGTGAGTAGGGACAGTCAGAGGCCCTGTCACTGGGCTCCGGATGAATCTGTCGAGGACCTCCTCATAAAAGTCGATCGCCGACTCCCACTAGTCGTTTCTCCTGCCTCTTTCACGAGGCTCACTCTTCTCACGAAAGCCGATCCCAGACTCGGCTCTAGCAGCCTCTCATCCAGCAGAAGGCAGACTCTCACAGTCGTTTCTCATCCAGCAGAAGGCAGACTTGACAAAGCAGGCAGTCACCCTTACTGCCGATCGCCCGTATCGTGGCTCAGGCAGTTCCTCTTACTGCCGATCGCCCGTGTAGAGGCTCAGGCAGATCAACCCCTGCCTTTCCGGCGCTCGCTCTTCTCGAACTCGACTGCCACTCTCAGAGCGCTGGGCGGGGACTATTGTCCGGAAAGGGGTAGGAAGAAGAAGAACCTCTTGGTACACCACCACTGCACGAACAATGAACAGCCTGCTGCATCTCCCGACACATGTAACATCCAATTACCGAACAACCTGGCTAAACATGCATTTAATGGGGGGATCTGGGCTAATCCTATATTTAATAACACACTAAGGGCCATTTCCGCAACAGTATTATTGTTTTAAAGGTAGACAGTGGGGATTAATAAATATTACTTATAAAATATCCTTCTGTCTCTTGCCGTATGCTGGTTTAACCCATAAAACAACAAACAGGGCACATTAGTATCCTTATTTATTTTCTGCCGTGACATCCTCCAGATAACTGGTGCACTCACTTTGGTGCCTCGAGGTGGACACATAATAATACACACATCGTTAAAAGGAAATAATGACCTCGGACAAATTTCTAATCACATGGGTTTAATCCCTGCTTTTGAGAATGCCACATGGGTGGTGCATAAGTTAACAGATCACTGTCTCGATCGCTGAGGCCGATCTTCACAACGACCATGACACCTATTGCCTCAAAATCCTTTTAACTGTCACTTTGGTAGTTTTACAATGAAGGGAAACTATAGGGAGTGCATGACGATTGTGAATGTGACAGCTCCAAGGATATGGTTTTGGAAGGTAGTGAGCAGCAATATGGCGGCTGTAAGATTTCTCCTTGGGATGAAATTGTGGATTGGTGGAGTCAGGCAAGCCGTCAAACCAAAAGGTATACTGGAATGTTACAGACAGACAGACACACACACACACACACACACACACACACACACACACACACACACACACACACACACACACACACACACACACGGATGAACAAGCGTATTATTGTTAAGAAGATAATGGACAGGAATTTGTGACTGATCATTCATGTTGCATGCTGTGCAACACGAATACACTGCTGAGAGAAACCTGAGTGTCAGGCAGGAATATTTCAAAAGCCCAGCAGGCTATAACAGTTTGAATTCGTCAATATGTGAAAGGGATGCTTTGATTTAGCATTCCGATATGCAAGGATATTAACAACTGTTGGTTGAGTCAGCCTGTTTAACATTCCCATTAGAACCCCTGGCTGATGATCAAATCTCATATACCAAACATGCTTTTCCATTGTCTACAAATGCCCTTGTAATGCATGTAAAGGTACATTGTTGATTACCAAGTGTTTGTCATGCACGAGATTTTATTTACAAGCTCCTCCATGCAGTTCGACTCATCAAGTCCTTGTCGAACCGTGCAGGAATTGTCAAAAATGGACCACAAGACAGTAGGGGAAAGCCCGTGCTCGTATCCGAGCATGCAGTGACAACAATGCAGAAACGAAATTGCATTGCATCTCAAAGCTTTATCACAGGTACGCCTGACATATCATATCATTGTGGGATTGTGCACTTCTTAGTTCTGTCTTCCAAACACCATGACTGCTGTTATGAATGCTACAATTAAACAAGCAGGTTTCCTCATTTCCCCCCCAAAGTGTCTTAAAAGATTGCAACGGGTTAAATTTTCGAGTGCAAAACTGATTTGTTTATTCCATAACGTTATCTCAAATGATAATAAACCACCCCAGATAACTTTGTCGATTTCTTTTTTCCAATCCAAATGATTTTAACGATAAATACTTCATGCGATGTGGGAGTCGGAAGCTCACTACGGAAGTTTGCAATCATTGCCTTAAGCATTGAGTTCATGACGTATATCCTTTTTGTCAATTCTCATTACATCTTATCATTGGTAACTGTAAATAATGCAGTGTTCTGTTCAGATGAAAATGGTAATACGAGTGCATAACTCCCAATGTACACCTTTTGAATTTGCACACACTGCACTGCCAGGTAAACATCCTGCTAAAGTTGTTTGGTTGCTGTTTTTGCTTCCTGCTTTACAAAAAGCTTCATTACTCTTTAACCAAAAACGATGGTTGTGTTAATTATTGAAATTTGTTTTGTCCAATTTGACCGATCTTTCCAATGGAAGCCTTAAGCCCACATATGGAGGTCCATCGAGATTGGCGCACACCTCTTTTCTTCTCACTCACTCTTACCTGTTCTTTTGCGGATCATAGTTTCACTTATAAGCTATTTCCAGATTAGGCAAACAAAGGGAGGGGTAGAAGAAGAGTGAAATGGAATTGCATAAAATTTAAGGGAAAGAAGTACAATCACCCCAAATAAGCGATATATACTGTATATATATATATATATATATATATATATATATATATATATATATATATATATATATATATATATATAATTGTATCCAATGTCGAGGCTCAAATGAGAGCGAACACAGAATGCACAACAAGGGGAGCAGGAGATAAGAGGCGTGGTAGAGAGAACGACAAAACAGTGGGGAACAGAGACATTAGGAAATTTGTGGAATTGAGAAGGAAGTGTCATGGAACCTCGGACTACATGGCGTGGTGGAGTACACAAGGTAAACAAGATTAACACTACAGGGACTTTCAGATCCTTACGTGACCGGGATTTGACCGATCTTACCAATGAAAGCCTTAAGCCCACATCTGGAGGTCCATCCAGATTGGCAATAAATGGATTGAAAAGTAAAAAAGCGAATTATTATTATTATAATGTTGTATACAGCCTGTGTCTGCTGGTTGCATCATTGCTGGGAGCACAGCTGTGTTGCTGTGTTGCACAGTGCCCCTTGTGTCCATTAAGCTGGATGGTCCTCATTTTGCCAACCTCGAAGGATGACTATCATCTGTTCAGCCACTTCAGAGATGAAGATTTTGAAGGTTTTTTTTATTTAAAAAAACAATATGGCTTCCAAATCACGTGACCGATGACATCATGTTTTTTTTTTTTTTTGCTGTGGACCATTTTATCCCGAGATGACCCTCAAAAATTTTCATACTGATCGGATATGGCGTTCTCTATATACAAGTATGACGTCATAATGAGGGCACCTATGACGTCATAAAAATGACATTCATGCCACATTAGGAGTACTTGCTATGTGCCAAGTTTCAAATTTTTCCTTCGTGCGGTTTCAGAGATACAGAGGTCCAAAGTTTTTCCTTTTTCCAATGTGGCTGCCACATCACGTGACCCATGACGTCATAATTATCATTCAAACATTCTACATGAGTAGTTGCACAAATGGTGAAAATTTCGTCGCAATCTGCCAAGCAGTTGCAGAGAAAAACACGAAAGTTCTGTATGGACAAACAGACAGACAGACAGACAGACAGACAGACAAACAAAAGGACCCAAATGCAATACCCTCTCCTTCGGCGAGGGTAACAACCATTCAAAACACACAGTTGGTACTGATACTGGAGATATGACAATACCAGGACATGGAAAAGCATGGAGAACACAGAATACTCATAATTCAACACCCAGAATCAAAAATTAATTTTATAGATAATTCCACAATGTGCGACATGAGCTTTAAATCAATAAGAAAAGATACTGCACTTGATCTTAGCCTGAAGAGACCGAGAAGCGGTAATTTTTATACTCTCAACAGCAAAGGTCAACAATAACACCCCTCGTAGCTTTATCCTGAAGGTTAGGTTGAAAATGTTTATAGCTCTATAAACACACAAGATGCATCGGGAACCTTGGTGCAGGAGGAGGTCATTTGGCCCATCATGTCAGCGCTGCACCAACCACGGTATCATCATCCATCCAAAACATGCCTCCAAAGCCAGCTGTTGACTGGTCATCCTCCGTTGTACAAAGTTCCTTCCTTGGCACACCTGAACTCCTACCCACCTACAAGGCCTTCATCCTCACCTTGATGGAGTACTGCTCTCTGCTCTGGGTTGGCTCCCCTGCCTCACATCTTGCTCAGCTTGACACCATGGAAACAAAGGTCTTCAATATTATTAGAATCTCCCACAAGGAAGCTGAATATATGGGTCTATCACTTCGTCATAGCAGACAGGTCGGTGGTCTCTCTGTCTGCTACCTCCTCCTTTCTGGTCTTGCACCCTATGCTCTTTCTGTGCTTTAAATGCCCCCTCCCCCCCAACGTTTCCACAGTGCTCACACAGTCCACCATCAACCCGATCCATTCCATTGGGACCATACTCTGTGGAGTGCATTGGTGCTGCCGTAGCAGTCTCCTGGGCTATTGAGCACAATCCGAAAGGGGTCTCCACTCCGACAAAGGTCACTCGCATGGCTCGATCATGCCAGCAAGCTGGTACTCATTTTTCCGACCTCGGAAGGATGACAGACTGTCAACCCCACCTAGTATTAATTCAATGGTAAAGCAGGATTTGAACTCATGACTCGAGGATCCCAAACCCACCACCCTAACCATTAAGCCAACACCAGGCATCACCATCAACCACCTTCTCGTGAAACTTCCTCAATCCAGCATCACTGCTCACCTCCACCCATTTGTTCCTCTTTATTTTCCCACCTGTGGAATCAACTTTCACATCCTCTTCAATCTCATTCTTTCCTCCAAGTCTTCAAGACAGCTGTTTACCACCATCTCTCCTAACAAAATCCATGATCTTTTCGACCCTTGTTAACTACCCAACCGACTCCAATCCGACCTTCCAAATTTCTAGTTTTCCATCTTCAGAGTTCCCTTCTGTCGCCATCTTGTCCACCCCATGCATCCTCTCCTGCCCCCCATTCCTCCCCACATCAATTGTTTGTCCCCCTCCCTCTGTCATGGTTTTCAGCTCTGCTGTTGGTGTTTCCCCCTCTCTCTGCTGTTCCTTTTGTCCTGTTGTATCCTCATCCATTCAGTGTACTAATACTGGCTCTTACACGAGCGTCGACTATGTTTCCAAAAAAAGATCCTGCCAATATCCTCATACCTATCTCCGATGGATTAAAGTATCTATTTAATTCCTATTTAAACTTATCGACACCTCCACCACCACGACCTTTCTGGGGACACCATCCCATGCATTAACTAATCTCTGACTGAAAAACCCCCTGCCTAAAAAATGTCCTAACTCATCTTCTTTACCCCCAATAAATGGCTCCTGGTCCTAACATTGTAAAATCTGCTGAAAAACTCCACTACAGCTATCTTGTCCATATCCTTCATTTATGTTAAACATCTCTATTGTATCTCTTCGTAATCGCATCCTTTCTAATGTTTAAAGTCCTGTCTCCTTCATCCGTTCATCATAGCTTAGTCGAGCTAGCATGACTTCCTTTAATTATCCCCACACTTTTTGGAAAAAAAATGGGGGGATATTGTTTTTGGCTCCATCTGTCTGTCTGTCTGTCTGTCCATCCATCACGCTATCTCCTAAACGGTTGTGCAAAAAATCACCAAACTTGGTAGTTATGATCACCACATGACACGAATGTGCAAGAACAGTATCATTTTTGCCTCCACCCTCTGGAGTGGGGTCAAAAGGTCAAAGACGAAAAAATGCAATTTGGGGAACATTATAAAAGCTTTTTTTTAATGAAACTTTGTAATTGCAATCAACATTGGGGGGCACATGAAATATGTGATGATTTTGGTGGATTTGACCTCCAGTTCATGCCCTAGGGGGGGTCACTGCTCACCTCCACTCATTTGTTCCTTTTGTTTTTTTCCCACCTGTGGAATCACCTTCCACATTCACTACAATCCCATTCTTCACTTCAGGTCTTCAAGACAGCTGTTCACCACCATCTCAGATCGGCCCCAATCCAAAACCATGATGTTTTCTACCCTCATTACCACCCCCCCCACACCCCAATGACTTGCGGTCACAGGGGTCGAAACAAAAAAATAATTTAACTCAAAATTTGATATTGGATCATTCCTGGTGGAACTTTTTGCCATCTTTCAACTTTGCTTTAGATGGGAAGCGTGGGGATTTGTGGTGGTGCAACATCGACTTCACTCTAGTTCGTCCTGCAATCAATCTATTAACTCGATGCTGAACCCTCTCTATGGGAGATAGAGCCTTCCTCAGATGTGGTGACCAAAACGGTACACAATATTCTAGATGAGCTTCATTCAGTTCCTCGACAACGGTAACACGACCTCTTTTGATTTATAATTTATCCCCCCTATGAATACAACGTAAAACCCTGTTAGCTTTACCTATAGCTGACTGGCACTGTGCTGTCTTCTTATCCCCCCCTATCCCCGCCTCCTCCTCCTGTGTGACATCCATGACCACCCCCATTACCAACGTATCCATTACCACCCTCAGATCCTTCTCCAGTGTGACACGTTCCAAAACTGCCTCTTGCATCATATAATCCCAATTTTTATTGTTCTTACCCATCCCCAGCACCTTACATTACATTATGTTAAGCTGCATCTGACAAGCTTTATGTTTTACCCAGTCTATTAAAGTATCCAGACGAGCTTTCCTGAATCTGATTACCACCCTCCGTGCTGTTTACATTACTTCTAAGTTTTGTATCATCTGTAACTTTAGAAAGTTCACTCTTTATCCCACAATCCAAATCGTTGATGTAAAATGAAATAATAATGGGCCCAGTACTGATCCTGAAGTACCCCACAACTTCCATCCTCCCAGGCAGACATCCTCGCACCTGCAGCCACACTTTGCTTCCTATCACTAAGCCAGTTTCTAATCACTACGTGATCTGCCACACTGCAAACCCTCACCAGAGCTAACAATCTCCATGCCAACGAGGCATCACGATACACTACATCCACTGCACTTCCCTCATCCAACCAATCTGAAACTGTTTCATAGAACAACAAATTTGTTAAACAGGATCTCCCTTTGGTAAATCCATGCTGACTATCTTAAAATAGTTTGAAATTATTCAAGTGGTTCCCTCTCCATTCCTTCATTGATCTTCCTGTGTCAATGTCGAAGCAAAAAAGCTGTTTAATAAGCCTGCCATCTCACCATCATTGTCAACCAATTCTCTCGTGATATTCTTCAATGGGCCCACACTCCTTTTAACCCTTTCCTTACCTCTTATAGACTTAAAGAATGTCTTGTGGGGATGTTCAGTATTTTTAGCTATGTCCCTTTCATATTCCCTTTTGGCCTGCCGAGTTATTTTCCTAACTCGTCTCTGTTTCTTCCTATATAGATAGATATGAGTTGGACTCTTGTCCTGTTGTTCTGTATTGAATGAATGCCTTCTGCTTATGACAAATTATACTATCTACCTCTCTGCTCAACCATCCTGTTCTCTTCTACCTCTACTTTTACACCTCACTGGAATATATGTACAGTATCAGTATGCCAAAACCAGAGAGTTCATAGAACATGTTACCCAACGCAGTGTTTAGGTATGTATGTACTTCAATTTAAATAAAATAATGATATTTATTATTATTTTGTAGACCTCAGAAAAAGATCGTTAAAAATATTCCTGAAGTTTAGCACGATTGAAGCAGTCTTGTAACATTACCCGAAGACACCAACCTATTTAACATGTCCGAGTCTTGCTAAATGGAAGGGTTTTGAAAGTCACAAGAAGGCGATTTGTGTTCTACACTGTTCAGGTGAATAATTAAATTTAAATAAAATAAAGATTGTAAAAGTCGTATATATAAATTCATGATGTAATTTACCACCATTTTACCGTTGTTGACGCAGTGGCTGTGATACCACTCTATCCAACACATTACATTAGTTCTTCATGCCTGTTGTATGTGTCCTTTATGACGTCCTGAAACAGTAATTTTCCTGTTTGGAATGATTTCCAATTCTGTTTGACTGCCAGGCAGACAGACACAGTAAAAATATTATCTCACACTTCTCTGTGTACAGTATGCCTTAAGGATGTCATGAAGGACACAAACAACAGGCATGAAGAACGAATGTAACAGGTTAGATCAGGTGGTGTAATAGCCACTGTGTCAACAGTGGTAAACCTCCGAAAATGTGTTTTTTTCTGCAAGTTTTAAAATCTTTATTTTATTTTATTTGAATTATATACTTGAACACTGTAGAACACAAATCACTTTTTAGCACTTTCAAAACCCTTCCATTCATCAGTACTTGGACAAAATATGATGGCATTTTACATCATCACGACCAATCAAATTTTCCGCTCGTGGACCTCACCCATGTCCTTGTTTCTCAAGACTGCACGGGATAACATAACGTGTCCTCATTTTGTTATTGTGGAGATCAGGTCGTGAATTATATTTTTATTTTTGAACATGAAGTTTTATACTTTGATCTTGGGACTTAGTGTTTTGATCTTAAGACTTACTTCATGTTTTGATCTTGGTATTTAATGAAAGCTCAAATTCGGAGCTCCTTCACTGTAACAGGAAGGAGCTACTTATCCACGAAATGATGAAGAGGGATAAATGCAAGAAATGCTCACAGAATGCAATGCCAAAGTGTGGGTGAGAAATCGGAGGGAAACCATAATAATTATCAAATCCTACATTTGATTTGATGGGCCAATCAGATATCTTTCCTGGGAGAAAATTGGATGATTAGTATTGATGAAGATGGAATAAAAAAATTAAATAAAAGAGCCACAGATCTCAAACATAGTCAACTGGGTATCCAAAATTAATACCATTTCAAATTCAAACCACGTTAATTTTCTTAAAAATTAAAATGGGATAACAACAATGTGGTATGCTACATGTGAAAAAACATTTCTGAAAGTTTTGGTTATTTGACTTTTTTACTTCTCCAGGTGTGTCCTGTGACGCATGACGTCACCTTTAATGCAAACGGCGTCTCCACAAGAAAAGGCGCAGTGTGTTGCTTGATTTATAGACCAAATCAACCATACTGGTTCAATGAAGCTTCAGGATGACCTATGGGAGGCAGCCCTCATCAAGAAAAACGATTCGTGAGTGACACAAAAAGTTTATGGAGACAGGAAGCATCCTGCGGAGGAAGGAGTCAGGCCAGCCCAGCATGGTGGTTGAACACGTTTGTGAGTTGTTCAAGCACAGTCTCCATTAAAGTCCATTCAGATTCGGATGATGATATCGACAAATCTTGACAATAAAACATTCCGAAATATGCTTTCACTTGCAGCAAACCACATCATTGTATCCCATTCCATTATATATTTTTTATTATGGTTTGAATTTGGAACGGTAACTTGTGGATACCATGTACTTAAATTCTCTTCAATTACCTGAGATAAAATCCACAGAATAACATTCAAAGCATGATTTGGAAAAATAAAATCACTCCTGGTTTATTGCAAATGTATTAAAATAAAAACGATGTTGTAAAAGATAGGATTATACATTGAAACATTTGGAACATGGGGCAATAATTCAATTTTGATGGTAATGACCATATTCGGGTAAAATAGTGAAATGTTCGGTGAGACTTTGCTTCAGTCAAATTACATAAAATGATACAAAAGCAACCTTCCTCCTATTATGTCTTTGCCTATTTTCTCCCTCATAGATCATTTGATGCTACTCGAGGTGGGTGTCCCAGACCACATCAATTCTCTTGGTACTCTCAAGCTGCTTCATGATGTAGGGAAGAAAGACATCACTGGCATAATCTCCAAATGTGGCAATGTTGCTTGTGGAGAGGAGGTTCAACACAGCAGCACCATCTATAACTTTTATGTCAAATGAGCCTGGAGGCTCTGTCTGAGTAGTCTGTTCCAGCCAAGTTAGCAGGTCAGACTTCTTTACCAGATGTAGTTTTACTCTGTCAAATAGAGATGAGGGTATGGGTGATTCTCATGCTTGAATAACGTACCCATATCTGCCTCCCGATGCTGTCCGACATGTACAGTTGGGAGAAAAGGTCCAAATCAGTCTTAAAACCAAAGATCCTATCAGCTTGCTTGGTTTTGAGCTTTGGCTTTGGAGACCTGAAGGGTCGCAGGGAGTTCTTCTTCATTGGGTTATGTATAGAACAGGTGCAATCTATCAGCACTGTTTTGTGGTAGTTGCGCTGGTCCTTGCCCAGTGTTTCCACATTGTGGACAGTTTTAACCACAGACCCATCAAGAACATTTTGAGTGTCCAAGGTCAGTAGTTCTGCAGTGTCATCCAGAAAGGCATTGACCAAAGTCACTGATGATCTGCACCAGACTTAGAGCCTGCTGTTTAAAGTTCTTCTGAGTAGATAAGATGGGCCCTTCTTGTGGTGATATTGCTTTTCATTTTCTTCAGGAAAGCATTTCTCAAACTCCTTAATCAGTCTTGCTTGCTCAGGCCCAGCTGGTATCCACTTTCTGAAGGCTGATGGATTTTCTGTAAATCCTACTGCACTCCCAGACTTCTTTACCATGGCATTATTTTTCTCATGTGTATGGCTGAAATGGGTTGGTAGTCTGGAAAACAACCCAATGGCCATGCGGCTAAAAAAATTTCCAGAATGGAAGGAGGCAGGCTTTCGATGTCGCAGATCCAATGAGCTTAATTGTGGTGATCAAGTCCCAATAACCATGAAACCAGGGCCTTCCATGATTCCACATAGAGAGGGAAGTTTGCTTCATGGTGGGCTTTGATGAAGAAGAGTTCAAGAAGCTCTGGGTTTAGGATGGTACCCCAGTACTGAAATGCTGGGCTCTTGTTGATCATGCAAATTCTCCAAGCCTCTTTTGTGTCCTATGCATTTGAAGGTATCCTGCTGGAGCTTTGCTAAGGCTAAAGCACTAACTTGGTTTGTGTGTGTGTGTGTGTGTGTGTGTGTGTGTGTGTGTGTGTGTGTGTGTGTGTGTGTGTGTGTGTGTGTGTGTGTGTGTCTTGTTTTGACAAGATGAGAGCTGTGAAGGAAGGAATATGTTGTACCTCAGGAGGCAATACATGCCTACCTGTGTTTGTTCAGTAGTCTAACCAGAGCCCCCCCAGATAGTCCCCAAATGTATCCCACATTGCCATCTCAATATGGAGTCCACCAAATATGATGACACACTTGTCCTCCCCAGGTGTGTGAGACCAGCAAAACTGAATGTATTTCGCCAGGTTATAGAGCAGAGCATCCATGGACATTGCTGGAATTTGGCCAGGATTGAGGAATTCTGTGACTTAGTGCTGCACATCCACGCCGTGCTTCATCATGGCAGCTGTTTCTGCCTTCTCATAAAATAGTAAGACTGGTGTTGGCTTTGTGGTTAGGATGGCTGGCTTGGGATCTTAGGGTCCTGAGTTCGAGTTCTGTTGGCCACTGAATTAACATCAGGTGGGGTTGATTCAGCCTGTCATACTTTCGAGGTCAGCAAAATGAGCACCAGTGTACTGGTATAGGGGCACAGTATTAGCGGCATAGTCGTGCCCCAACAAAATGATAGCTACCCAGCAGCCAAGCTGCCATATGCAAGAAGAAGTAGAAGATAATAGTGTGGCAAGAGTTGCATGAGAGGGGGTTGCAGGTCATCCAAGAGGGAGTCATCTTGCAGAGATGCATGGTAGTATGACCATGTGAGTTTATCCTCTTTTTCTGGATCCTCATTATTGTTAAGTTCAAGTGCCTGCTGCAACCAACCATTTTCCTGCATCTTAGCTACTTCTACATCTCCCTCCCTTGTCCTCATTGCATCGCCAGGCTTTGGTACAGCTACTGTGCTTGTTTTAGGGAAACACCTGGCGGCTGGCACTGTGATATAGCTGTCAGGAAATGAATGACTTTTCTCTGCATTTGCAGAAGGCAGTGTTTTGCATCCCAGCAGCATCCCATGTTTGACTTGGTGGGTGACTGAAACAAGCTAATGCCTGTACCATGGGAGCAGCCCTTGACTATAGTGCTCGAAACGTTATGGTCTAAGTTATCCAGTGCACCCATGGTAAAGAGAACATAACGCAGCTGAGAAGGACACACAACACCTTCTTCCTTAGTTTGCTGACAGACAGCAGTCGTCAACTGATTCTCAAGCTGCAAGATTCGATCATAGTTGACATTGAGACCCAAGTCTGTGTGATCAGCTTCATTGATCTTATCTGTGGATGAACATTTAGTCCTTTGAACAGAAGCAGTGGCGGTTCACGGTCCAAGGAGTGTTGAGACTTGGCAGCAATGGGAGCCTTTTTGCTGCAGTTGAAGAGAATGGTCTGGGAGATGGTAAGGCATTTTCATGATTCTGTTGCATCTTGGTGATTTAGATCTCCTTCATTCAGCAGCATAGACATGAGCATCTTCATAATAGTAGGCACAGAATTTTGTTGACATTCGTAAGGCAATGAAGCATCAACGTGGAACCCATCTGACTTAAAGATATCTTAATGTCCTATTTTGGCAGCCTTTTCAAGAACCACAGCATCTCCCTTATCATCAAATTTCAAGGCTTGCTTCAACATTTGCTGAATTCCCTGTTGGAAGACAAGAACCACATTCTTTCCATCACATTGCTCTTGGGCTTGAGGGAAGTATTCAAGGACCTCTTTGTTGAAGCGGATCACGTTAATTTCCTTCTTGAGATACCAAGGTCCTGAAAATATCCTTCATAAAGTTGACGTAGGTCAGAAAACCTGAAGTAGAAGATTCCATCCTCAACTGAGTTCTCTACATGACTGATGAGTCCCTATACAGGCTCTTGCCTAAATCCTCTTCCCCTCAGTGTGAACTTCTGAAGAGCCCTGATTTTGTCTCATTAGTGAGCGGTGGCGATTTCTAAGTCCGGCAAGGCAAGTCAGGTGATATTTTTTCATCTCATGCAACAAGGTCGCCACCTGCACTCCTTGACAACAATGCAGTATCTTGTTGGTCAGTGGTCATGCACCTCACATTCTCATCTCCATCTAGTGTTTTAAAGTCATGATGATGGCCTTTCTTGTTTCCACAGACAACACAGATGTTCTTTGCTGAGAGCTGGCCATCTGTGCGTCGCTTCTTGTCTGCACCAGCACTCTTTTCCTCTCCATCACCTCTCTCTTTCTCTTTCTTTATGCTCTTTCTAATTTACCTGTGTTGAATTTTCCATAGTAAGACTTGTGCCACATAGCCTGGTATCTGATGAAAAACAGTAATGTTTTCTTCAACGTTTTGCACTACTGGCAGTTTTTTAAATTTGGTAAAAGCACCGACATTGTTCGAGGCCCTGTCACACCTTGACGATTTAGCCAGCGTATGGCAACATATCAAAATTGATCTAAAACGCTGGCGTACGCTGAACTATTGTTTTTTTTTCAGTTTTTGGCATATAATAACGTGTTGGATGTATGCATAACGTATAATAACGTACACAGAACGTTTCGATAACTTATAGATAACTTATACCAACGAATGCTTAGCGTGTTGTCGGCGTTCACAACTTATGCCCAACGATAGTCTAACTTATGCATAGCACGCGGCAGCGTATCGCCGACGATCATGTGGCATAGCCTATTAAAAGACTGCCGCTCGACGATTCAAATCATAACCGCACTAGACATCGAAGTGTCAACATCACCGTCATGCCGAAGAATGCTGCAAAGAAGTCTCCTGGCCGTGGCCGTGGATGCGGACGCAAGGAGGATCCATCATCACCCACACCCTCCCCATCACGCTCACCCACTACGACTGACATGGACCTACTACTACTACTACTACTACTACTAGTGACACGCTCACCTACTACTACTACTACTACTACTACTACTACTACTACTACTACTACTACTGACACGCTCACCTACTACTACTACTACTGATACTACTGACATGGACATCTACTCAACATGGAGTCTGGAACACTGACCGGTTCCTCCTGTGAACCTCATTTTTATATACCAATTCCCCTAAATGCTGCCAATTTTCCATGATACGGTAGCTGTAAGTTATAAACGCGTTCAGTAAGTTCTGTGGTCGTCCGGAAGACGTCAATCAAATACGTCAACATACATCAATGTGCGTTGGAGATATGTTTCACATAGGTTCAAAGCACGTTACTCATAGGTGAGAAATAAGTTTCGGGTACGCTAAACATTACCTCGACATGTTTCGACTTATGAGTAACTTACAAGTAACGTGTGTCGACGTGTGTCAACGATCGTATAACGTGCCTACAACTTATGGCCAGCGTATGCGGAACGTGCGAGTCATACGCTGAGCACGTCGATAAATTTTGAGCATGCCCAAAATTTGTCGACGAGCTCGGCGGACTACGACGTATGCCAGCGTGCTTCAGTGTGCTCTTAACGTATACAAAACTTACCCATAACGTATTCGACGTGTGCCAAGCGTATTCACCAAATTTTTCATACATCGGCATACTCTAGCTAAAACGTCAAGGTGTGATAGGGCATTCAGGAAGGTCCTGTATGCTTTAGATTTATCTCCAGATCCTGGTGCATTTAAAGGACACCTCAATCCTTCTCTGGTGGCCTGCTGACATATCAATCTAATCCTGCTGTCCAATCCATTTTGTGTCGTCAGACAAAACTTGAAATGTACAAAATTTCATGATCCACTTAATTGCAGTAATTTCTGAAGCAAAATGTGATGATGAAGGGAAAGAATCAGATGTTGAAAATACTACTTTTTAGTTTCTGGGAAAAAGAGTGGACAAGTTCTTGTTTTATATTGTTTTTGCAATTGAAACATTGCTTATGACATGGTAACCACTGCACAAATTAAATGGGTTTTGAATGAAAATGTAGCATTGTTGAAGGGCCACTAACTCATGGGAACAACTCCAAATTGGATGTCGTCCATATGACTCGTTGGCCTTCGTTGTGTCACAAAATATAATTTTTTGCAACTCCATGCCATATAAACATATGGCCGTTGGCCCAGCTGGATAACATAACAATTTGATGTAATTTTTTTCATGTTGTTGGCCTTGTGTTAATGTTGTTGATCAAAACACGATTTTTTGAATTCATGGAGCACTAATTGAATAAAAATCACATTTTGGCCTGCAAAAACTGTGACTATGTCATTGTTTTCAAGGATCAAAGGAAAAATTAAGAGAATATCACAAAAGATCAACTAGGGAAAAAGATGATGCTTTTATCCACTCTGTCCTCATTTTGTTCAAATCAGGCCCGAAGCCACCTGACTAAAGGTGGAACTTGTGTTGGCACATGTTTCCAGAAAAAGCCAGAGGGAGGCATGTCAGTTGTCCCATGAAATTATATTCCATGAAATTATATGGTATGGCTTTTGTATCAACGGATTGATAAAATCTGGTATTGGTGTGGTGCAGACATGATGGGCTGAATGGCGTCCTCCTGCACCTAAATTTCTTGTATATGAAAAACACCCTGAGAAGCCAAAGGCAAGTCATTGATTTGGTGGTAAAGTGTTGCATCGACTGAAAACAACTGGAAGCGGTGCTGATAAACCTCGTACAGGTCGTACTCACTCCTCCACAGATGGAACTAATTCTGAAAATGTTCTGCAGTGGTTGAAAGAAGCCCAAAGAATCGTTGATTAAAATTAGTCAAGAAGGGAGTAAGCCATTCTTCCGTTGCGAGAATTTTAAAGGCAAACAAATACCACTCATATAAGGTTACCTTTGTTCAAGCTCTTCATGGAGATTATGCTGACTGACATGGAATTTTGTGAGGGGGTAATGCATAGACTTGATGTTGAACCAAGATTATTCTTCAGTGATCATTATCTTTAGTGATATGATGAAACCTCATTCATTTGATCGGGAGAATCAACCATCATAATTTCTGATATTGGAGCGATGAGAATCCTAATTTAGGGTGGTGGGCTTGGGATCCTAGGATCCTGAATTCAAATCCCACGAATCGGTTGAATTAATTCCAGGTGGGGTTGACTCTGCCTGTCATTCTTCTGAGGTCAGAAAAATGAGTGCCAGCTTGCTGATATCCTGTGTCGGAGTGGCGACCCGTCCAGGATTGTGCCCAATAGCCAAGGAGTCTGCTTAAGCAGCACCAACGCTCTGCACAGAGTATGGTCCCAATGGAGTGATGAGAAGCCTAATTGGACTGATGAAGCTCATGTTCAATATGAACCTTGAATGATGGTGCAGTGTGCCATTGATGGTGACGTTTTGTTGGGCCCCTACTTTTACGAAGAGAATGTTTCTGGTGCTAGCTACCTCGCAATGTTACAAGAGGTTTTGGTTCCTTATTCCTTCCTATTTGGATGGTATGGCTTTTGTGAGATTGAGAAAATGTGGTTTCAACAGGACTAGCATAACCTGCGCTCTGCGCGACATGTTGGGGTGGGTGTGTTTGAGAAAGGAACTGATGCAGAGTATCAGTAGTAATTTTACTTTAATGCAGTAAGTGAAATACAATGTTCAAAGTACTTCTTGATACACAATGTTTTGGGTTATAGCATTGTCATTGTGGAACCCTTGTTTTGTAGTTGGTATAATTTGCACTGTAATGTCAGAGAACCGACGTGATCGTGAGAAGACAACAGTAACCGTTTTTGGCACGATTTCATTGTTTCAGAACCATTTTATTTACTTTTTTTTGTACCATGCACCTCATATGGTCTTTGAGATAATGTAAGCCGAATATCACGATACTCAAGCACAGAACAAAGTCGAAGATAGCGCGACACGAAACAACAAACTCGGAAATAATATATAAGATGGGGCACCATCACATTATGCAATGACAGTCCGAAACTGTCCGTATTAAACTAAACCTTTGAGCTGGATAGGACGCTGTTGCCCAGTTTAATGCCCCCCCTCCCCCTCCGCCATGGTATAACACCACTAGACTTTTTCCTATGGGGCACCTGAAATCCATGGTTTACAGCACTAGACAAAACAGTATTGTTGCAGAGCTGAAGGAAAACATTCGGAAGGAATTTGCTGACATCAGTCTTTCTTTACTTAAGAAATGTTCGGAGAAACTTTGGTGCAGGAATTGTTCTGTGTCTGCAAATTAATGGGAATCAATTTGAACATTCAACAAATTAGATGTAAAATGTGTATTTTTCTTATGGGTCCAGACTTCTGAGACACCCTGTATATTTAATGATAATCTCAAGAAAAATAAATTTAACGCTTTATCTTCCCAATGCATGTTGATGTGATTAACCTCACGGAACAGTGAAAGCGCCATGATTGAAGGATCTTGGGCACTGTTCGAATCGTTCCGCAAGGAATTCCCAAGCTACGGTTTTAATGCACATTGAGCAGCATGGGAACTGTCATTAAGAATCCCATTTTGGATCACAGCTTTTCGTCTCTCATTCGATACTCATAGCGGTCACCCTCACTGATGGGGAGACGGTGTGGAAGCCATCCCCCTCCATTCCACTCAATTTCAGGCACATACGACGACAATCCTGGCACTCTATTCGCTCACAAGTTCACGCTTGCAGGGTGAATGGCTCTGACCCCGAGAAGGCCCAATCTCCGTGAACCAAAACCTGGGAGGAAAGAGAGATCAGCAACTTTGTACGGTTCCTATACAGCAGTGAATCCAAACATGATAAAATGGCTATGATTCAAATTCTTCCTTTTCAGCACGCATGACCTTGTACATTGCAGGCCATGCGCACAGTGGTACGAAACAAAAGCACATCAGGGTCCTTTTACCGTGAGGTTTCTGTGACCAGTGATGCAGACATAGTAAAGCTAAGCGTTTTTCATGAGTACACAAAAAGGTACATGGCTGCTCGTGGTATCGAGAAAAGGGTTTGAGTGAGAATACGCAAAATAATGGATGAGGGCGAAAATTGGCGTGGCAAATGGTAAACTTGAAGCAGATGGTGGTGGCACAATGCAGCATTCAATTCTCTTGTCATACTTAAGAAATTATTTGATACCTTACAATAGTTCACTGTTAAGCCTCAAATCTTACTGTAGTCACCAGCAAAACAGTCGTGATGCTTTGGTTTGCAGTGCAGCACCTTGCATTGCATTCTTCATTGGGAGGGTCTGTCTTTCATTGGCATTACAGACAGCAATTAATCTGGAAATGCAAACATGTATATGTATGTATATATATATATATATATATATATATATATATATATATATATATATATATATATATATATATATATATATATATATATACACAGTGGGGAGAACAAGTATTTGATACACTGCCGATTTTGCAAGTTTTCCCACTTACAAAGCACGTAGAGGTCTGTAATTTTTATCATAGGTACACTTCAACTGAAAGACGGAATCTAAAACAAAAATCCTGAAAATCACATTGTTTGATTTTTAAATAATTAATTTGCATTTTATTGCATGAAATAAGTATTTGATACATCAGAAAAACAGAACTTAATATCTGGTACAGAAACCTTTGTTTGCAATTACAGAGATCAGACATTTCCTATCGCTCTTAACCAGGTTTGCACAGACTGCAGCAGGGATTTTGGCCCACTCCTCCATACAGATCTTTTCCAGATCCTTCAGGTTTTGGGTACTGTCGCTGGGCAACACAGACTTTCAGCTCCCTCCAAAGATTTTCTATTGGGTTCAGGTCTGGAGACTGGCTAGGCCACTCCAGGACCTTGAGATGCTTCTTACGGAGCCACTCCTTAGTTGCCCTGACTGTGTGTTTCGGGTCGTTGTCATGCTGGAAGACCCAGCCACGCAACATCTTCAATGCTCTTGTTGAGGGAAGGAGGATGTTGGCCAAGATCTCGCGATACATGGCCCCATCCATCCTCCCCTCAATACGATGCAGTCGTCCTGTCCCCTTTGCAGAAAAGCATCCCCAAAGAATGTTTCCACCTCCATGCTTCACGGGTGAGATGGTGTTCTTGGGGTTGTACTCATCCTTCTTCTTCCTCCAAACACGGCGAGTGGAGTTCAAACCAAAAAGCTCTATTTTGGTCTCATCAGACCACATGACCTTCTCCCATTCCTCCTCTGGATCATCCAGATGGTCATTGGCAAACTTCAGACGGTCCTGGACATGCGCTGGCTTGAGCAGAGGGACCTTGCGTGCGCTGCAGGATTTTAATCCATAATGGCGTAGTGTGTTACTTCTGGTTTATTTTGATACTGTGGTCCCAGCTCTCTTCAGGTCATTGACCAGGTCCTGCCGTGTAGTTCTGGGCTGATCCCTCACCTTTCTCATGATCATTGAGGCTCCACCAGGTGAGATCTTGCATGGAGCCCCAGACCGAGGGAGATTGACTGTTATCTTGAACTTCTTCCATTTTCTAATAATTGCGCTAACAGTTGTTGCCTTCTCACCAAGCTGCTTGCCTATTGTCCTGTAGCCCATCCCAGCCTTGTGCAAGTCCACAATTTTGTCCCTGATGTCCTGAGACAGCTCTCTGGTCTTGCCCATTGTGGAGAGGTTGGAGTCTGATTGATTGAGTGTGGACAGCTGTCTTTTATGCAGATAACGAGTTCAAACAGGTACAGTTTATACAGGTAATGAGTGGAGAATGGGAGGGCTTCTTAAAGACAAAACTAACAGGTCTGTGAGAGCCGGAATTCTTACTGGTTGGGAAGTGATCAAATACTTATTTCATGCAATAAAATGCAAATTAATTATTTAATAACCATTCAATGTGATTTTCAGGATTTTTGTTTTAGATTCCGTCTTTCACAGTTGAAGTGTACCTATGATAAAAATTACAGACCTCTACGTGCTTTGTAAGTGGGAAAACCTGCAAAATCGGCAGTGTATCAAATACTTGTTCCCCCCACTGTATATGTATGTATGTATATATATATATATACATTCTAATTCTGACATACCATACTCAACAGTAGGTCAGTGCTGCCAAAGCAGTTTATTAGCAAGGGTTATAGTGAGTGGTTTGCCATTGCCTTCCCAACATTGTCTGTGTTCTATAATTTTAAATGCTAAACGTGAGCGAAAGTTATGAAGCAGCGCATGCCATTAATAAAGTCGTTGGTTTGACTTGGCCATGTTTGCAACCACCGACCTCCCAGACTCAGAGCGGATGCTATAATCATTACACGACCGAGTCTGGTTGTGGGTTGTGATGTATACATTATTGTATGACCATGGGCAGTAGCCCAAAGAATGGGATACGGGGAGGGGCTCAGGGGGCTTTAGCGCCCCACCCTTTAGCTTTGCCATCGACATGATTACAGTTTTATTGGCCCATCCGTGCAGGAAGTGGGAGATGGGTTTTTGCAATCGTGTGTGTGTGTGGGTGTGTGTGTGTGTGTGTGTGTGTGTGTGTGTGTGTGTGTGTGTGTGTGTGTGTGGGTGTGTGTACGTACGTACGTACGTACTGCCGCCACCAGTTGTCATATCCACTCGCAAGTCTCTCAGATTCAACGGAGTCTTCCCTGGTTCCGAACCATCCATGTTCACCCCAGCAAGGAACTCGACTCATGGACTAAGCCGTTCCATGCTCCGTTTCTCCATCCATCCCCGAAGTGACGCTGTTGTCGATTCTCGTGACCTGCCGTGTGACCTCTGGGTACGACCGGTATCGGTCTCGTCCTTCCTCAGCGGAATGGAGTCGTCAAAACCCAACGAACCGCCTTCCAAATTCCTGCCCAAATCACCTTCGTTCGATGTCAGATGTATTGTATGTGAACTGGTACAATCACCACATTCCAAAAGTGCACACAGGTTCATGCTCCCAAGCCTTCATTCCCATCACCCATGCACTCTCTCAGAGTGCTGCCATCAAGGCAGCTCATCAAACATGATGCACCCAGAGCCACAATCGCTTTCATTCAGCACATCAGGCTCGGCAGTAGGCAGGTCAGTTCGTGAAAGAGGCGCCAAAAACATTCCCTGGCCGATCCCATAAGAAGTTGGGAACACTTGGGGCCGTTTCAGAAATAGTAGTCAAAGTAGTGGTGGCATTCCATTATTTCCGTCGCCGAAGGAGAGGGTGTTTGGGTCTGTTTGTTAATTGCCGGAATCCTTCGGATTTTGGCAATTATGTTGGTCGGTCGTGTGTCATTCTGTGTGTCTGTGTGTCTGTTGGGTAGTTGATCTAGTCGAAAAAAAAAATTATTTTTGAGATTTTTTTTCTACCCTTATTATTGGCTGCTCTTGGAGCACCCTTATTCTGGACATTTCCATCTGTCTGTCTGTCCGCGAAACTTTGGTCAAGCCTAGGGGCTAAACCACTCAACCGATTCCAATGAAATTTGGTAGGTAGGACCAATATTTCTGGGAATCGTGTGCTTTCGAATATGGGGCCTGGGGCCTTAGCAACGGCATAGCAACGGCCCTTTAAAGTGGGCAAAAAATCGAAAAAATCAAAATAATTTCGAAAAATCGAAGCTTAGAGTTCTGTGCCCAATCTATCTAGCTCCCTTCATGCCAATTTGCAGCCCTAACAAAAAATATTTGTAGGAGGAGATAGGTTTTGGGCGAGTACATGTCGAACATTTCAGAAATGGTTAATTGCGAATATCTCTAAGAGAAAGAGTCTGATTTTGATGAAACTTGGGTGAAATGTGTACAATGTGGCGAGCATGTACACAAAAATGAATCGTTGCTATGCACACCTCCGTTGATTAGAAACAGCTAAAATACTTTATCGTACATCATACACTTATTGTGGACTGTACAAAAAAATCAATGCCTCCGAAACTGGACCTCCGAGGGACCTGTTTTTTATGTGCCCAAGGAGAATGTCTTACAGCATCATATTGTTACGAATTTGGAATTCAATTGCACACAACATACAGGTTCCCTTAGTCAGCTATGTTCTTTAAGTGCTTGTTCCCTAGATAGCTCACCTTCCATTGTTTAAATGTTCAGAGATCGATTAGATGCGCTGCGGATCGATTTAATAGTCAGGGAGCGAACATTGGAGACGTCCCTCCTCCTTTTCTGCGAAGAGGAAGAAGAACCCTGCGGTGATGTCAACAACTCCCTCCCACCCGTGGTTGAACGGGGGGGGGGTGGATCACGAGGGCATGAGTCCCGCTGGGTGTGGGGGAGGGGGTGCAAAGGATAAAGAGGACATCTTTTCTTTGTTCATGTGGGAGTCCCGTGGTAGGGCTGAGTTCGTGGGCTGAGTTTGTGGGAGTCCTGTGGCAGAGTTCATGTGCTGAGTCCCGTGGGAGGAGTAAGCTTTTTTGCTTCGGAGAGAGCAGTCGTTCAGCAGGCCATCAGGTCCTGCTTGGCTTGCTTGGCTTGCTTGGCTTGAGGCCTTCAGAAGCTTTTTGCTTCGGCTGGCTCAGTGAGCTTCGGCTGCTGCTTTGTTTTGGAAGGAACTTGAGCCGGTTGTTCGGCTCGAACTGCGAGTGGAGGCTTCTTCCTCTGCTTCCTCTTCTTCCTCTTCTTCTTGGTTCGTGGAGCTTTTCGTTCTCCATTTTGTTTCCCGGCTTGGTGCGACGCATCGGCCTCTTCATGGAGTTGGTTCCTCGGGGAAGCGATGATCGACAGGAGGGATTGGCGCCTCGTCTCACCGGCACGTGTTGAGAAGCGCGGGAGGATTCGCGGGAGCTCGGGAAGGATCGCGGCGATTGGATCCAGCTCGCTCTCGCTGGAACCCGGGTCCAAACAACTTGAAGACCACACGAGCTGGAGAGGTTCGAGATAGGTTCTGAGTTTCAGCTCACCTCTCCTCCGAGCTGGAGCTCGTTATTAAAGGCCTCTGCCACCATTTCGTGTGTGTGTGTGTGTGTGTGTGTGTGTGTGTGTGTGTGTGTGTGTGTGTGCGTGCGTGCGTGCGTGCGCGCGCGTATGTCCGTGGGCCTGTCTAATAAGTAGGAACTGTTGTTAATTGCAAGTGACTGTACATAATAAGTAGATGGTTGTAGTTCTTTTGTCGTGCTTTTGTTGCTTGTATAATTGCACACGTGTTTTGCCTTGTTTAATTGCATACATGCTTTATTATAATAAATGTCCTTGTGTGAATGTAAAACTGTTCGTTGCGTCCATTCCCTCATTGAACTTCCCCATCTTGCACTCGGAATATAGTTGGTTTTTAAATAGCCAATAAATAGAATCGGGTCCAGTGAGGTCTGGCGATTAATACCCGCTCGGTTATCCCAGAACAGAACGGACCGCTTAAGCGGTTCGTGTCCAAGCAGGCCTTCACCGAGGTACGGTCCCTCGGTAGGTTACCCGCGCGGGTACTTAGGTATATCGATATTCGGCGATTGACCCTGTTTTGCGTGGGTAGAATACGGACAAGGTTGTGGTGGGATTAAAAACCCACCCGTGACTGGTTTCTGGCGTTGTTCCAGAAAGTCACGACTGGATTGTCCGTTCAGTGGGCGAAGCGACCACTATTGGCTGAACGCGGTCGTCGCACCCTGACGGGCGGGATTTCTACAACACTGGTGTCGAGGAGCGGGAAAACAAACTCTCCCGCCTCCAACAAAAATAACGGAACCCGATCAAGGGTGTGCGAGGTGACCCTCCCGTTCCATTAAAAAAACGAGCTTTTAAATTATTTCCGTTAAGCAAGATGGCTGTTCAAGGCGAACGGGAGCAGGGGTTAATGGATGTAGAGTTAATAGAATCCATGGTCAAGGACGCCATCGCCATACGGGTTGGACCAGTACCAGAAGGTTTGGGAAATACGGCAATGCAATGTATCTGGTTCTCCTTTTTATTACAACCCCACCACTAATTGTAGTCAGTGAGAGCGGCCTGTGCAGGAACTTTTCCGGCAAACAAACTCGGAGTCGCAAGATGGCGGCACGGCCATACCTCATCGCGGCACGAGGCGTGAGCGGGCCGCTATTCGGAGTCGCAAGATGGCGGCGCGGCCGTACCGCGCCGCGGCCTAACAGAGACACGGGAGATTGAGGAGAGAGGGGGTGAAGTGGACGACACGAAGGACGAACACACACACATGGAGGTAGTGAGGGACAATGGGGTTGAGCTTGAGGAATGTGTTGGGACCCGATGCAAGCAGCAGGATGGCCTCCTTCAGGAACGAGGGGAGGGACTGTGCCCCCTTGAGGTGGATCGCGACGAGGAGAGTCCGGTCGAGCCTTGCGAGGTAGAGGGGGCGAGTGCTGTTAACAGGTGCACGCGGAGCTTGGGGGGTTTGGAGACCCCGGGAACCCTTGTGGTGACGCAAATGCCCAGCGTGGTCATCCCGGTGTGTGTGGTTACGAGTGTGGCGAAATGCGTGCTGGAAAGCACGCATTGCGTGAGTGAAAAGGTGTTTAAGGGAGAAGCGCCGTGTGTGAAAGAGACCGCGTGTGTGAGAGTGCTGTATGTGAGGGAGATGGCGGTTGCTATGCGAGAGGGCACAACCGCATGTCCAAGTGTCATGGCGAGGTGTTTGAGCGTCGTGGCACGTGGGAGTTTGTGCGCGAGAGTGTGACGGAGACGGTGCCTGACGGTGGACAAAGGCCGGGTAGCGGCCGTCGTGGTTTTGAGGACCATTCTGGGTTTGCACGGCAAAGCGCGCCGGGTCCGTGCCGTGCAACGCACAAGGCCACCACGTGCGCGCCTGCGGGAGTGCAGCCGGGTCTGTAAACGCACGCGGTGGATTAGCCGATCCCGCGGACGGACAGAAGCTAGGCTGGATAATGGATTTGGACCGGATGGGTTCTCCAGGCGGGCATGTGTGTGAAGCTCCGACGAGCAGAGCACATGTGTTCGCGTGGGAAACCCCTCGAAACGCGAGGCTTGTTTTTGATGTGCAGGGTGACGTCGTAGCTGCAGGGTTGGAATCCGGCAGAAGGGAAATCCCTGCCGGATGGCACCGTCCAAGGAGGGACGAGATGCGCGAACAGCTGCCATGACGTCATGGGGAAAGGAGCGCAGGTTGCGAGTTGCCGCACTGGTGCACGCATGAAAAAAAAAAAGAGAAAAGCAAGCCTCGCCACTTCGAGTGGACATGAGCCCCAGGCAGGCGGTGGAAGACCCCCCTGTCAGGGGGGCACAGGAACTACGAGTTAGGAGGATGGGTTAGAGTTAGTTAGACCGGCTTCATGGGGACATGGGTTGTACATCATGGAGCCTGTGGATTGGATTAGTTGGAGGGATTTTAGTTTAGATTTAGGAAATGGAATTTTTGGATTTTTGGAGACACGGACAGACTGGAAATGTGTAGTGGAGACATAGCTTAGCTACGTAGAGTAAAAGGAATGTGCATTGATTTAAGGGATGACGAGGGAGCACGAGGTAGTCAGGGGATTTAGTTAGAAGGATGGCAGTGTGGAGTGTTGGTGTGAGTTGCGAAATGAAAAGTGTGTGAGGAATGAGTGTGGGACAGTGGGCCCAAGTGTGAGTGGAGAGAATGTGGTATGCATGGTGCGATGACTGGTTGGGGGGAGGAGTGATTCCCACCCAAGTGACCCCGGGGTCAGTTTAATGTTAGCTAGTGCGTTATTCAAATTTACTAACAGGAGGTCGTTTTGTTGTTGGTGTCAAGAGAAGGCACGAAACTCGTTTGGAGGGGTGCAGGAGTTCATGGACCGGCTGGGAGTGTGGCTGTGGAAAGTTGAGTTTTGTTTAGTGGGCACCCCGGGCACCGGACGAGTCGGTCAGAGTAGGCCAAGGGCCCAAGAGAGGCCGGGATAGTGTCGTGGGCATGGGCGACCCATCGGAAACGGGACCCGTAGCGCCAGAATGCCACAGGGGCAGTGTAGTGGGCATGGGCGACCCTCGGAAAGGGACCCGGGGCATCAACACGCCACGTGGGCATCGGAGGGGGGGGCATTGCCAGAGAGGGCAACCCCCCGCGTTGTTGGGAGCAGCTCGGCTCGGAGGCAGCCTGCGGGCCTGGGGGTGCCATGGTTAGAGTTCGGCAGAGGGGGAGTTCCTGCCAGTTGAGCCACGCTGCCCAGCCAGGAAATTGTTCAAGGGCACAAATGAAAATTTGAGGGCAAGGCCCAAATTTATAATGGACATCAACACAGACGACGGGAATCGTGGCTTTTAGAATTGATAGTTTTAAAAGTGTGAGGCGTTTTTGAAAGCCCCGGGGTAGTTTCAGGTGTAATAAATGTTAGGGTAGTTGGATGTATCCCTTCACACCATCCATCCCTTCACTCGTTGTCAGCCACTGGACTCACCTTGGTAGATCGCTGAATTCTGAGGAGGCCATTCTGAGGCTTCGTTGGGCCTCGAGACAGGACGCTAGTCTCTCCCTGTTCCCCTCCAGAGAGGGAACGTAGGGGTTGGGAGAAGGCTAGGTGGACATGATAAGCCAGCCGGACAATGACAATAAAGGGGGTTAGGGAGATAATTATAAAAGGGAAATAAAAATAAAGAGGGGCTAAATTTTGCTGTGTTGTGTGGCAAATTAAGGGAGTGGGTATGGACAGAGACAGGCAAAGGCGATAGAGTGGGGGGAGACAGTAGGCTTGGTCCGAGCCTGCCTTCAGAACGGCCGGCACCACCGCACCGCACCTGCCGGCCTGTTGTGCTGTAGCCGGCCTGTTGTGCATGGGCTTGCCTTGCCATGCCTAGTTTGCCTGCCTCTGCCATGACCCCATGCCTGCTAGCCCTTGTTTGCATTTGCCCCTGTGTCCATCCATCACCATGTGCGCCAGGACCATCCAGTTTTGCAAGGACTGCCCTGCAGGCAGCCCGTGCATCCATCATGCTCATTTGCTTTTGCGACCATCTCCACCCATTCCCCTGCATCAATGAACTTCAAAATGACTTTTACCTTCTCCCCTTTCACAGATCACAAGTCCTGGGCCATGGTTAAGTAATGGATAAGTTGAGTGAAAATTGTAAATACGTGGAACCCCACCTGCATCTTTGTTTTAGCGCCGGCAATTTTAGTTAAGTTGTCCGAATGAGTCTGAGAGTTTATTTAGTTAGTTACGCAGCGCATTAGGTTACTTATTTTTGGGACACTTGTAAAGAAATGTCGCACTTGGGGATCCGAAGGTAGAACGTACTAGGGGAAAACTTACACATGCTGGTCACACAAAAATTTGACGACTCGGTCGTCCCGTGTCCCGTGTCGCCCCGTGTCCTGCCGTCCCGTGACTCATGACTCAACAACTCCCTCCCACCCGTGGTTGAGTGGGGGGGGGGGGTGGAGCAGAAGGGCATGAGTCACGCCGGGATCGGGGGAAGGGCGGAGAAGGATAAGAGGAGATCTTTTTCTTTTGTTCAGGGCAGAGTTGGAGAAGGAAGTAGAGAGTAGTCGTTCAGCAGACCGTCGGGTCCTGCTTGGCTTGCGTGAGAGTTGAGGCCTGTGGAAGCCTTTTGCTTCGGCTGGCTTAGTGAGCTTCGGCTGAGGCCTCGCTCGGGAGGAGGCTTTTTGGAGGCTCTTTGCTTTGACGGTTCCGTGAGCTTCGGCTTCTGCTTGGCTCGGGAGAGCTTTCTGCTTCAAGCTGCCCTGTTTGGAAGGAAGTTAAGCCGGTTGCTCGGCTCGAGCTGCGAGTGGTGACTTCTTCTTCTTGGTTTGTGGAGGTCTTTGTTCTCCATTTTGGTTCCCAGCTTGGTGCGACTCATCGACCTCTTCGTGGAGGTGGTTCCTCGGGGAAGCGACGCATCGACGGGTAGGATCGGCACCTCGTCTCACCAGCACGTGTTGAGAAGCGCGGGAGGTAGTTCCTTGGGGAAGTGACGCATCGACAGGAAGGTTCGGTGCCTCGTCTCACCAGCACATGTTGAGAAGCGCGGGAGGTGGTTCCTCGGGAAGCGACGCATCGACGGGAAGGATCGGCTCCTCATCTCACCAGCACGTGTTGAGAAGCGTGGGAGGATTCGCGGGAGCTCGGGAAGGATTGCGGCTCGGCGATTGGATCCAGCTCGCTCTCGCTGGAACCCGGGTCCGAACAACTTGAAGACCACACGAGCTGGAGAGGTTCGAGATAGGTTCTGAGTTTGAGCTCACCTGACCTCCGAGCTGGAGCTCGTTATTAAAGCCCTCTGCCACCATTTATTGGGTGTGTGTGTGTATGTGTGTGTGTGTGTGTGTGTGTGTGTGTGTGTGTGTGTGTGTGTGTGTGTGTGTGTGTGCGCGTGCGTACGTGTGTCCGTGGGCCTGTCTAATAAGTAGGAACTGCTGTTAATTGCAAGTGACTGTACATAATAAGTAGACGGTTGTAGTTCTTTTGTCGTGCTTTTGTTGCTTGTATAATTGCATACATGTTTTGCCTTGTTTAATTGCATACGTGCTTGATTATAATGAATGTCCTTGTGTGAATGTAAACCTGTTCGTTGCGTCCATTCCCTCATTGAACTTCCCCATCTTGCACTCGGAATATAGTTGGTTTTTAAATAGCCGATAAATAGAATTGGGTCCGGTGAGGTCTGGCGATAATACTCACTCGGTTGTCCCAGAACGGAACGTACCGCTTAAGCGGTTCGTGTCCAAGCAGGCCTTCGCCGATGTACGGTCCCTCGGTAGGTTACCCGTGCGGGTACTTGGGTATATCGATATTTGGCGATTGACCCTATTTTGCGTGGGTAGAATACGGACTGGGCCGTGGTGGGATTAAAAACCCACCCGTGACTGGTTTCTGGCGTTGTTCCAGAAAGTCACGAGTGGATTGTCCGTTTGGTGGGCGAAGCGACCGCTATTGGCTAAACGCGGTCGTTCGCACGCTGACGGGCGGGAAGTCTACAACAATATATATATATATATATATATATATATATATATATATATATATATATATATATATATATATATATATATATATATATATATACATACATACAGTATATATATATATTCCCACTTCCAATCGGTGTGATATTTATATCACAAATTATGTATGACCAAAAGATTGTCATGGCTGGCATCATTAGTCTGGTCTCAATTCACGGAGGAATATATACAAAAACCTTTCTTTAAAGCCCAGAGTTAATTAATTTGGCACGATCAATGGTTTGTCTCATTTCGCATTCAATGTTCCATACAAAAGGACAATGAATCGAGAGACATGAAGATTCCTTCACTGGCAATCTTTGTTCTTAATGTAGAACTGTGGTCTGTTATTTCACTGTTCATAAATACTGTAACCAGATTTGGGAAGTAATTTCGTCAAACAGCTGGAGCATGCTCATTTGTTTCAATTTACTATTAGCTGTTTCTTGCATTATTTCTGTTTTTTGACAGTAATACAAGGAAGCTTGATGCATGAGTATGTCTGTCATGCCCACTCATTTATGCCAATGTCAATGTACCCCTCTATCCCCAATTCTTCTAGATACTTCTATGAAATTTCAGTTCAAACATATTTACCATATCTCCTCTCACTACCCCTCCAGAGACCATTCCATGCATTAACTACTCTCTGAGTGCAAGACCATTGCCTTAAAGGCCCTTGCCCAGTACGGCAGTGTCATGCCATTATATTCGATGATGCCAGGGTACGGTGAATTACAAGGTATTCACTTTGCCTGAGTGGTCCAGTGTTGAGCAGATCACTATCACCAGTAGATAAAATTGACCAACTTTTGCATAGTTTGCTTAATCAAGAATTGAGGCAAATGGGACATTGTAGAGCAATAAATAGTTTAAGAGAGTAGTTTCTCAGCGTGTTATGTTAGAGTGTTACCTTTTTTATGGCCTGGTGTTGGGTTAGTGGTTTGGGTGGCTGGCTTTGGATGTTCGGGTCCTGAGTTTGAGCCATGTTGGCCACTGAAGTGAAACCAGGTGGGGTTGACAGCCTGTCATCCTTCCGCCGTCAGTGAAATGAGTGCCAATGTAATGGTATCAGGGCACAGCATCAGTGGCATAGTTGCACCCCAACAAAATGATAGCTACCTGGCAGCCAAGCTGCCATATGCAAGAAGAAGTTACCTTTTCTCTTTGGTATGTGAGTATTAATTTATATCTGTGTTATGTTAATGTTACGTTGAAGATCTCACTCAATAAGATCTTCAGGAAAAATCAAGGCAGGTTGCCAAGGCTTACTGGGAAGGAAAGAAATATTGTTTTATCGCTGGAAAATGTTGTGACCATGCTGGAGCATTGGCTATATTTTACCGAGCATAACTGATTATCCACTTCCTTCTTTGCTTCATCTGCTACTGCTTGAAAACCTGATGGGAATCCAATAAATACTTTCTTTCTAACTAGTCCAAATTGTCCTAATGACCATGTTTAATGATATAATTGGTCTTGTTGACAATCCTGCAAACTTAGCTGATGTAAATGATAGCACATGTAAATACGTTGTATCTAATTGTATTGTATTTGAACCAGTACAATAACCGCATACAAACTACGAAGGGCTTCGTGCTCGAGAGCCTTTATTCACTTGGCGAAGTGCACATCTTGTGAGTGTTGCCTTCAGGGGGGACTGAGAGTATCAGCTTCTTGTTATGATCTTGTTACTTCTATCCTGTTTGGGTTACTTCTGCATTGAGTTT
>NC_140974.1:18043473-18273473 GCF_056783735.1 Eptatretus burgeri | reverse complement strand
GATTTTAATTAACTGTGTGTGTAAGTATCACAGCAGTTGATACTTCAATGCAAGCGATAATTCGTGGAATTATGTGAACATTCCGTATGGGCACGCACCACTTCCGGATTGTGATGACTTACTGTATTCTAATAATTTCTCGATTTCTTCCGCACATTTATAGATGAGCACAATGCCCCAATCCAGTCGTCGTTTACGAGAGCGAAGGAACGGTCTGTGTGGTTGTTTGAAAGTTTTTTTTGGTTTGCATGTACGGCCACGCACGTACGGGCACGCGAGAACGAAGGAACGGCCTGTGTGGTTGTTTCTGGCACGCGGTTTGATTTTTTTTTTTTTGGCATGTACGGGCACGTACTAATATATATATCTACACTGTCGGACTCGACAATTCACAGATTCGCTATTCGCGGTTTATTAAATGCAACCTGCTTCAACATTCGCGGCCTGATGTTTGCACATTTGCATGCGTATTCACATCTTTTTTTTTTGTGTTTTTGCGGTTTTTCACCGCAATGTGTGCGGTTTTTCACTGCGGTATTCATGGTTTTTCTCTGTCGTACTTGTGGGTTTTCACCACGGTATTTGTGGTTTTTCTTCGGCATATTTGTGGTTTTTTCAACCCTATTTGTGGTTCTCTGGCGTATTTGCGATTTTTCTCCGGTGTATTTGCGGTTTTTCAACACCGTATGTCTGGTTTTTCACCGGTATATTAGTATAGCGGTTTTTCACCACCGTATTTGTGGGTTTTCACTAGTGTATTTGTGGTTTTTCACCACCGTATTTGTGGTTTTTCACCGGTGTATTTGTGGGTTTCACCGGTGTATTTGTGGTTTTTCACCGGTGTGTTTGCGGTTTTTCTCCGGTATATTAGTCTAGCGGTTTTTTACCACCATATTTGTGGGTTTTCACCGGTGTATTTGTGGTTTTTCCGGGTGTATTTGTGGTTTTCACCGGTGTATTTGTGGGTTTTCACCACCGTATTTGTGGTTTTTCACCGGTGTATTTGTGGTTTTTCACCAGTGTATTTGTGGGTTTTCACCACCGTATTTGTGGTTTTTCACCGGCGTATTTGCGATTTTTCTCCAGCATATTTGTAGTTTTTCTCCGGCGTATTTGCAGTTTTTCTGTGGCGTATTTGTCGTTTTTCTCCGGTGTATGTGTGGGTTTTCACCACCGTATTTGTGGTTTTTCACCGGTGTATTTGTGGGTTTTCACCACCGTATTTGTGGTTTTTCACCGGCATATTTGCGATTTTTCTCCAGCATATTTGTAGTTTTTCTCCGGCGTATTTGCAGTTTTTCTCTGGCGTATTTCTAGTTTTTCTTTGGCGTATTTGTCATTTTTCTCCGGTGTATTTGTGGGTTTTCACCAGTGTATTTGTGGGTTTTCACCAGTGTATTTGTGGGTTTTCACCAGTGTATTTGTGGGTTTTCACCAGTGTATTTGTGGGTTTTCACCGGTGTATTTGTGGGTTTTCACCGGTGTATTTGTGGGTTTTCACCGGTGTATTTGTGGATTTTCACCGGTGTATTTGTGGGTTTTCACCGGTGTATTTGTGGGTTTTCACCGGTGTATTTGTGGGTTTTCACCAGTGTATTTGTGGATTTTCACCGGTGTATTTGTGGATTTTCACCGGTGTATTTGTGGATTTTCACCGGTGTATTTGTGGTTTTTCACCGGTGTATTTGTGGGTTTTCATCCCCGTATTTGTGGTTTTTCACCGGCGTATTTGCGATTTTTCTCCAGCATATTTGTGGTTTTTCACCGCCGTATTTGCGATTTTTCTCCAGCATATTTGTAGTTTTTCTCCAGCATATTTCTAGTTTTTCTCCGGCGTATTTGCAGTTTTTCTCCAGCATATTTCTAGTTTTTCTCCAGCATATTTGCAGTTTTTCTCCAGCATATTTGTAGTTTTTCTCCAGCATATTTCTAGTTTTTCTCCAGCATATTTGCAGTTTTTCTCCAGCATATTTGTAGTTTTTCTCCAGCATATTTCTAGTTTTTCTCCAGCATATTTGCAGTTTTTCTCCAGCATATTTGTAGTTTTTCTCCAGCATATTTGTAGTTTTTCTCCAGCATATTTGCAGTTTTTCTCTGGCGTATTTCTAGTTTTTCTGTGGCGTATTTGTCGTTTTTCTCCGGTCTATTTGTGGTTTTTCACCGCCGTATTTGTGGTTTTTCACCGCCGTATTTGTGGATTTTCACCGGTGTATTTGTGGTTTTTCACCGCCGTATTTGTGGATTTTCACCGGTGTATTTGTGGTTTTTCACCGGTGTATTTGTGGTTTTTCACCGCCGTTTTTGTGGTTTTTCACCGCCGTATTTGCGGTTTTTCAATGCCGTATTTGCAGTTTTTCTGTGGCGTATTTGTCGTTTTTCTCCGGTGTATTTGTGGGTTTTCACCAGTGTATTTGTGGGTTTTCACCAGTGTATTTGTGGTTTTTCACCGGTGTATTTGTGGGTTTTCACCAGTGTATTTGTGGGTTTTCACCAGTGTATTTGTGGTTTTTCACCGGTGTATTTGTGGTTTTTCACCGCCGTATTTGTGGGTTTTCACCGGTGTATTTGTGGTTTTTCAACGGTGTATTTGTGGTTTTTCACCGCCATATTTGTGGTTTTTCACCGCCGTATTTGCGGTTTTTCAATGCCGTATTTGTAGTTTTTCTCCAGCATATTTGCGTTTTTTCAATGCCCTATTTGTGGTTTTTCACCGCCGTATTTGTGGTTTTTCTCCAGCATATTTGCGTTTTTTCAATGCCGTATTTGTAGTTTTTCTCCAGCATATTTGCGTTTTTTCAATGCCCTATTTGTGGTTTTTCACCGCCGTATTTGTGGTTTTTCTCCAGCATATTTGCGTTTTTTCAATGCCGTATTTGTAGTTTTTCTCCAGCATATTTGCGTTTTTTCAATGCCGTATTTGTAGTTTTTCTCCAGCATATTTGTGTTTTTTCAATGCCGTATTTGTGGTTTTTCACCGCCATATTTGCGGTTTTTGCCTGGCGTATTTGCAGTTGTTCACGGGCGTATTCTCGGGTTTTTGCATTTTTGTTGACCGATGGATCCTCATGTTGACCCCCTCATGTATCACTCATGTATCACTCATGTTTTTGTTGACCCCCTCATGTATCACTGACCGATGGAAATTTATTCCCCCTTGTTCTATTGAAACAATGTCCCGACATTCACGGATTTGATATTTGTGGCATTTTTTCATTAACATATCCCCCGCGAATAGTGGGGTCTGACAGTGCTAATAAATGTTCATATGTGTCAGTCCTCCATAACTCCAAAACCATGAAACCTAGCACCCCAAACTTTGCTTGCATACTAAGGGAACTCAAAGGAAGTGCATGAATTAAATTAGGTGTTTGCATTAATTAAAACATCCCTTTGGAAGATAATTAATGGCGTTATTTAATTATCCTTTGTCAAGCCTCATCCTTGGTCACCTTGCTGCCCCTTGCTGGGGTGTTAATTCACCTTTTTTTTTTGGCCCACTCAACAATGCCTTGACTTCGAACAGGCCACAGCAGTTTCTTAACGATAGAGTGCCCAAAAGTTTTTTTCACTTTCCTCACTCATATCATGGAATGCCTGATAATCATACATACGAATTGCAGGATACATGGAAATGCTTTTAAATGCTCAGACACGCCAATGTTTGTGGCATTATTTCATTTCTGCACATGTAATAACCTCAAGAATATTTAATCTCAGACAAATTTCAAAATTTTTAACTCCAGAATTGAACTTATCAGCAATTCTCACAGCTTAAAAACAAGTGTTCTTTTCTCCAATTCTGACATTGCTTGACATTTTGGGCATCTCCAGGTGCATAGTATTTATATGACCAATCACTAATCACTTGCCAAGCCAGCCGTTCCTTATCAACCATTTTGTTGGAATATTTGTTTGAGTGCTTAAGCCACTTGGTGTATAATCAGCTTTTTCTGAATCTAATATATGTGAGAAATGGGATTGAATGAGGCTCTCATTATAAATGAAGGAGGAAGAGATTTTCTGCCTGGTTTTATGTAGAACACAGCAGTTAAAAAGAAAATGTTGCCATTTCGACACATTTTATCTCCCTGGTAGTGCCCTGATATACGACCTACCCTCCCCTCATGCTTCCTTCCCTTCCCATAATGCAGAGTTCCCCTCCACTCATGCTGCCTTCCCCATCTATCCCACTGCCTTCCCCTCCCATCCCACTGCCTCCCCTCCCCTGATGCTGCCTTCCCTTCCATTCATGCTGACACTTTCCCCTCATACTGCCTTCCCCTTTTCATGTTGCCTTTTCCTCCACACATTGCCTTCCCCTCCCCTCACGCAATCTTCCTCCCAAACCCCCTCCCCTCTCCACCCCAATGGACATCCCTTTCCTTTCTTTCCCTTTCCTTATTTCCCTTTCCTTCATGCTGTCTTCCCTTCGCCCACCCGTCCTCACTCTCCTTACCAACTCGTTCCCCCCCCCTCGTCTCCATTTCCCCCCCCCCCCCCTCTCTCCCCCACCCCCCTCTCTTTCACCCCTCTTAGTATTCCTGTCAATGAAGCAACGGGTGGTATTTGCTATTGTATAAATAAAGTTCATTCTCACCACTGACTGACTGATATTTATGTTTGGTACCTTCCGGGTGACATTGAAAACGAAATTTCATGTACGGACGGACATCAAAGCCGATACACCGGGAGGGTATCACAAAACCAAAAAGCATCCGTAAATGAAAATATCCAAAAATAAGTGTAGTCTTGTGCTCACTGCAGGTGAATGACCCGAAACAATGACGATAATCGGAGTTCATGCTGTTACTGCTGTTATTATTTATTATGTACCTATGTACGAAGCAGTCCGGTTTTGCTTAGAATGTGTAAGCATGCCCCACTAGTATATATATATATATATATATATATATATATATATATATATATATATATATATATATATATATATATATATATATATATATATATTATATCGTTTTTGGCCCCATCTCTCAATGGTGAAGAATCACTTGTGAAATTGAAAAAACATCTCGTATCCTGATCATCACCAACATTGAACCAATTCATCCTTCTCACCCACGAAACCTGTCCACCAAGTTTCGGCCGAATCCGCCCATAACTTTTTGAGATATGTTCACAGACAGACAAACAAACAGAAGACAAACAATAAGTAAAACAGACAGACAAGGGTGAAAACATAACCTCCGCCCACCTTTGGTGGCGGAGGTTATAAAAAAGCAAAGTCGGCAAAGACAAAGGACAACTTGAGAAACATTCGGTTCAAAATTGAACACACAAATCAGGGGTAAAATGACCATGTATTGTCTAATTTAACATTGCACTTCCCAAATGATGACAAAGGAACGAGATTGGAAAGGATGACAAAGATTTGACGAATGATGCCAAAAATTGGATTTTTGGCTATTGAAAGTGCAGTGCATTTGTGGAATTATTCACTGAAGTGAAGAAACAGCAGCTGTTCATGGTGGGTTTAAGTTGGAATTGGATAGGTACCTATATAAGCAGTGGGCTGGAGGTGTCCATGAATATTTTCAGGATTACACAGGCTTGATGGGCCTAATGGCGACTTCCTGCGTCGAAGTTCCTTGTGTGAATCCTCTTCTGGTGGGGTGAAAGTGATATCCAAAATCCACCCAGGGGAAATGAGGCATTGGTACAAATTAGTGGGAGCCCATGACATACCACTAGAGAATCCCGAGGTAATTGGGGATAAAATCCCATCAAGCAGTGTCAGCAACTGAAATTTAATTGGCCAATAGGATCTGTTTTGAGAGTCACATGATACTACACTTGGTGAAAACCTGGCTTCTGTGTAATGCAGCTTCATTATTTCAGATTGATGCCAATTCACACCACACACAAGACGGTTTGTTAACTTGTGACGGTGCCAAAAGGACTCCTCGGCTGCTTCATTTTTTTTGACCTCACGATCTAAATCTTTTTGGTTAACGCTATTTTACTTATTGTTCACATTCATTAGGACTATCCAAAGATCTTTAAAAAAAAAAAAACCATACAATAATGTTATATGCCCTCGTGATTGCAGATGGGATAAGCTGACATGTAATGTATGCCCTTCTGATTGCAACATGTGAGAACAAGTACTCAGTCAAGTGCATACCTCCACCAGGCTGAACAGTTTACACTTTGTACCCCACTGATAGGCCCGATCTGCATCTGTACCTGAACTAAAATCTAGTTGGCTTGTTCTTGTCACCTATCCAACTCATCCACCGAGTTATGTCATAATCTGTCCACAACTTTTTAACTATCATGCTCCATATCATTTTTGGCCTTTCTCTCTCTCAATGGTGAAGAATCACTTGAAAGAATAAAAAAGTCACATACCCAACCTGTCCACCAAGTTTCGTCTGAATCAGTCCATAACTTCTGGAGATATCCTGCTCACAAACAAACAGACAGACAGGGGTGAAAACATAACCTCTGTCCACCTTCGGTGATGGAGGTCATGATGCTTTGAGGCAGAATGAATCGCAGGCATCAAAGAAAGAACCCAGCAGCTCATTGGCAAATTGCCATGAATAGTTTCTTCCAATCACCAGTAAGAATGTATTTTGTGGAATGAAAAGTGCTTTGCAAGTGATTTAGTAACATGGTAGATCAGGGATGTATCGAGAAGCAAACCGGTGCATTTGTAGTTGTCTCACTGGGTTTCAGTTCCTTCATGGCCAGACGCAATCTTCTCTGCTCTGAGATGCCATCTTCGAAAGCTGAGGTGAGGATACCTGTTTTGTAATTGTAATAACAGTTTTTGCTCATCGTTGTTAATTTGTTTATATAATGTACTGTGTTTGCATGTTTCGTTGAGTGCCTCCAGGTATGTTTTGCACTGGGTTTGTGTGTGCCCAAGTCTTACCGACGTGCTCTTGTGGGCCTCGTTCGGGTCAGTTGCTGCGTTTCCTTCCCTTCCTCCTTTTCATGTTTGTTAATTCCCCTGCTTATTGCCCCTCTGGCACATTGTTGCTGTGCTCCTTTTTTGTACTCTGTCACCCAGCCCTTCCGTTCACAGGTACGAATTTTTTTTTAATGCTTTCTGACATTTGAATTTCTTCATCGCATTTTGTTAAATTTCGTTTTCAGTTGATGGGTGGAGTCTTTTTATTCCAAACGATCCACAAAATAATGTCTGGAATTAGTTCCTTTGAAGAACCCCGAAGTCAGGCTTTGATGAATCTTGCAATTTGCTCACAGTTTTACACTGGCGTCCCATGGATAGTGAATCATTTTACAGTCACTGATGGTGTGTGCCAGCGTGAATGTGAAAATCCTATCACGAACTGAGGATTGAATGCAAAAATGTGAAAATTATTCCAGTCAAAAAGTATTTTCGGAGAAACAGCAATTCAGACTCCACCAAGTATGATTGTCTACTTGTTGAGTGATTAATCTATGCCACTGAACGATACACTTCTTGTTGAATCTAGGCCAATGAATGATGAGCTTGTTACTCAATTGAGGCCAATGAACAATCCGCTTGTTGCTGAATCGTGGCCGATGAATGATCCTTCGGTTGCTGAAACTTGGCCAATGAATGATGCACTTGAAGCTCGGCCAATAAATCATCCTCTGGTTGCTGCATCTAATCCAATGGTAGATTGGGTATGTGGTAGATCACGCTGCTCCAGCACATGTTCCCATACCTAGTCCATTGAATTATCAAATTGTTCCTGAATTTAGACCAACAAGCAGTCCTCTTGTTCAGTGATGAATCGAGAAAAATGAGATCTGCTTGTTGTTTTGTCTCTGTAAAGGTGTAGTTTCATGTAGGAATTGAACAACAAATGGTAGCAGGTTCATAACTTCTCAAGGGGAAAAGGGTATCTTACAAACCACCAAAGACTTAACCGATGCCAATGTATTGGAGATAAATATATATTATTGCTTTATTACCAATGTATATTAATGAGGTGGGTACAAGATACTGATAATGTGTGTGTGTGTGTGTGTGTGTGTGTGTGTGTGTGTGTGTGTGTGTGTGTGTGTGTGTGTATAACCATGCGTTGATTCGAGTTTGGCATAACTAATTTGTGCATGGGATATTTATTTAAAATGATAGTTCAATCTCAAAAAATATTCCCACCAAATTTTTCCCAAAATTTTATTTTTATGTGCCAGATGGATTTAAATTTATCATTTAGTAAATTATATGAACACCAGTGGAACCCCTCTATGAGCCTCCATTTTGTAGGCTGGAAGGGTGGGGGGGATAGGGGATGGAGGGAACCTCCTCATAATATTGACCTTGTAGTTTGTTAACACCTGAAGATGGCCACACATCGGCAGAAACTTCACGTGAGATGTGTGTGTTCCTTAAATCAGAGGTCTTATTTTTTGAAGTTTGAGACTGGCCCATCTTGACCTTCCTTCTTCACTCGCCTTGCTGGTGCAATTCTCAAGTCACTTCCTCCTCACTGAAAAACTTGAGCATGTGAGCCATATTGAGTGAGCAAAAATGACAGGACAGCTGGCCATTGCAAATACGATCTGGGCACAAGCTTTTGGACAATAATTCACCTTGTTTTCAAGTTTCTTAATCTTGTGATTCTGCTGATTTAGGGCTACAAAAACAAATGTGACAATGAGTTATCTCGGAAGACTTATCAGATTGCACTGATGTAGGGTTTGCCAAATTGGTTGTCATAAAAAACACACAAACTCTTATTCGAGCTTCTGAATCTCTGCTCCTTATTACTTTTGGTTGGAAATCATGTTTTGAAACATGTTAGGTCGAGTATCTTGCCATCGGTTGTCTTGAAGGGTCTTGAAAAGGAGACCTTGCCGTTCCATAACATGCCATAGAAGCTGAAGTTTCGATGTGCAGCATTCCCAATACGCCTCCAAGGACATTGGAGACATGCTCGCAGAAGTAAAAGCTCGAAGCCCATAATTACTGAAGCAAGAGAAGGCGAAGGGAGTGACGTGAGGACAAGGACAAAGAGGGTAGTGCCATTGGGCCTTGTAGTAAAAATGCAAAAGCGACAGAGCTTGGCTAGAAATGTGTTCCAGAATGCCGGCTGCCATGACAGGCATGTCGGTCTGACATATGCCTGCTGTCTTCTTGCTTAGATGAAACACATTGGCCTCCCGGCACAGAATCAACTGGAGTCTCGTTAGTGGAGAAAAAAAGATAAAAAAATTTTTTGCTGATAATATCAAGATAGAATGACTGGTTACGTGGTGGAGTGCGTAGAGCCATTTAGCTTGTCCCTCACTGGTTTAAATGCCATGGCTACTCAGTGAAAACGTCCACACCTTGCGATGGAGCGATGACCTGTCCAGGCAGGATTGGTTCTTAGCTACAGAAACGTTCACAACCTGCCAACCCCGAGCATTCTTTCAAAAGCATGAGCTTCCACGACCACTAATTCCAGGAAACCTTTCAAGTCAATGCATGTGCATAATGGAGCACCACTGACTGAAACACATTATAATCGAAAAAGGCAAATGTTTTTAGTTTTCAGTTTTGTTAGCAGGATGGCCATCATTGGGCAGTGTTTAGACTGAAATATAGACCCTTTCAAAAGGGCAGGTCAATCCAAGGGCTAAGGCTTTTATAGACCATGAGATGAAACACACTGATGATGAATAATAATTCTTTCACAAAATGTTGATGTACGTGTTCATGCATGATGTACAGGAGGAGACATGCTCTGCCATTATTCAGTTTATAAAGTTCATATGTGGAAAGTGAAAAGCATGTGGAAAAGTTCCATATGATATTGGTACTATATGGTATTGATTCTGTATGGCATTGATACTATATTAGATTGATTCTGTATTATTTTGATTTTATATGATATTGATTCTAAATGATATTGATACAATATGATATTGATATGATATGCTATTGATAATACACGATATTGATTCTACATGAAATTGATTTTATATGTTATTGATACGATATGATATTGATTCTGTGTGATATTGGTACTATATGATATTGCTGTATTATATTGATTTTATATGATATTGATTCTAAATTATATTGATACGACATGATATTGATAGGATATGATATTGATAATACACAATATTGATTCTATATGAAATGGATACTATATGAAATTGATTTTATATGATATTGATATGATATGATATTGATTCTGTGTGATATTGGTACTATATGATATTGATACTATATTTTATTGATTCGATATAATATTTTTTTCTACATGATATTGATTCTATATGATATTGATGGTATATGATATTGATAATACACTATATTTATTCTACATGATATTGATACTATATGATATTGATTCTATATATGATATTGATACTATATGATAATGATAATATAATACACGATATTGATTCTATATGATATGGATACGATATGAAGTTGATCCTATATGATAGTGATATGATATGATATTGATTCTGTCTGATATTGGTACTACATGATATTGATACTATATTTTATTGATTCTATATAATGTTTTTTCTATATAATAGTGATACTATATGATATTGATTCGAAATGATATCGATTCTGTATAACATTGATACTACATGATATTGATACTACATTATATTGGTAGTATATGATATTGATCTATATTATAAAACGAGCCGTGTCTGTCTGTTTGTTTGCTTGTCATGTTATAACTTGAGAACGGATTAACGGATTTCAATAAATTGAACTATGGTGGACTCAGAAAACTCCCAGGAAGGTTTGTGACAAAATTAATAAAAAAAATTCTCCATTTTTTTTTTCATTGGTACATGGGCACACGTGGTGAAACTGTAAATGCCAACTTGTGATGCTGGTTATCTCTGCACTCTCAGGAATCCTTTTTCTTCTTGCCCTATTGATTATCCATCACAGCAAAGATTATGCCTGGTGTTGGCTTAATGGTTAGGGAGTTGGATTTGGGATCTGAGAATCCTGAGTTGAAATCCTGCTTGGCTGTTGAATTAATATCATGTGGGGTTGACTCTGCCTGTCATCCTTCTGAGGTTGGCAAAAATGAGTGCCAGCTTGTTGGTATCCTGTGGCGGAGTGGCAACCCATCCAGGATTGTGCCCAATAGCCAAGGAGACTCCTTCGGCAGCACCAACGCTCTGCACAGAGTATGGTCCTGATGGAGGGATGGACAGCAAAGATTGGTATTTCTGTCAGTAAAGTGATGGGTCATATATTCTAGTACTATATGATATTGATACTACTGTATATGATATTGATTGAGCCTGATGGCTTTTAAAAAAAAAACAACAAAACCCAGGGAGTGCTCTGAGATGCAACACTCCTCATGGTACTTAATTCGACAGCAGTTTTAGCATGATCCAATTCCGTCGGAAATCGAACCCAGGATCCGATTGCTTAACAGGGATGTATGATCGAGCAACATGGTGATTTGAAATAAGCACAATTCTATTGTTTTGGATAATCGATGCACGTTTATAACTGGTTCAAGAGGGGAAAAGGAAAAAACATCGCTGTGCAGTATTTACAGGAACAGGTTTGATTAAGCAATGAACCAACTGTGTGTATCCGAACGATCTGGAGGAAGGTAGCGCTGGGAGCAATAACACGCATTTCATAAAGCCGACGCTGGTACTGTTACTCTCCAGGATGCAGCGATGTCTGTCCCCCCCCCAGGGCATGCTGGGAAAACCAGCTCTCCCGTGTGCAAGGCGGTTTATTTAGGCGTTCCATCGCCATTATCTCATACAACCGTTTCCTGTATTGTCCGATCTATCGCTTTTAGTGGGATGAGCTCGTCCGATGCAAAGGGTTTGAGATGGTCCCCCAACCTCCTCCCTCTCCCTCTCCTACCACCCACCACCCCACTCCCAAGAGACTGCTGCCTCTTTCATGGAGTCAAGAATTTAAGGTCAGGGTGTTTTGCGAGCACATGCGATGCACAAAGCACTGGAGTAGGAGGATAAAAGGGTCCCCTTTGGCTGAAAATGGACGTTTGTGATTCCTGTTAGCGAACGGGCCTGCATGGCTTGTCGAGAGGAGCGTGACACCCTCCCACCACTTCATTTTGGTGGTTATCCACTAAGAACCATGAGGGCAACTCGAGGGCCGTAGGCCCAACAACAACCCGAGTTCATTAACCCAAATGATGGTGCAAATTGTACAGCCTTGTTATCTTTCACAGGCACCTTACTTGGTAACGCCAAAGCTTCCAGATCCATTTTAAACAACACACCTGCTGTGTTGTGGTGTGGTGTGGTGTGGTGTGGTGTGGTGCGCTATATCCTCGATTTGTCTGCATATGTTGCATCGTCGGATTCGGCTTCCAACACCTTGCAGGTTTGCATCCCTACTCATTCCGGAGAACAAGGGGAAAAGCAACACAAACATCCGTGCAGTTGTGATAATTTAAAATGTCGTTTTTATTACAACTCTTTGCCCTAACTGTTTCTTGTTTCTCACCGACAGGAACTTTTTACGAGCAGATCACCTCGTGCATGCTTCCATTCTGATCACGTGCTCAGTACACCCACAACCGTTTACCTCCTGTCATCATTACACCATCCCTACCCCATATTCATGACACCCCACCCCTCCCTTCGTTCGTCCCGCTCATACCCATTTTAATTACAGCTGTGCAGTTTGAACTTCGAATAGGTTAAAGTTTGGTTAATGTAATATTACATTCTTTGATTGACCGCCATCCATCTCATTGATCTTTTTCTGCATGTCTTATGAGAGGGTCGTGTGTCCATGCGGAGCGTGCTTTATGGAAGGCATCGTGATTGCGTGGGGGTGAGTGTGTCCGTTTAAGTGGATAAGTAAACCTTACAGACTGTTTTAACTGAGCACAGCACAGCACAGCACATTCGACATTATAACATGCAATACATCCTAGGTCAGTGCAGGTCAGTGCAGCATGGTGGAGGTGAATATATCACAATATGGCAGAGTGTGGGTTAATATATCATGATATGGCATATTACATCATAGTAAGGATTAATATATCATAATATGGCATAGTGTTGGTTAATATATCATGATATAGCATAATACATCATAGTAAGGATTAATATATCATAATATGGCATAGTGTCGGTTTATACAGTACATCATAGTTTGGGTTAATACATTATATTATGGCAGAGTGTAAGTTATCTAGTTATCTCGTTCCATCAAGTCGTGGCCGACTTCTGGTAACATTCATGATCAGATTTCTCCAAACATCCCTATCCTCGGCTCTGCTTCCCGAAGCTCTGGCTGAGACAGCTTGGTTGCAGCATTTACCCCATCCATCCAGCACATACAAGGTCTGATTCTTCCTCTTCTTCCTTCAACCATACCCTGCTTGGTTGACTTCTCCAGACTTTCATTTTCTGCATGCATTACGTGTTCAGAGCATGACAGTTTCAGCGCTTCCCTTCTAATGTGCGAAGGTAAGTCAAAAGGTGTGCACAATTTTGTCTGTCTTTTTTTCCCTAGAATTGTTTACACTGCTAACCATTGGTGGTGCTGCAATCACTGAGCGTGCAAATCGCTGCTTCGTGGGCATGATAACCTGACACTCATTTGTTCAGGTGTAATCGTGCTGCAAACCTCGCTGCGTCACTTTCTACGTGCACCAAGGAAGAGCATCATGCTGTCGCTCGTTCGCCATCAGCTGGTAAAGGTGTGCTTATGGTGTTCTGGGATTCTCAATGTCCAATCCTTGAACATTATCAAGAAAGGGGAATCACGCTAACTAGTGGAAGGTTATAGTGATATGCTGCGTAACAATTTGAAGTCAGCGATTCAAACAAAATGCAGATGAAGGCTGTCATCAGACATCAGGTGTTCATTTGCTGCATGATAACGCCCAGCCTCGTACTGGTCGCCACACTATGGAAGCCAAACCACGACGAGGTGAATGCAGTAGGCTGTGAACGGCTTTGCATGCAGCCGTTGACATTTTTTTTTTTTAATGATGGTTTACCAAATCTTGTACACTGCTGGACCATGTGTATTGAAAAGCAGGATGAGCAAATGGAAAAATGAGACCTTTTCCAATCTTGCAACACGTAAATGTGAAATACAAATGAAACATTGCAGACACTTTTTGACTTGCCCTCGAATATGGTGTTCTAAATTCTTCAAGCACTGATTTGTTGGTTCTTCTTGCAGTCCATGGGATTTTTTTATCATTTGTCTCGAACACCAGATTTAAAAACTGTCAATCTTCTTTCTTTGTTTATTTTTCACTGTTCATGACTCACATCCATATGTTGTAACTGGAAATACCAGATCATTCACCGGGCTCCTCTTGGTTTGTTTTGTCACATCTTTGTCTTTCCAGATCTTTGTCGATCCTGACTTTGCTGTTCTCCCCAGCGCAAACCGTCAATTAATTTATCCTTTACGTTCTCCACTCACTTCAATGTTATAACCCAGGAAGATGAAACTTTCCACTATTTCCACGTGATCATCTTCCAATCTGAACACATCGATCTTCTCAGTTGACAATATTTTCACCTTTTTTAGGTTTACATAAAGACCAGCTTTTTCACTTTCCTTATTCACTCTCTGTAGCAATCTCATCAAGTCCTCTTTACTTTCTCCCAACAGAGTGGCATCGTCAGCATACCTTAGGTTGTTGATTCATCTTCCTTCAATACCTGACTCCAACCTTTATGTCATCCAAGTTTGATTTCCTCATGATGTACTCACTGTACAGGTTGAACAAGTAAGAGGCAAGATGGACCTTTGTGATGCCTGTTAACCATGATGATGCCTCTTTTCCAATTCCAAACCATTCCGTCTCTCCATACTCTGTTCTTCCTGCAGCTTCTTGTTTGGTGCACAGCGGGTTTCTTATCACACGTACCAGGTGCTCTGACATCCCCATTTCTCTCACCATCATCCACATCAATTCATGACCAAAAAAATTGAAAGCTTTGCTATAATCTATATAACAGAGACACATATTCCTTTGTTTTCCCATGATCCACCTCAGATTTGGGATTTGATCTCTCGTACCCCTTCCTCTTCTGGAACCTGCTTGCTCGACCGGTATTTCTCCCTTAATAAAATCTGTTTCATGTTGAATGATCTTTAGTAATGTCTTGGTCGCACGTGAAATCGAGGCAATGGTTTGGTTATTCGAACATTCTCTAGCATCCGTTTTCTTTGGCAATGGTATGTACACTGACTACTTCCACCTTTTAGGCCATATGATCCTGCTCCCGATATGTGTACAGATAGCTGTGAAAATTCTAATTCCCTCCCCCAAACTACCTTAAAGAGGTCCATTGGAATTTTGTCAGCGTCTGGTGCTTTTCCACTTGCCAGCTTTTTCGAGGCTCTCCGTACCTCAGATTCTATCACTATTGGCTCTTGCTCAGATTCTCTTTCTTCGAATGTTACCATCATATTGCTATCTTGTTTGTATAGAGTTTCGGTATAGTCCTTCCATCTTTATTTCACCTGTGTTTCTTCTGTCAGATCCTTTCTTGTTCGACTCTTAAGGACCTCGATCTTAGTTGTAAACTTTTTTGTGATCTCTCTGATCTCTTTTTTTTTTAAAAGATCTCTTGTTTTCCCCATTCTGTTGTCACTTTATATGTCTTGACATGTCTCTTTGAAATATCTCTTTGTTTTTCCTAGCTTGTCATTGGAAGTCAGCATTTAACCATTGAATGTCCTCTCATGATGCACCTTTGGTTTTCATCTCTTTTTCTGTCTGTAATAGTTATTGTCTCTTCTGACAGCCATTGAGCTTTCTTCATTCTGTTTGCTTTGGGGATGTTGTTTTTGGCCTCTTCTTTTACAACGTCTCCAATCTCTTGCCGCAATTCGGTAAAAGGGCGGCAAATTCCGGAATCAATTTATTCATACAACTTCTACAATCTTTATTGTATTGAAATTGAATTATCAGCTGTACTTGATGGAACACAAATCACCTTCTTTGCACTTTCAAAACCCTTTTGTTTAGCAGTACCTGGACATGTTAAATAAGGTAGTGTATAAGGGTGGTGTGTAAGACTACTTCAGCTGCACTAAACTTCTGGAATATTTTTTTAAATGATCTTTAAAATCAGTTTTATTTAAATTGAAGTATAGTTATACCCCAGTTTACTTCACCCCATTTTATGTAACTTCACAAACACATCCATCCATCCTTTGGGACCATACTCTGTGCAGAGCGTTGGTGCTGCCTAAGCAGTATTCTTAGCTATTGGGTACAATCCTGGACAGGTCACCACTCCAACACAGGATACCAGCAAGCTGGCTCTCATTTTGCCAACCTCAGAAAGATGACAGACAGAGTCAACCCCACCTGATATTAATTCAACGGGTGAGTGGGATTTGAACTCAGCATCCAAAGATCCCATGCTCACTACCCTAACCATTAAGGCAACACCAAGCATGCAAACACATCGTAACGTTATTAATAACACTTCTCAATATTTGTCACCTCAACTCACACTTACGTCCATTTTAAAAGCCGTACCTTTTATTATCGAGGGTTTTCAGAGATTACAAGACTGATGCCAGAATACATCCCTAAAGTACGAAAATTGCTGAAATCGTTGAAATAACTACTGTATTTTGCTATGCACATAAAGAAATGAACTGCACTGCAGAGTGGCTAACAGTTAGAAATAAGAGTGTTACCTTGGAAGTGAAATTTGATAATATTTGTTGAACTGATGTTGATGAATGTTCTGTTGATGTTTTTTTTTTGTATACCTTGTCGAGGCTCGTGTGAGAGCTAACACACAACGCACATCAAGGGGGGCATGAGACAAGAGGGGCGGGAGTGGGAAGGACAAAACAGTGCGGAACAGAGACATTAGGAGATCTGTGGAAGAAAAAGGGATGGGACGGGGAACATGGGGAATAGAAGATGGACATTACAGGGACTTTCAGGAAGGAAAGCAGGGAATTTGAAGGAGGTGGGCTTGGGTGGATTGTCGGGGGTAGAAAAGATCGAGGATTTGGATGGGGGAAGATAAGAGGTGGTGGTGAACAGCTGTTTTGAAGGCCTGGAGGGAAGAATGGGAATGGATAGAGTGAGGGAGTTTATTCCAAAGGCGAGAAAAAAAGAGGACTGAAAGTTGCCGGGTTATTAAGTTTTCCTCCAATCTATAAATATGCCGATGTCCATGAAAGAAGGAGGCAGAAGAAGACATTTGACCGTTTCCGGAAGAGGTTTGTTTTTATACTCGTGGGGTGTGCTTACACATTGTGTCAGCATACGAACAGTGTTTCCCCATTGTCTCGGGGCACTCACCTGCATTTGATTTGTTCATTTCATTTATTTGTTTTCATTAAAAAAATTCATTTATTTATATTTTCATTTTCAGATGTTTTTCGATGGTTCTGTGATTTTTCCCGATGTACTGGCTTCGATGTCCATTGGCACGAAATATTTCAGCTTTCTACATCACCGGGAAAGCACTGATCTTTAATATCAGTCAGTGAGTATGCCTGGTGTTGGCTTAATGGTTTGGGTGGTGGGCTTGTGTTCGTAGCATCCTGAGTTCACAATCCCACTCTGCTGCTGAATTAATACCAGGTCGGGTTGACTCTGCCTGTCATCCTTCTGAGGTTGGCAAAATGAGAGCCAGCTTGCTGGTATCCTGTGTTGGAGTGGTGACCTGCCCAAGATTGTGCCCAATAGCCAAGGAGACTGCTTAAGCAGCATCAACACTCTGCACAGAGTATGATCCCAATGGATGGAGGATTGGTGAGTCGGTGGTTTAAAGAGCTTTATATATTACATAAATGTCTGGTAATTGTGTTTTTTTTTAATGTATGTCTACTTGAATGTAACTGTCATTAATAAATAAATGGTAATATGTAATGTCATTGGTAGAAAGCGAAACATAATCCCGTAACTGAAATTAATGGAATGGTGATCAACTGTCTTGAACACCTGGAGAGAAGAATGAGATTAAAGAGAATGTGGAAGTTGATTCCACAGGTGGGGGAAAAAAAGAGGAACGAATGAGTGGAGGTGAGGACTGATTCTGGATTTTGGGAGTTTCACCAGAAGGGGGTTTGTGGTGAACCGTGTTCACCCTGCAAACACCTGAGGGTGGGGGGAGGGGGGTTCTTGGGGGAAAACAAAGCACTGAAAGAGCAAAGGGTGCAAGACTAGAAACTAAGTGGAAGAAGACAGAGAGACCATCGACATGTATGTGATAGGAAAGTGATAAACCCATTGACACAGCTTCATCAAGGGACATTCCAGTAATCTTAAAGGCCTTGGTTTCCACACCGTTGAGCTGAGCAAGATGTGAGGCAGTGGAGACAGCCCAGAGGGGGGAGCAGTACTCCATCAAGCTGTGGGTGAAGGCATTGGCGGTGGATCGGAGTTCAGGTGTGCCAAGAAACGATTTTGTATGTCGCAGAATGCCCAGTTTGCGACTGGCATTGGAAGCCAACTTTGAAATGTGGTTTGCCAAAAAAAATTCCTTTCATCCCCTGTCCCTGTTGAGGCTACTCTTGTGATCGCTACTGTCTGACTTTTAACACTCATCAGCGAATGTTGAACAGAAGGGACAATGACTTCAATGCAACACCCTGCTTGCAAAGCACCAAGATGATAGTTTATTGTCAGGTTGGGAATCAAACCCCAACATTTTCGCTTATGAGACGAGTCCACAACTTATGAGCCATCGCTTCAGCCAAATTACTCTTTCAGCCAAATTTCAGGAACGAGAGAGATTACTGTTCAAAAACAAGAGAGTTCATATAACATCTTACCCCACACAGTCTTGAGAAACAAAAACACAAGCAGGGTCTGCGAGCGGAAAACTTGATTGGTCGTGATGCCATCACATTTTGATGAATACTGCCAAACGGAAGGGTTTTGAAAGTGCCAAAAAGGTGATTTGTGTTCTACAGTGTTCAAGCATATAATTCAATTTATATAAAATAAAGATTTTAAAAGTCGTACAAAAATGAATTCCAGAATTTACTGCCGTTGACACAGTGTCGATTACATCACCCTGTCTAACCCATTACATTAGATATTCATGTCTGTTGTTTGTGTCCTTTATAACATCCATAAAAACATTAAGATTACTGTTTCGAATGATTTTAATTTTTTTTGACTGCCAGGCAGGCAGACAGGGTAAAGATATTATCGCACTCCTCTCTGCACACGTGCGATCGGGATAAATTCTGAACCAAAGTCAGGTCAGGTATGGGAGCATGTGCCAGAACAACGCGTTGCTGCGTCCACTTTCCACCGGTACTCGAGGGGCCTCCGTCTGGCCATCCCCCAGGCAGATGCCAGGCCCATCCCCATCTCCTTGAGATGCCGGTCAACCTGCTGCAACCACGAGGCACGTGGTCAGCCCATTGGCCTCCTCCACTCATGAGACTCCCTCGCTGAGATAATCTGGTGAGCAGGATCAGCGTCAGGAAAAACGAGCCACATGTCCATACAGCCGCAACTGATTCTCATGGACTATGCAGCTAACAAATCTCATCCGAGTCTCTCTCAGCAACCACTCGTTGGACACAAAATCCGACCAGCGATACCAAGGATTCTCCGAAGAGACCTACTACCGAAGGAATTAAGTCTCTGTCTCAGATCCTTGGTCAGAGTCCAAGTCTCGCATCCATAGAGCAAGACTGGAAGCACCAAGGACCTGAAGACTCGGACTTTCGTCCTCCCGCACAGGTACTGGCAGCGCCACACCCCATGATCCAGTGAATCCATGACTCCCCAGGCCCGACCCAGACGTCTATTGACCTCTGACTCGCAGCCAGCAGAGACACGAATATCACTGCCAAGGTAAGTAAATCTCTCCACGACCTCAACATCCTCACCACAAACAGACACAGAACCAAAGTACCATAAAACTACAGGTTCATTTTCTGATTCACAGTCCGATTAGTGTTCCGATTCATGTTTAAAACATAGCATTCAATTTAAATAAGTTGTTTGTCGATGATAAACTAACGTTTGGAGACAGAGTAGACAGACAGACAGGCATGAACCAATTGTTTTATCCCGTTTTTTACTTTGTGTACCCTGGGTCAACATTGGCGTTTTGTGGTCTATTGCGGGCATCTCGTTTCGAACACCGCTCTGCTCTTTTTTTCCTCCTCTCGTCATCATCGTCGCCTCTAAATTATTTGTCTCATTTTAGCCCCAACCATACAAGTGGTGTCTGAAATGAGATACTCTCCAGAAGTATTGCTCACCCCTTCTCCCCCCCCTCCCATTTGAGGGATCAACTTCCACACTCTCTTCATTCTCTTTCTTCCCTGCAGGTGTTCAAGACAGCTGATTTCCATCATCTCAAATCGACCACCATCCTAAACCATTATCTTTTCTACACCCATTGAAACACTCCCTATCCCTCCCAAAAATTTGCTTCTGTGTCCGCCTTGTCTACCCTTCATTGTTACAGCATCCCTCGTACTTTGTCTCCGTCTGTTTTCTCCCTCCACCCTGCTGTTGGCATTTCCAACTTCTCTTACTGCTGTTCCATTTGTTCTGTTGCTTCCTGATCCATTCTTTGTTCTGTATCTCTTCCACGAGCCTTGACTATGTCTGCAACAATAACCCCAACCCTGGCTTCCATCATAAGATGTAAGTGACCCCGACAGGTGTAAGTGACCGCGGGTAGTCCGGGTCTGAATAATGCAGCACATCGTGGCAGAAAGCAATTATAAATGACGGTCTTGCAGAGTTCGAAGGAATTCCACATCCGGCGTGGACGCCCAAGACACATCGGCCATTTGGCGGTTTCTTCGGTATAATAATTACTGGATGCTCATTGTGCTCATGCAGGGAACGGCGAGAAGCGTTTGATGCTGAAGAAAGCAATTCACTGGAGGCGTGATCACTTTGATCAGAAGAACAACGATCAAAGTGCCTTCGATACCACATCAGAGTGAGACATCCCGATCCCCAAAAGCTGAGGCTAAAAGTAACCCCCAGGCCCCCATCACCCATCTAGCGTATGATGATTAATATGTGTCCGATCCGTTTACGTCTCAGACACCAAGCATGATTGAACCGGTTTAAGTTCTTGTCTCCTCATTCATTTGTTCCTTTAAATCCCACTAAGAACTGTGCGTCCTGAGACTCCTGATGCAGTTCCGGTGGGGGGTGCTGCATCTCGAAGCATGCGCTGGTTTGAACGTGGTCACAAATCCGGCTGTCCTGTCTGCATGCATTTACATGGTGGATGTGAGCAGTCAAAAGACACATCTTGAGAGAAGGGTAGGCCACCTTCTGCCTGTGTCCTATCTATACCTCAATTTCCTAACTGATGAAACATTTTAGTTTTGTTGTTATCTCTGCTACTGAAAGTAGACGTAGGTTATGTTTCCATCGGGGTCTGTCTGTCTGTTTGTTTGTTTGTGAGGATGATATCTCAAAAAGTTATGGATGGATTCGGACGAAATTTGGTTGACAGGTTTTGTCCAATGAACCTGTCCATCAAGTTGGATGGACAAGCACGAATTGATTAGATTTTGGTGAAGATCTTGATCCGGATATGAAAATTTTTAAAGGGATTCTTCACCATTGAGAGATCGGGCCAAAACAATATAGAGCACGATATCTCAAAAAGTTGGGATGGAATCTGCCGAAACTTGATGGGCATGTTGGGTGTGTGACAAAGAAAAATTTACTTTATTTTTGGTGAAGATCTGGATCCAGAAACAGATACTAGAATTAAAAAAAAATTAAAAAATGATTCTTCACTATTGAGAGATGAGACAAAACGATATATAGCACAATATCTCAAAAAGTTGTGGATGGATTCGGAAGAAACCTGGTGGACAGGTTGGGCGTGTGACAAGGAAGAATTGATTAGATTTTGTTGAAGATCCGTATGTGGATGCAGGAATTTTAAAAGTGATTCTTTACCATTGCGTGATTGGACCCAAAACGATATTATAACACGATATCTCAAAAAGGTATGGGACAGATTTTCAAAAATTATGCTCAATGTGAAAGGCACCGTTGAAGCTTCAGCTCGGGGAGGATAAAGTATTTGCATCTTGTATCTATTAAACATTCTTCTGCGACATTGATCACATTTTGGAGTGCACATGCTTTGGGGAGCTGTTGATGATTGTATTGGAGGCGAGGTGAGGTTGAAAGGGGGTTGGGTGTGGGTTAAGGCGGTGGAGAATTGAATCGTGAAAGGAAATGGGCAAGGTTTGTGGATAATGCAGGGAGTTTAATGAGTGGGAGAGGTAATGCATATCCTTTGGCACTGCGTCTAATACTAATCTATCTATAATTCCAGCAATGTGTGTGTCTGTGTGTGTGTGTGTGTGTGTGTGTGTGTGTGTGTGTGTGTGTGTGTGTGTGTGTGTGTGTGTGTGTGTGTGTCTTTGACTCATTATTATTTTTATTTTATTTTCAGTTCAAACACACAACTTAATCTTCTGGAGGAATCTGACACAACACTATCTCTGGAGGTAAATGTTTTTTAATTATTTATTTATTTATTTATTTATTATTTTATTACTATCACTATATAATCATCTTTAAATTCTCTAATATGGTTCCTCTTGTTTTAAACAGAATATGATGTCCGAGTTTCAAAATCGAAAGACATCTGAAGTAGACTGCTGGGAAAGATCGTCCATTCTCGCAACTGAATATTTACCCAAAGAAAAATGCTTAATATTTTCAATCTTGATTAATTATATTTGCTTTGCTTTCAATTATTTAATTCTTAATTATAAAAAAAAGAATAAAGGAAGTGCAAAGGAGGGGGGAGGGGGTTAGGGTTGTGGGGTAGGTGAGCTACCCCAATGACCCACCACACCACTTCATCCCACCCCCTCCCTCCCTGTGTGTATGGGGAAGGGTGGGGTGGGATGAAGGGGTGTGGTGGGTCAAAGGTGGGGGCGCACAAGGGGAAGGGGAGGGGTGGGGCTTGTGTGGGCAGGGCTTGTGTGGGCGGGGCTTGTGTGGGTGGGGCTTGTGTGGTTGGAGCTTGTGTGGGCAGGGCTTGTGTGGGCGGGGCTTGTGTGGGCGGGGCTTGTGTGGGCGGGGCTTGTGTGGGTGGGGCTTGTGTGGTTGGAGCTTGTGTGGATGGGTGGGGATCATGTGGGTGGGTGGAGCTTGTGTGCATGGGGTTTGTGTAGATGTGGTTTGTGTGGATGTGGTTTGTGTGGGTGGAACAATTTTTTTTAATTAAATAAACTAATTAACTAATCACTAATTATGTGGATATGATGGATGTAGGTGTGGCTAATGTGGGTCGAGCTTGTGTGGGTGGGTGGAGCTTGTGTGGGTGGGTGGGGTTTGCGTGGGTGGGGTATGTGGGGGCAGAGTCAAAAAGGGGCAGAGTTAAAAAGGGGCGGAGTCCAAAAAAAAATTCAATTTCTCTTTGTCTTTTGCAATTCCTTTGAATAAAATGAACCTAAAACCTCTTTCCCCTTTAAATCATATACCTTATAAGTCCAAGGAACTATCTATGACATCAACATTTTAAAAAAGTTCATTTGTCCATCGCTTTGCATAACCTTTTTCAAAATGAGATTTCCACCTGTATATTCTTACTATATCACCAACTTTGAACTTCGGCTTTCTGACATTAATGTCTTTTTCATATTCTAATTTTGTAAATGTTTCTGATGGTTTTGTATTTGTTGAGGTGTGAATCGTATCATTATACTTATCTACAATATCCTGAATTAAAGATGACCATTGTTGTGTGTGTGTGTGTGTGTGTGTGTCCTTGACTCATTATTGTTTATATTTAATTTTCAGTTCAAACACACAATGTAATCTGCTGGAGGAATCTGACAAAACACTATTTTCTGGAGGTAAATGTGGAGTTGAGTGAATTTCTTATATCGTCTCGCTTTTAAAGTACGATTAAAACGCTCAATAACAACCGCTTTTCCTTCATTAAAGGTGCTGTATAATGCAATGTTGTTATTTTCAAGAAAATTCATAAATGTTATGTTGTGGAACTCTGTACCCTCATCAGTCCACAATTTTTTAGGTTTTCTCTTGCTTTTAATAAATATCTGTTGAAAGGCTAACATAAGAGTATTACCTGTTTTATTTTTTAAAGGGACAACCCACGCATACCTACTCCTCAAATCAATAACGGTTAAAGCATACTTGCACCCCTTATCATTTTTGAGTTCAATCAAATCAGCTGACCAGATATAATCAACTTCCTTGGAATAAACCTTCCTTCTATGAAACTTTGTGATTATTGGTTTATGTAATTCATCAGCTAATTGCTCTTCAATCGTAATGACATCATTAGAGCCTATAAGTTTTTTTAATTTCCAAGCCCAAGTTTCAATTTAGCACTGATCATCTTCTTCACGATGAACCTATCAACTTTTTCTCTCAAGGTTGGATTTTGTATCAGAGACAAATTATACAACATTTCTCTATCGGCTTCATGTTTTTCTTCCAACGTTGTGGTATTTCCATAATCAATATCGTGCCTCATGCACACTTCAACCCTATTGATAGGTTTGCTCCATGGTTTAGGATTGTCAACCTCATCTAATCTTTTATTCAAGTTTGTTCCTGGACCACAGAAAGAATACCCTGGTAGATGTAATTCCCCTGGTATTCCAGTAATTGTAAATTTACTTCCTGATAAAAACATTTGTATATCTCCCCCACGTTTGTGTTTTGGGAATTGACTCTTTTTGAGCCACACACCGAACATGTACCTTTTTGTATAACCCTATTATTTTTACTTTGAACATACGAGATATTTTTACTCTTGGTTTTCTTTTTACATTTGAGACAATAACTCATTTATTTATGAGAAAAATTCCTACAGAGTGCGAAAACCTTTTTAGTTTCTAACATGCACATTTGAATCTTAATTTTTAAAACATAAAGAATCCTCAGAAATGTCTTCACTCTCTCCTCCATTTATTTAAGAAAAAAATGTAAAACTTCAATTGAAGGTCAATCACACCAAGGAAAACGATGTTAATAGTCGTGATGCAAATATATCTCATGGACTTGCCAATTCTTTATTTTCCTCCTCGGTGCTTTGAGATTTATTTATTTTCTGTAATACCCCCAATGTTTTTCTCATCTCACTGGTTTCCATATTTTTATATTGACTTATTATCTTTCTTTCCTCCCTCTCCCTTGCCTCCTTCTCTCTCTTCTCCCTTGCCTCCTTCTCTCTCTTCTCCCTTGCCTCCTTCTCTCTTCTCACTTGTCTTCTTCTCTCTCTTCTCCTCCTCCTTCTCTCTCTCTTCTCCTCCTCCTTCTCTCTCTTCTCCTTCTCCTCCTCCTCCTTGTCTCTCTTCTCCTTCTCCTCCTCTCTCTTCTTATTCTCCTCCTTTGTCTCAATTTCTTCAACTCCTTCCTCATCCCTTACTATCATTGCATCACTTTCACCCCATAGAATATCATACATCCAAAATATTTTTTTACACCAGGAAACCAATAAAATTTCTTCTGAATTTCTAAAAGAGCCTTGCATTTTCTTAACTTTAAATTTTTTTCATTATTTAACATTCTAATTAAATCTAAAGTTGTTGGGTTATTAACATCAGTATAAAGCCAATCTTTTATTGAAAATACCTTTCTTATGTTGTAGAACATATTTATTAAAATACCGAATACCCTTTCCTTGAAGGTATGCTTGTACACAGAAATGATCATTTTCTTGAAGCCTTCTTGCTGTCATTTATGTATTAGAAATATATGACAGATTAATATAATGACAGGAAATACCTCCCCATCTTCCCAGAGTTAAATCATTTTGTATTTCCTTCCTTATTATATATAATGCTGTTCTTTGTGTTTTCATGATATAAACTATGGCAAAACCATTATGGATTTTACCCTTCTTAAATTCTTTTATTTGTTGTTTGCGAATCGTGCTTCCATAAAACTCATTCTCGGCACCAAGTGGATAATATTCTTCTTTTCGAGACTGATTTAATTGTTCCAGGTCTTCGAGGTTAAATTTAAATGACCAATTATACCCTAAATCATTCTTATCATATCCCCATTGTTCTATTCTCACACAAACGATACGCACTTCTTTATAAAAAATTTATTTTAATTGAAACTGTGAATTCTGTATGACCTGGAGATAAAATCAACACTTCTGTATCTTTGGAATACAAAGCCGTTTTATTTAAGGATATATGTTGTGATAAATCACTTAATCTCACAGTCATTCGCATCAGGTGGGATTGGATAATTTATTAATTCATAAGTATTTTTCATATTAATATTTGTTGCTATACAATATTTGTCATTCAGCCTGTGCCCTTGTGTAATAATTTGAAAAAAAAAAATCAATATCCAGTTCTTGGGATACACCAAAGATAGAACCATCTTTACCAACATAAGTCATTTATATTAGATTAAAAAAATGTCATTAAAATTTTTATTTTTGTTGAGTTGAAATAACACATATAGACATAATTGACCACAACATTTGGAATTTCATTCTTGGACTTGAAAAGTTTGATCAACACCATTCTGTAAGAATTTTATGACTTCAACAGGTGGTGGAAGACCAAAACTATCAAAATAATATTTGTCTTGACTATTAAAAATACAAACCCAATGAGAACCGTTCCCATTATTATCTTCTAAGTTCATAATAATATTCTTTATATATTTAGGCAAGTTTGTTAATTCATCTTTCATACAAATAACCACATTATGAATTTTTACTTTTCTTAATATTTGACAAGTTCTAAATTTGATGTTGTATTCTTTCAAATTCTTTAAACCACTCATCAATGCTCATTTATTTATTAAAAATATATAATCCACTACCCCTTTTAGTTAATTTTACACCTGCTTGTGCGATAGAAGAAAGCATTTCTCCAACTAACATTCTCGCTTTATCAGGCAGACTTTCAAGTTTTTCAGCAAATTCTACAATTACACCACTTCCACTAATTTGTTTCTCCAACTCCTTGTTCTGTCTTTCCAATTATTTTTGAGCCCGGAGTTGAGCCTTCCTTTCGTTGGCAGTTTTCACCGCTGCTGAAATACCACCCGGCAATGCTCCAGCCGCACTTAAACCAGCAAATAAAGGAAATAGAAATGGGAGAAATCCTCAACTCGTCTCTCTTATTGAATATTTCTTCAACATTGGATTTGGCATTTAATTTTAAGTGAGCCAGTATCGTTCAAGATTTTCACCTGTTCTCTTGTGAGCAAAACATCAATTCTTACTGCTCCTTTTCTCTGAATTGTATTAACGTTAATCATACAAGGCTTTTGATTTTGAACACAAGATGATAGTTTATGAAGATTGATTTGATTAACATATACCCCAGTTGGCACTTTACTACTCATTTATTTATCAAAAAAATTACGTGAGACTAATCATACCACCATTATCTGTATTAATCTATAATTCTGTTTCTTCCAAAAGCAAACAATATGTATCAACTTCTTCGCTCTCTCCTCTTTCAATGTATAGGGAAGTATCCACTCGATTAGAGTTTATAGTTTCCTTTTGAGCACTCAGGTCAATCGCATAGATTGTATACAGACTTTTAAATGCTGTCATATCCAAAATGGGTTCTTTATTTCCATTGCTTTCACACACCTTTTGGTAAGACTTGTATGCTTCAGCATAATCATTTTTCCCAATTAATTTCCAATCTATCTCGTGGATAAAATGTTCCATCTGGAGAAACACGAAGTTGTTTCACCTTAGCATTATCATGCAATGCATTATTCTTATCAGTAGCAGTATCATCATCTGTTTTTTTTTTTTAAAAAATGAGTCACAGATATCGTGGCTTTCCTTCCAGAACACCGAAATTCCACGTGTAAGTGGTTTGGTTCAGTTTAACGTGTTGGCATCTTCTTTTAAGATATGATACACTGAGTGGTTTCTTTGAGTTTATTAGTCTTCTATTCACCATCTCTTCTGTTTTAAGATTAGGAGTATATTCACTAATACACCAACTAATTTAATCAATAAGAAATTTATACTGAGCGGCAAAAACATTAGCCACACCAAAAAGCAATCTATATTCATTATCATTCTTTTGCAGTTGAAATCTAATTTAAAGACCATACAGAACTTTATCATGATCACAAAATCCAAATATACCTTAAAGAGGAACTGCCACAGTAAAACTATTATCTGCTTTTGTATCATCATTACACATTCCTTTCCTTTGACTATATCCAGGGTCTGTATTTGTTCCGGTTGACATATCAGGAATAAAACCTTTGACAGCCTCCTTTCCCATTATATCACTGAATGAATATAGTGTAAATTTCATCATTTCAGATGTAGCAGAGACATTTATAATCAACCACTTCAACTTCTTGTGTTGCAATGTACAAACGAATACGATCAAACATCTTCCAGAAGAAATCATTTACGAGTGTAGCGTTTGTGTTAGTCGCAGCCTTAGTGTATTATATGTAATTTTACACGAAACTTTCGGCTAGATTCAAATAAGTTTGTTCATTATTTATTTTAAAACTTTTTGTTCCATTTGCATTCCAGTCTGTTCCAGTTATTGCTTTTACCTTGAAGTAGTCTTCTTTTTTAGTAGAGTTTGAGATGACAATGGTATCATCCAAATGACAGATACTATCAATTGCTTCCATACTTGTATTTATTTCGGAAAAAAAGATGTTAAAACTTTTGAAACCCTGGCCCAAGTATTTGAATTATTTTCTGTCGTTCTTGGGGAGACAACTGAGTTTTGCCTTTCTTAATTTCTTTTATTGCTTGTAATTTATGAGATTCCTTTTGGGCATCTTTTATACTCTTTATAGCACCCACTACATTTCCCACAGCAGAAGCAGTTGAACCAATTAGGTCTTTATGTTGAAGAATAGTTGAACCGATACCCATCAGAGTATCAATTATCTCATCTACTTTTTTTCTAAATTGATGTCCGACACCCCTTTGTCTCTTAGGTTTATAGTATCCTCTACCAAGGTACAAACCATCACCCTTGTAGTATGGGGAAAGGAACATCCCATCCCCTGTAATTATTTTATATTTTCCCAACTCGTGTTTCCTCACAATAACCATCGTATTTATTTATTGGAAAACTTCACATAAGTGAATTTTGATCGATATAATTTCTCCATTGAAAGAAATCATGTGATTACCTTGGTTGGCTATCTTAAAATTTCCTCTGTATATGGTTTTCCCTGACACAGGTAGATAAACCAGATTTTTTTTGGTTCCATATTGAATTTACATCCAATTGGGGTTGAGTATGCACTGAATGAAAATATTGTATTTGTTCTTATTCCATCATTATAAGTGCCATCAATCAAATCACAGAGTATTAATACCGAATTTATGCCTGAGGATATTTGAATAACATTATCACTGTAAAACGTCTCATTAGTTTCAATCTTTTTTGAGGATAAACCCAATAACTCTCTAAATGAATTATCAATTGTGAAATCAACCTTTGTCGTTATTTTGAAGTTTAATTGTTGATTTTGAAGTATATTTTTGAATACCTATAACAATATTTTTTGGTTCATCACCCTGTTCTTTCATAGGACTAGCAATTTCAGAAGATATTTGAGAAATCTCATATGCTACAGGTGAAACTGTTATCATTTTGTATCCACTTCCCGGATTATAAGTTCACTTGTCATTTTTCTCGGAGATATTAAATAAGGTATTATAAGTTTCCATGGACAAAAAAGACACCTCATATTCTTTTGTTGCGTCAACTTGTAGTGGGTATGGGAATGAAGATGTGTGGTCGCTTGTTGTGTAATTAAAACTAAGCATTGTGCTTCTCATCTTATTTAACATGAGATAAAATGTCTTTGTATTGACATTTAATTTTTTTTCATGTTCATCAACTGGTCTAAAATGGCTGATGCTTCATTAAAACAATTGTTATTTCCAGCCTTCTTACTACGTAACAGCAATAACAGTCTATTAACTAATTGTGATGGGTCATTTGGAAGAAAACTAACACCTGAACCAAGGATACTTAAAGCCTGAATAATGTGTTTCTCCTTCTCATTCTTCCTATTTTTACCAGATAGACTAACCCTATAATTAAGAGAGTACAGCAGATCAATATATACTATATCATCCTTATTTTTCATATCCAATGGTTGATCAAAATACTTTGATTCATCCCTCACAGTTGAACCTTGTCTTCCATATTTTGTGAGAAGAAACATTAATCTTGGAGTTAGTTTAACAGCGGGTTGAGCAGAACTCAAGAACCTTAATTCATCATTAAATATCAATACCTTTTCTTGAACAAGATGAAATATTGCTGGTTGTTCTGTTGGAATGAGTCCTGCTTTGGTTTTTGAATCCACTGAATATTCATTGTTTTGAAAAGCCTTCACAATATAATCAGGGGGTTGATTAATCTCTTCCAGTTATTGAAATAATTCTTTATCATCATATTTTAATTCTCCTATAAGCCCTAATTCTTCCTCCGTCATTTGACTGAAATCTTTTAACATTTGAAGTTTTTTAGGAATATATTCTATTGTGGGAACTGTGGAAGCATCTATAATTTTTTCTTGGGAATTTTTAAAAAGTGGTTTAAAAATTTCTCTTGTTTTCTTTCAAATGCTTCTTCACCCGTTAGTTTCTGTCTGTGTTTCTTCTTTATGTCTTCCTGTTGTTTTACAACTTTTGAAACCAACTTTTGATGCTCCTTAAATCTTCTTGCTCTTTCTTTCGCATCCATTTATTTATTGGAAAATATCATTCCCTGAATTATAAAGGTCAACAGGGAAATTTTCCCCTTTCTTCATCATTAAAGTAGATGTGTTCAAATAAATCCTTTTATTTAAATATTTCATCAAATTCTCTATTACCTTCGCATTCTGCGAAAGGTTATGTATTGGTCGCTGTGTATTAATTAATTTATTTATTTGTGAATGTGTGTGTGTGTGTGTGTGTGTGTGTGTGTGTGTGTGTGTGTGTGTGTGTGTGTGTGTGTGTGTGTGTGTGTGTGTGTGTTTGTTATTCGCATAACTCAGAAAGTATTAAACCAAATCGCTTGAAATTTGGTGGGATGATGGGTTATTATCCAAGGAACATTTGATTAGATTTTGGGAGCGATCGGGTCAAAGGTCAAGGTCACGGAAAGGTCAAATTCGTATTTTTACCATAGCGCGGTCAATTTTGATCTAATTGGCATGCAACCGATGCCAAAATGTTCAGAATTCATTGCCCAATCTTGTGATGGGCGACATGACACAATTACGTCATTACCCTTCTTTTTAAAAGAAAATGTCCCAAATCCTGGCATTATAATCAGTACCAAAATGTATGTTTGTGGGAGATGCCAATGATTATTTATTTCTTTGTTATTCGCATAACTTAAAAAGTATTAAACCGAATTGCATGAAATTTGGTGGGATGATTGGTTATTAGCCAAGGACCATTTGATTAGATTTTGGGAGCAATCAGTTCAAAGGTCAAGGTCAAGGTCATGAAACGTTCAAAATCGTCTTTTTACCATATCGCGGTCAATTTTTATCCAATTTGCATGAAATTAATGCCAAAATGTTCAGAATTTAATGCCCAATCTTGTGATATGCAACTTGACACAATGACGTAATTGCCCTCACTCGCGGTTGGGGGTCAAAGGTCAGGGGTGTCACGACCTTGCAGATGTGCGTATTTTTATCATAACGCAGTCAATTCTTATCCGATTCGTATGAAATCAGCACCAAAATGCTCCTTGTTCTGTTCCCCACACTCTTATGCCAAGAAAAAAACAGTAGCGGCGGCGAAGGTATATGCTCTCTATGAGTGCCCGTTATAGTTAACATTAATACGAGTTGTAATTTCTTCTTCACTAATACTTACATCTCTGCTTTTCATACGTTTGCATTGAGTTTCTTCATCAACATCAAAACCGAATGATGAAATCTTAACCCCATTACCACTCAGATTTTTAATAATTTGTCTTATTAACCTCCGCCATCGAAGATGGACGGAGGTTACTGTTTTCACCCCTGTCTGTTTGTTTGTTTGTTTGTTTGTTTGTGAATAGTATTACGGAAAAAACTCCTGGACGGATTTCGACGAAACTTGGTGGGGGGATTAGGTATGGTTCAAGGATCATGCCAATAGATTTTGGACTTGGTCCAAAGTCCAATATGGCCGCTGTGGTGGCCATTTTGAAAAAATATTTGATTTTTTGTTTTTGCATTTCTACATGTTTTAAGTGATTTCCAACCAAATAAAAAATGTTAGAGGAAAAAAAAATTTTGCAACTTTTTTTTAAAAAAAATTATTTGAAAAATATTTAATTTTTTTTTTGCATTTCTACATGTTTTAAGTGATTTCCAACCCCCCACCCCCCAAAAAAGTTGTTAGAGAAAAAAAACAACAAATTTTGCACCTTTTTTTTTCAAAAAAATTTCGATTTTTTTTTTCTTTTGGCATTTCTACATGCGCGTTGATCTAGTTTAGTTTATTCAATCGTGGTTAGTAGAGTCTGATCCGTTTTGACCTACAATGAATAGGATATCAGGTTCACTTAAGTGACTCAGCAGTATTGGCGGCGGAGGTTTTGCACTCTACCGAGTGCTCCCCCTCTAGTTCCTTCTGGATTTGTTTCTGATATCCCAAGACCACCAGATTTTAGTTTCTTTAACCCACTCTTACAATGTGAATATTTTGTTGTACCAAGAGAAACCTCCTCAAATATTTGGCCTTCATTCCTCAATTGCATATGTTCCTCCACTGAAATATAGGAATAATGTTCACCTTCTACTTCTCCAGGTCTTATTGCTCTAGTTGTTGTAAATACAATGCGTATCATGTAAATACAATGCGTATATTTAAAATATTCTCATTTGTACAATACAAGAACCTTGATTTATGAAAGCTTTTTCCAGAAGCAGATTTACCCACAAGATTTATAATAATAGTTATCATTTATATATGTAACTTTATAAAATAAAAAAAATATATCCCTTAATATCTCATCTTGTTTCACAACAATATATTTATATTTTCCAGTCATGTGCTTCATATAATCCCCAAATTCCATTTTACTCCATAATGCAGAACAAGTATCTCTCCAAAAATTGTTTATATCTATTGAATTTAACTTGAATAAAATAAAAGTATTAGCATTGTTTATTATTGAGCAACGAGGAAGTTGAAAGTATGATTGACTAAGATAAATACAATTACAAGAAGAATGTCTCCCTCTTGTGTTGTAGCTATCAATTACCGTTTGGTTTCTCTCATTAACTCAATCATCAAAAATAATGAGGTTCTTTTTTGATTTATCCAAATCTTGGGGAGACGGTATATCATCTGTATTATCACTAAGAATACAAGTTATCGGCTTTGATTTCTTTTTATATCTCTGTGTATCACAAAATAGTTGTATTATATCTTCAATGTTGTAATCATTTAGTTTGTTTTGAAGTTTAAATAAACCGATTATATCTTCTTTTTGAAGACCAGCATTAAAACTTTGTGAGAATAGTTGATACCCAGGTTGAAAACTCGACTTTGTGAAAATTATTAAATTATCATAATCTAAAAAGTTGGGAGTAATGAGCGTCTTTAAAAGTAAGCAGGTTTTTCCACATCCGCTTGAACCAACTATGAGACATTTTAATTAATTTGGAAGATTTTTATGGTTGTTAAATTTTATCTTATTTTCCCAAATTGGTAAAAAAATCATTCATTTATATGTTTGGAAAACAGGTTATTTAACTTATTATTGGCTTTTTTGGAAACTATATTTTATCCTCAGTTTGGGTTTAATTTCAAGATAATTCATTATTTTATTTATACAATATCTTGTGTTGATATTTCCCTGAAAATGGCAATCGTGAATAATATATAACAACAATCCTTTGAACATTTCTCAAATAAGTTCAGTTTCTTCCATTGTAAAGGCCTTGTCACACCTTGACGTTTTAGCCAGCGTATGCCGACATATGAAAAATTTGGCGAATACGCTGGCACACGTCGAATATGTTATGGGTAAGTTTTGTATACGTTAAGAGCATGCTGAAGCACGCTGGCATACGTCGTAGTATGCCGAGTTCGTCGACAAATTTTGGGCATGCTCAAAATTTCTCGACGTGCTCGGCGTATGACTCACACATTCCACATACGCTGGCCATAAGTTGTAGGCACGTTATGCGATCATTGACGCTCGTCGACACACGTTACTTGTAAGTTACTCATAAGTCGAAATACGTTGAGGTAATGTCTGGCGTACCCGAAACTTATTTCTAACCTATGAGTAACGTGTTTTGAACCTATGTGTAACATATCTCCAACGCATATTGACGTATGTAGATGTATTTGACGTCTTCCGTACGACCACAGAACTAACTGAACATGTTTCTAACTTACAGCTACCGTATCATGGCATATTGGCAGCGTTTAGGGGAATTGGTATATAAAAATGGGGTTCACAGGAGGAACCCGTCAGTGTTCCAGACTCCATGTTGAGTAGATGTCCATGTCAGGCTGATGGACAGATGAGGGCAGCGAACAGGTTTTAACCAACTACGTTTCATTGATTTTCAAGGGATAAAGACCTAAGGGATAAGGCCATAATTTATTATTGTTAATTATTGTTTATGAATTAAATATTAAAAAAAATAACATCAACAAACATCAATACTTAGATGGTGATGACATACGTTTTCTTCAGCATGATGGTGATGCTGACACTTCGATGTCTAGCGTGGTTATGATTTTAATCGTCGAGCGGCAGCCTATTAATAGGCTACACCACGTGATCATCGGCGATACTCTGCCGTGTGCTATGCATAACTTAGACTATCGTTGGGCATAAGTTGTGAACCCGACAACACGCTAAGCATTCGTTGGTATAAGTTATCTATGTTATCGAAACGTTCTGTGTACGTTACTAATACGTTATGCATACGTCCAACACATTATTATACGTCCAAAACTGAAAAAAAAACAACAATAGTTCAGTGTACGCCAGCGTTTTAGATACATTTTGATACGTTGCCATATGCTGGCGAAAACGTCAAGGTGTGACAGGGCCTTAAGGATCGGTGGGCTTGGCAAGCGAATTGCGATCGCTGATCGGTCATGTAAACACCATGCACCTGGTGACACCAGGAATGTCAAGCAATGTCTGAATTAGACAAATGAACACTTTTTAGCAATCGGAACTGTCGCTGAAGTCAAATTAGAAGTTTTGAAATTTGGCTCAGATTAAGAGATTCCAGAGGAGGGGTTCCCAATTGGTGGCACAAGTACCACCAGTGGTACATTTCAAGTTTTCAAATGTTACATGGAGACCTTGGAAAGCCATGTCTGGGAATGTATGACCTTGGTGTGTGTGCTTTTTCCCCCTTTTTTATGTGGTAGGAAGTGACTTATGCTGCCGCTCACTATTTCACAACGATGTATGGTAGTGGACAAATTTGATGTGTTTGATTTTTCGATGTGTTGTACGGTTTTCTGCCACTATCATACAGTACGAGAAATCTAGCAACCTCATTCTTATCGTGGGTGTGTTCTGGCTGGTGTGCACATTGGTTATGTGTATAATTGTGCTGCAGGTTTTTTCTGAGATAACAGGGTTTTTTTGTGTCTGTTTATTTTTTGCTCTTTTGAGTGTAACATATATGTGTATATATATGTATATGTATATATATGTATATATATATATATATATATATATATATATATATATATATATATATATATATATATATATATATATATATATATATATATGAGCCTGGTGTTGAGGCAATGGTTAGGGCAGCGGCTTGGGATCCAAAAGGTCCTGAGTTCAAGCCCCGTTGGGCCACTGAATTATTACACCAGGAGGTTGACTCAGCCTGTCATCCTTCCGAGGTCGGCGAAGTGAGTACCAGTGTACTGGGCCGGTGTATACCCCGGTTAGAATAGGTGTACCAGATCTCTGTGTCGTAAGAAGCAACCAGGGTTGCGTCAGGAAAGGCATCCGGCATAAAACCTGTGCCAAATCATTATGCGGATCATAACGGATGATCCGCTGTGGCGACCCCTAACGGGAGCAGCCGAAAGAAGAAGATATATATATATATATATATATATATATATATATATATATATATATATATATATATATATATATATATATATATATATATATATCATGCATTACCGTTGCCATTAAGAGTCCGGTAACATATAATTTGTTCTTCATTTTTGTATGTGATGTTAACACTTTTTCCCTGTTATTTCATTATTTATTTAGTTATTCATTTTTATTATATATTAATTCCCATTATTTCATTTCATTATATTATCCCATTTCATGTTTCAGATCACAGCCTTGAGCATCATGAGCGAGCCTAAATGCAAGTATTCAGAGGATTACTTGAAATTTCGTTTCACTTCAATTCTCAACGACATTGAAGTTCTGTAACGTGTGCTTTGCCTGAAGACACTTGGCAACGACTCATTGAAGCCGAGCCTTCTCTCCCGGCATCTGGAGAAAGCTCACCCTGGTGATAAGAATAGAGATCTTGAATTTTTCAAGCAGAAAGAAACATCCCTCAAGAAACAATGACTCGATTCAGGTGGGAGCTTTCACCAGTAATCCAAGGTAGCAGGCTTCATACGAGGTCAGTAGAGGATAAATGGGGCTTCTGAGGCAGCCATTTAAAATGAATGGGGAAAAGGGGGAAAAAAAACTTTGTCTCAAGGTCCAAAAAGCCCAAAATAGGAGACTGATTTCCTCCCCTCCCATAAAAATGAATGGGGAAAACTCTCTGACTCAAGCCCCAAAAGCCCAAAATAGGAGACTGATTTTCTCCCCCTCCAATACAAGCAAATGTAAAATTGAGACTGATTCCCTTCCCTCCCACACAAGCAAATGTAAAATTGAGACTGATTCCCTTCCCTCCCACACAAGCAAATGTAAAATTGAGACTCATTTCCTGCTCCTCCCATACAAGCAAATGTAAAATTGACTTGGTGATTAAAGCACTTCTTTCCTTTCATATTTTCATCCATTCAAAGAACGAACCAATGAATATTTGTCCATGTTCTACTTTGGGGAATAAATTAATTTTCCTACTACATTCATCACCATCGAGTATATTCACAAAGATTACTTTGGAACTTAGTTCTTGGTTGAAATGTCTTTGTTGAGCAGAAATGAAATGATAAACCTCTCCTAATGCTCTTGTGTGACCACCTCCTGAGCCACATATCATTTTGAGATTGTAGTAAATTGTTTTTCCATTGTTCAATTGACAACCATAAAAGTTTTCAGTCCATTCAAGAATATTTATTCTTTTCTTTACATCCTCCAACTTATTTGTAATTAAATTTGTCCGCTTATTTGTTTTATCTACTTTTACCCTGGTTATTTTTTCAATAAGTCTGATTTGATATTTCTCACATTCTTTATGTTTCCCATTTAAATACCAAGGCTGATTACATCTTCACTCTTTGGTTTGCTTATTGCTTGATTCCATCATTTATAAATCAGTAAAAAGACGGTGGTGGCCTGTTAATTCCCAACCCAATATCTTCACACTTATATTTAGAACCATAAGGGAGACTATTGACTCCATTCTCTAAAATATATCTTTTATCATCAAAAGCTCCTAATGCTTTCTTTTTTATCTCTTCTGTTTATAATTGATGTTTATAACTTCTTAATTTATTCATTTTTCTGTACTCTTCCTTCTTTAAGGTTAAACAGTTGTAATAATGTTTAAAGTTTATTGTTTCCTTGATTATATTTTTCTTTATTCCCTTTAGCTTCTTATCACTCCTTTCAATGTTATTATTATCAATATACGTAAAAGCATAAGACTTTGATGTCAATCCTATAAATACACTCATGACCTTTCCACCTAATTCATCTTTAAACTTACCAATAACCTGTTTATTCTTTGATGAAAACAACACAACACCTGACTTATAATTACTTGTATCATATATCAATCATATCCTCATATACATCACTTGGCTTAATTTCTAATATAAAACTATCTGTATCCATATATAACAACGACACATTATCCTTATACTTTGATTTTAAATTATTATAGTAATAGTTATACATTAACGACTTTGACAAGTCAAGAATTGATGTTCCTATATAAATAGGTTTATTCATTTCTATACTCTCTTTTTTTCAAATGAATAGCACAAAAGTTCTCTGAAAACACCTCTGCTCATTCCAAGCTTGGTATATTAATTCACTTTGAAGCCTGTTTCCAAGATGTAGCAAGTCTTATGTTTTGTCGATTCCGAACATTTTCTACAGTCTTTCCAAATACAGCATTATTCATTAATATATAAAAGTCCTTCTCAAAATCTGTTTTTGCTTCTGTTCTCCTTTTTGTATTAAAATCAATATACTTCTTTAACCAATGACTTTGTTTAAATTTCAAAATCTTATGAATTTTCCTCACTCTCAACCCAGCAGATAAATATTGTCTCAAGTTCCTTTGATGCAAAACATAACTTTCATTATCATTTAATGTAGTAAGTAGTTTTTCTGGGGATTTACCTTATATATTAAATGACTGTTGGTAATCACTTAACCATTATTTTCTTGGACTTTCTTTATCAGGGGCATAAGGTAGGTCTTTATGTTTGTGATGAAGTTCTGAATATTTTACATCAACCTCAAAATAATATCCAACTTCAGCTTCATCCAATTCTTTTTGAGAGGAGACAACAATGTCTTGTAAAAAAAATTCATATTATTTTTCTTTAACCCATTTAAGTTTTCCATTATGTAAAGATTGAGACATAGCCCACCCATACAAATAGTTAGCATCATAATACATCAGTTAAGAGTTGTCCTCATTCTTATTATAATCAGGAAGATATTTGTTATTTGCTTTGGCATATCTCTTGGAACATACTTGAGATATTCCTCCTCATTTAGCCTTCTCTATCATAAAAAGCATATCCATATCACTGATTAATTCCAAATTTTGTTTTGTCATTTTTAACATAGCACTCCAAGCCAAACCCGGGGCTGTGTAATAGTGAACGGGGTCGAAGCCATAAGAATTTTTATTTTGACAGACTGTTCTAAAAGTTTCAAACGCATCAGCCAATAACAATACATCAGTTTTAAGATGCAAATCATGATATTCTCCAAGATTCTTTATATTAAACTTCTCCCAAACCTTTTGAGCTTGTGTATAATCTCAATCAGAAATATGAGTTTTTTTTAACTTACCATAGAAACTTTCCCTTGAAGGAAGTTGTGTTTCTTTAAACTTCTCAAATGAATCCATATAGTCATACAGATATATTCCCTTTTGTGATAAGAGATCAATCTCTTCTTTATTTGAGATTCGGTAAGTTTTTAATATTTGATGCTGTCAGATAATGGACTTGCTATAAACTTGTATGTGTCAAGAAATCTGATATGGGTTATGGGGGATGTATGAATTGTTTTCGTGAATGAGATGTATTTTTGGTCTGTGTTAGGAATGGCAGAAATATCTCCAGATGTCTTTGAAAGTTCATTTATAAATAGGTGTGTGTCATAGTGAGTGTTGTTGTGAAGAAAGACAGGAATAAAGTTTGGAGGCTTGTAATTAAGATTACAACGTGAATGAGCTGGACCTCGATATTTACCAGTAAGATGACAGTGATCCCTAACCTTGACCTCTCCTTCAATTTTCCCCTCACAAATATGACAGATACTGTTCTTTCTAAATTCCTGTTTCTCTCCCTTTGTTAATGACATTGGTTTATAGGTTTTTTTTTTTTCAATTCAGGTGGGATTTTCAATTTTCAATTTTCAATTTCAATTTTCAAAGACTAACAGTCTTTTTCCAATCATCTTACAAACTCCTCTGAGGCATCTTCTCCTCTATAAAGTTCTAACTTTTATTCATCACCAACAGCTGATTTGATATAATACCAGAAACCACAAGGAGTAAGTTTTTGATATTTATTTGTGTATGATTTATTTGGATTTGGAGAAACAGTATCTATCTTTTCAAGGATACTTTCAAAATTAGCATATATCGCAAACGGATGTTTTATAGATTTGTTTAAATCTTTGAATGATATGTTTGAACCTGCTTCTGGTAAATTGATTACGGCTGATTTATGATTACTCCAATATTATGAATGTTGATTTAATCGTTCTTTTGTATGAAAGGAGTTGAGACATCTCTTACAAGGATACATTTTACATTTTCTCTTGTATAGTTGTGATTTGGTTAATCTTGATAAATTTTTGATGAAAGCATAATGTGATTTTTCCTTTGAAGTAAAGTGGAGAAGTTCAATGTGTGTTTCATCATTTTTATAGTTGTTTGAATTTTTTAATATCTGAACTTTGTTTGTATCTGTTAATCCATATACATTAACAGACAGATTATTCATTTTGTCAAATTTAGGAATATCTCTCAATGACATTGGAAACTTTAATACTTTAACAATTAATGTATTCTTGTATTTCTTATAATGTTCAACCCTTTCAGGATTCCATTGTGGAGGATGAAGGTGAGCAAGAACAGACCATAGAAAACATTTATTATCTTTGTTTTGAATATTAACAACCGCTTTCTTAAGTTTTATGTCTTTTGGCGAATCAATATAAGAAGAAGCTTGAAGAGGATCTGATTTTAAGATGTGTATATCTAAAAAGATTATTTTTGTAATAGTAAATCCACTACCTACTACAGTGTTATCAACATCTTGTTCTTGTCACTGGAGTTCATCGTAAACATCACATCTTACAAAATCTTGAAATGATGAGATAAAGTGAGGGTTTGTCCTCATATAGGGAGGAGTTTCATCGCCTTGTCTGACCATATTCAATTTTACTCCCATATAAACCTTAAAAGTTTTCATTTCACTTAATGTTTTTAAATATAGTTTCATTACTTTGTTTAACCACATCAACAGCTTCCATGATTGAAGATGGTCCAGGGTCTTGAAAGCGAAACAATCTTATTTTTATATATCCTTTAAATGCCCCATCAGTGTTTTCAATGGAGAATTTAGTGGCACCTTCCCTTTCTTTATTGTTCTTGTGTTTGCGTGATTGAAGGTGTTTATTACAAAAAAAAATTAAGAATATCATTATCACATCTATCACAATGTTTTGTTTCTTGGTCAAGTGAAGATATTTGTCTGTTGGTTTGAAGGTGTTTTTTTATAACATTTATATTCATGATTACAAACATCGCAGTACATTGTCTTTACCATATTTATATAATAAAACTTTGCTTAAAATAAAATTTTCTTGATGAAAATTTCGTTTAATTTATAGGTGAATCTGTGCTTCAAAGCATTTTATCCTCGAACTCTTTTCACTTAATAAATCCAATATATCGAGACACAAAAGACAAGTTTCAACCAATCTCTTAATTTGTTAAAGATACTGAGAAATATGTCGAGGATGTAAAATTGAATAAAGATAAATATAACTATGGATAAATACAATTATGGTGAATAATTATGGCGCAGTGGTTAGGGCAGTGGCTTGGGACCCAAAAGGTCCTGAGTTCAAGCCCCGTTGGGACACTGAATTAATATATGTGTATATATGTATATGTATGTGTATGTATATATGTATATGAATATGTGTATATAAATATTTATATGTATATATTTATATATATATATATATATATATATGTATGTATATATATTTATATATATATATGTATATATTTATGTATATATATGTATATATTTATATATATATGTATATATTTATATATATGTATATATTTATGTATATATTTATGTATATATATGTATATATTTATATGTATGTATATATATATATATATATATATATATATATATATATATATATATATATATATATATATATATATATGTATATACCAAGTCGAAAACACCAGGGGGTTGACTCAGCCTGCCATCCTTCTGAGGTCGGCGAAATGAGTACCAGTTGTACTGGGCCCGGTGTATGCCCCGGTTAGAATAGGTGTACCATATCCCTGTGTGTCGTAAGAGGTGACCAGGGTTGCGTCAGGAAGGGCATCCGGCGTAAAAACCTATGCCAAATCATTATGCGGACATCAAAACGAATTTCCATACCGGATCGGTCAAGGCCTGGGTTAGCAAAATGGAGACGGTTGATCCGCTGTTGCGACCCCTAACGGGAGCTAGCCAAAATAAGAAGAAGAAGAAGAAGAAGAAGAAGAAGAAGAGAGGAAGAACATCAATTAAAGTAGCTCTAACAAAAGTTTCTCCTCTCCTTCTGGCAATATATTCAAAACTAGAAAAAGCAATGAAACAAGAAAAAGTATCAAAAAAGAAAAACCTTATGGATGAAGTTTTGGAAAGAAAAGATAAGACCATCTGAAAAGTGCAAGGAGAAATTTGTATTTTTTTCAACAACCCTAAAGATGTAAATCCTGATGAAATAAAGGATGTTCATATGTCAGATGAAATGACAGTTCGTTCAATAGTAGTTAAGGACCATTTTAAAATTACCTTCACAATAAAAAAATGTCGTAGTTGAATCTGTTAATGAAAAAAAGTATATAGATATCGATAGTAATGTTTTTTCTTTCTAATTAAAAATGAGTCATTATTCAACTTAAGATTTTGAAGATTATGAGAGTGATGACAGTTATGATACCGAGAGTATGTGTTCCAACGACAGTTATGATACTGAGAGTTTGTGTTCAAATGATAGATATGAAAGTAGTTTTATAGAAGATTGTGAAAGTACTGAAGATGATAATGAAGATGAATTTTATTTGAAGTAAAGTTTTACTTTATAAATATGAATAGTATACGAGACCTTGAGCCCCATGAATTCCTTGATTCGCCATGTGACAAATTTGAGAATTGTCCTGCATGTGATAGAGTGGGATTAAACACAGAGTCAAAAGCCTATAAACAATGTATATTCTGTGATTATCTTGTAATTAATGATAATAAAAAAATATAAAAAGGAATATAATTCTTTTAGATTTACACCAAAAATGAATTACTTTACAAGATTTATTAGAGAAATGAATGTAAAGTATGAGGGTGATAACACACCTTTCCTGAAGGCCCTGTCACACCTTGACGATTTAGCCAGCATATGGCAACGTATCAAAATGTATCTAAAACGCTGGCGTACACTGAACTATTGTTGTTTTTTCAGTTTTGGGCGTATAATAACGTGTTGGACGTATGCATAACGTATTAGTAACGTACACAGAACGTTTCGATAACATAGATAACTTATACCAACGAACAACCAAAAGAAGAGAGCAAACATTCTTCAGCTCCTTCAGAGAGAATCATATCTGGGTCGTTAAAGCTTTTCGTGTTACACACGTCGTGCATTCACGAACCGGTCTCAGATCAGGTGTCTCTGTCTCTGTCTGTCTCTGTCTCTCTCTGTCTGTCTGTCTCTCTGTCTCTTTCTCTCTCTCTCTTTTTGTCTCATCATTGCTTGGGACGCGGCTATGCCGCTGATGCAGTGTCCCCCTTACCAGTACACTTGTGCTCATTTTGCCGACCTCGGAAGGATGAAATGCTGAGTCAACCTCCTGGTATTAATTCAGCAGCCAACGGCGTTGAACTCAGGACCCTGGATCCCAAGCCGCCACCCTAACCACTAAGCCAACACCAGGCTTCCTCAGATCAGGTAAAGCAGGTACGAACACAAACCTCCCTTATTGTCACTCTCCATTTGTCTGATTGTCTGTCCGTCCGTTCCCTTATATGTTGACAGCGGAACAATGTTGGGCCACCAAACTTGGCATACTTAATGTAGAGCGTCATGGGAATGGGGTGGGGGGGGGGATACGATTATGCGGTGAAGTTTGGGGGCGAATCTTTGTAACGGTTTGGGTGATTGTAAGCAAATGATGAGGTCTGTGTGTGCGTGCGTGTGTGCGTGCGTGCGTGCGTGCGTGTGTGCAGGTAGGTGACTCAAGCACCCTACAGGTAATGTGCTAGTTAATATCAAACAAACACGTGTGACTGTTCGGTCTATTGGGCTAAAGGGTAAAACTTTGATACCCTGCACCTTCCCCCTTTCTTTTTTCCTTTTTCTTTGTAAGGTCACATTATTTCCAGATGATGTTCAATTATCTTTACCCGAATCCAATTTCACTGAAACCTTCAGCAACTGGCGTGTCAGGGGTTCACGTCATGGTACTTGATGCATTGGATATTGCTTGTTGATGCGATGAATAACCATACGTCATGTTTCATTTGCTCGCCCTTCATGTCACTTATGCAAGTTTTTGTCTTATGATGACAAATTAACTCATGAATTGCAGCTGTGAGTAATTAAAAGGAAACCGTTGAGCCGTGGCCTTTGCTCAGTGGCAGGTCTGTTCCAAAACATATTGTCGCTTGCAGGGAATGTGAAACTGGCTATCCTCTCTACTTGAATCTCTTCACAGTGACGACTACCACTGCTCGTACTATTTCTTTTAATGGCCCCATTTTTCATTTTTCCCCTCCTTGCTGTGAGATTGACCGGCAAGGTTTTGGCACCAGTCTTTCACAAACCAGCTTGCCATTCGTACTAGTAGTGGTAGTCGGCCCTGTGAAGAGATTCGAGTATAATTCCCTGATGAACTAGCTGGACAACTCCCGTATTCTTCGCAAAAGTCTCCTTTGGATCTTTAACGTCCATCAGCTAATGGCAGCAGCAGGGACACCCAGCTTAACGTCCATTTGATGGATAGCACACTTTGTGATTTAGTATGCCCTGCCCACAAAGCATCATTCTGACAATTTACAGTCGGGTCCAGAATCAAACCCATAATAGACATCCCAAAGGAGAGTGCACTACATCTACATCATCCAGTCGGACTCTGTTGGGATACATCCCTGAGATCATTCTTGGTTCACCACACAGTCACTCAGGTGTATGAAGTGCAGACAAAAGACAAACAAACACTGCCACGCTCACCTTGGGGGAAGTTACTTCCCTGAACACGCTGGGTGCTAGTGGCACCCTATTGTGTGATCAACCTTAGGGATTGTCATCCATGGAGCTTCTTGATGTAACCTTCAGAGAAATATGTTTCAATCTGTCCATTGTCTATAACTAACCTGAGAATCACAAGGACAGTACCAATCAGGATGGTTAAATGGACTTCATTCACAACCAACTGGTGTCCATCTTCATCACCATTGGTGATGTTTGTGCATAATTTTTGAAGCAACTTTTTAGCATTCCTGCTGATCATTGTGGCACAATATATATATATATATATATATATATATATATATATATATATATATATATATATATATATATATATGTTTGGAAGAGTACCTGTCCCAAGTGATGGGAAAAGCTAGCAGAAGCAGCCATCAGTTTAAGTTAATCCATCAATTTAAATAATACTTCATGGACTTTATATAGGTCAATTGTGCTGCACTCACCTTTTCAATCAGAACCAAATCTCTGAGCTACTTATACCGCCCACTACAAAATTGTAGTGCAACATGGGGTGGCAGAGGTTGGATTTGTCTCAAAAGAGGGCAAAATATCCTGGTTGCGAAATAAAATTTGGAATCGACATTATTCATTCATGCCTGTTCTCCCATCATATCAAAATTGAATGTTGAGCTTTTCATTGCACCACGAGAAGTTGCCGCCGTAAGTGGGAGACAGACGAATGCACGGACAGACACCATGTTTCACAATCTATAGTAATAAATGGTAGTTTGGATGTCAGTGTGTGTGTGTGTGTGTGTGTGTGTGTGTGTGTATGTGTGTGTGTGTGTGTGTGTGTGTGTGTGTGTGTGTGTGTGTGTGTGTCCTCCATAACTCCAAAACCATGAAACCTGGCAAAATGAAATTTTGCTTGCATACGAAGGGAACTCCAAGGGAGTGCAAAAGTGAAAATTGGGTGTTTGGTGTAATAAAAACAACTCTTTTGAAGATAATTAATGGCCTTATTTAATTATATCCTTTATCTGGTGCATCCTTGACCATCTCACTCTCTGGGGTCTTAAGGCATTTCCTGGGTAACCTTGCTGGGGTCTGAAGCCACCATGTTTTTTGGCCTGCTCAATCATGCCTTGAATTGGAACAGACTGCAACGATTTCTCAATGATAAAGTTTTTTTTTTCACTTTCCTCACTCATATTATCGAATGCCTGTTCATCATAGCTATGAATCGTTGTATACATTGCTTTTGTAAGTACTACAGTTTTCAAGTTGGGAGCTTGGAGTGATTTCATGAATTACATGATCCGATTTTCCACGATCTACTCTCACGGACTAATTAAAGTATATCATCGAAATATTATTTCGGTTTTGAGAATCGGATATCATCCAGACTCAATAAGTGTCAAAATTTGTTGTGAAATCTGATAATTTAAAGAAATAATGAGTCTTATAACTAAGCCGATATACCTGTGTACTTTAAGCAAGCAAGTCTATGTTCCCTCCTTCTCCAAATATACACGAGAAAATGTGAAATTTCCAGTGTTGAACCTACCTTTTTCTACTGTTTGGAGAATTATATTGAGTGAACAAAAAATTTGGGAACGTGGCAAAATTAACCAGCTTCAATGAGCTATATGATTTAATGCATTCATTGCTCGACCTTGCACCCTGTCCCACAGAGGGACTGCTTATCCATAGTATCTGCCAGATCTGTATCTATATTTTGGGAGGTTTTGTGAGGTGCTCTACAAGTAATCAAAGCAAATCTGGTGAAAATGGATGTTTCAAAATATAGTTGTAACGTTTGCTCGGACCACGAACCATGTACCACATGACGTGGACAGACAAGCAGGCAACATGGTGGATAATTATCTGCAATGTTTATTTCACGGGCAATTAAACTTTGCGGTGTTTCCATGGTTGTTATAAATTAAACAGCAACTCTTGTGGATAAAGTTGTTATTTGAACGAATTCATTTAATTTCTTGAACTGCTCCGTGCAGTGAAGACTGGCTGTAAAGTTAAAGGATCCAATATTGAATGAAGTCACAGCATGGCCCGCCGTGCCTTATCAGCCATTTAATTGGAGTGCTTGCTTGAGTGTGTAAGCCACTTGCCGAGTGCCCTATATTCGATAGCGGTACCATGCACCATCATTCTGAGCAAATCGTTCACTCACTGCAAACGCTTTTTCCATGCCACGTCATTCAGAGCAAGTAGTTCGTGCTCTGTCATTCTAAACGACTGGTTCATGATCCATCATCCTGAGTGAGTGGTTCGAGCTCCGCCACCCTGAGCGAGTGGTTCGTGCTCCGCCACCCTGAGTGAGTGGTTCATGCTCCATCATCCTGAGTGAGTTGCTCATGCTCTGTCTTCCTGAGCAAGTGGTTCGTGCTCCGTTATCCTGAGCCAATGGTTCCTGCTCCATCATTCTGAGCGAGTGGTTTGTGCTCCGTCATTGTGAGCGAGTTGTGAAATAACACCCGATTTATGAGACATTTGACATGTTAACATGTTTTCCAAATTACCAAGCCAAATTTATTTTTCCACCGTCACATGCAGCTGTTTCTAAACATTAACGTTTGTGAACATGATCTCCCTGAAATGTCTATGTAAGTGCAAAGATGTTTTTCTGTGAAAGCTCCTCAAGGTTTTTGGGGTTGTATATTGTATGTACTGCAGTCAGAAATCACACTGACTCAAACCTGCCGATATCGACCAAGCACTAATATGTGTTTTTGTGTGTGTGGTTCATAAACCATAACATATTTTCTCTGCTCACACCCTTACCCCCACCCCTCTCTCTCTCTTTGTCCCATCCTTGCTCTACCCTCTCGAAATACAGTCCAGTACCTTACACCTACACCCACCTCTCTCTCTCTCTCTCTCTCTCTCTCTCTCTCTCTCTCTCTCTCTCTCTCTCTCTCTCTCTCTCTCTCTCTGTGCTGGACATATCCGGACGGTGGTTATGTCTGGATGGTGTTTATCTCTGGACGCGTCGGGGTGGAGTTTGCCACTGGATGCGTTGGGGTGGCATTTATCTCCAGACGCATCGGGGGAGGGGTGGGGAGGTGGGAGGGGAAAGAGAGAGACAGAGACAGAGACAGAGGATTCCAGCAGATGTGACATCTAGTTTAACGACAAACACATTGATGAATCACCCTGCCTGTGAGACACCAGGATGACAGTTTATAGCTCGGTCGAGAGATTCCAACCCAGGCAAGACAGCTTAGAGGTAAGTGGTGCATACCTCGAGGTCATCCTGTCAGTCAGGTCGTATCTTAACATACTGTGAATAAACAAACTGCAATTCCATGTTGTATGTACGTATACATTAAAAATGTACATATAATGAAAGTAAATCGCTACTGGGGTCCCTGCATGGTATGAAATAAAATGACATTCAACAATTTCCTTTGAAATCGTGAAAAAAATGCCTTTTGGGGCCATTTGATGTCATGTCTTGCGAGGGAATTATTTAATTATATCGGGTTAGAAAAAAAATTAATCGCTTTTTCCTAATTAATTAGGAAAAAGCGATTATTTTTCCTAATTAATTATATTCCTAATTAATAAATTAATTCCTAATTAATTGAGGCCATGAGTTTTTATCATCAAATATGGAATCATATTTCGAATATCAACTTTTAATAAACCTATCACATTGCACCTAGCCTCGCACAGCCAATCAGCATAACCGTTAACAGACGAACAAACAGCTATCCTTGTCTTATATTATACTGTATATGTAGATACATATATGTATAGATATATACCATACCACTAAAGACCAAGACAGCGATCATAGATACATACCAGATTTACAAATTAATGCAGGGTGGTCCACCAAATGTTGACACATTTACAATTGTGATTAAAGCAACAATATATTTATGAAATGTGAACAAATTGTTGGGAAAATTAAATTTTCTTGTGAACAACATTTTCAATGTGATCATCGTTTTGCCTCTGCACTTCCTCCAACCGAGGATGGATCAATAATTCATATTCTGCCACACAGGTCGTCATCGGTTGAGTTTTACTCTATATGCAGTATGTACGATAGCTCAAGGGTAGTGCACTCACCTTAGAGCAGTCCAGTTAGGGTTCGATTCCTGACATGAATGTAATTTGTCATGCTGGTGCTTTGCAGGCAAGTCTTGCAGGGGTATAAAGCTGGTTTGGCTATTTGGTGGCATTCTCTGGTGGATGTTAAAAATTCCACGTTGTCTTTCGCAAGAAGAGGCCATTGTGTTCTCTGAAGCAGTTTCTAATTGGGTGGATGAGAGAATGGTAGTGGACATAGTAAATCTAGACTTTAAGAAGGCATTTCAAAATTCCTTGCCAAATTTCAAATTCCTGCCATAATCTACAGGAACCTGTGACAAGGTGAACCTGGCCAGAGTTGATTCACAACCATAAAAATTACTTTGGCAGTGGATCATGGGTTGATTTCTGGTATATATAGTTTTTCCTGCATACACTAACCAACGAACCTCACCCCTTCTCTGTTCACACCACATCACACTGGTTTTAAATCCCTTCACCTAGTATGTGTATGTATTAAATGGATGACTCAAGTAAACCATCAACTCTGCCAGTTCCCTCTTAACAATGACAAGTAACTCGCAGCATACAATGTCTTGTACCTAATGACACTGAGTTAATCAGTGATGGTCAGAGCTTGACCATTTGGTGATACTTGGTGCTGTGTATGAAGCTGACACTTTGTGATGGATGCAATACCCTGCCTACAAAGTACCAATCTGACAGTTTATAGTCATGTCGGGGATCAAACCTAGATTAGAAAGCTTAAAGGTTTCGCTCTCATAAACCCACACTTGGCAAGGGTTTGGGGTGGGGGAGGGGGGGTTATGCCAAACACCCATCAGGATTTGATCATGAAATCGAGAACACCCATTACTTTGTATATTTTTTCATATTTTCTTTCTGGATCTTCCTTCACCTCTGATATTATCCCTCACCACCTCTGCCATCCTGTACGTACGCATTGCCTTACCCTGTCGATTAATATTCTGATGGAATCTTCATAGTCTTAGATTTGCAGATAGGAAAATCCATACATACTACAAGTTATCCTGTCCATCTGCCTGTGATGGCCTACTAAGCTCACCTTTGAGCACCTCACCTATACTGTAACCTCACACGACACTTCGTCGAGTTGGGATCTGTTTCACATTCGTGCATTCAATCATCAATGGTCCAGTCACCTCGTCCAGGGCAAACCAGCTTCTTCATCCTCCATTGTGTCACTGTTTACCTGCCACAAACATTAACACTATCTTCTCACCCTCCATTTATAATGTAACAGAATTAAAATGTTACATTTTTCTAAAAAAAGGTGTTTCATTACAAAGTGATTCGACTGTACACATAGTTGGAATAACATGATGATAACGTACAATAAGTGTCAGTGTTGAATTTGGCTCCATTCGTTATTTCATACTCTGTGCATTTCCTTTAAAGCATTTCATATATATATATATATATATATATATATATATATATATATATATATAATCATGTTCATGCTTTGTTTTTAATCAACCGCTGGATGTTGTTATGACTTGAACTTTCCATGAGGCAAGGCCAAATGATGTCTGCAAACAGATCATTTAAAAGTTTGGGCCTTTCTTGACCAATGGGATGCCTACAGGCCACTAGGATGGCTGTAAATTGAACCACGTCAAACAAGAAGGCGATTGGGGATAGGGATGGGGGTGGTGGCGGGGGTGTAAAATAACGTCAAATGTTTGTCACGTGAAAGTGGCAGAAGTGATCAGCTGGTAAATGTGCACATCACGTACATTAATCCCTCCTGGGAATATATTGGATTTATTTGTTTTTTAATTGTACGTCTACATCCCCTGAACGTGAAATATAAGACGTTTCATTCCCTTAGGGCAGCCACAAAAGTCAGCAAATTACAGGGTAATTGTGCACAGTTTTTTTTTCCAGTTTCCTGCATGATGTTGGTGTGACTTGTTCTGAAGCATGCAAATTAGATTGGAAATCTACCAAAAAAATTTTGGTGCGGTATGAATATTTAAGGCCACAGGAAGGCTGAAATCTGCAAAAGATTCCTCAACTAGTCTATTTCAGTGCACTGCAAGACAAAGGCCTCCTTCAGCTTATGTCGAGGGGTTTTAGCTAGAGCTCGCCAACCTTGCGAAGCGTGTGTTGGCGAGAGCGATAAGTCATGCGTAATCGAGCCCACACCAGCCTTTGGAGGAAAAGATGTGAATTTAACCACTCGATCAAACAGCCAGCTTACGACTAGCAGAATGAATGCTTATTCATGAATTATGACTTCGTTTTGTCAAATAATGGAAATATTTTCTCCTGAAAAGGAAACTGAACTTGAATTTCAAGATATAGGAAATGAACATTATCATATTTTTCATTTCACAGCGAAATTCATTTTCGTTTCACCTGGAAAAACAAATGCACATTTATGCAGCAAAGCTAATCGGTTGTATTTTGCATTAGTTTATGAGGACGCAGCCATAGCTTACCATTCAGAGACCTGATTGGCTGTGAAGAGCATATTTGCATCACATGGTTTTCACAGCCAATGAAAGACCTGCATGGCTCGTTTATAGCCACTTATTTGAGGCCACTTTGAAGCTGGCAGGCCAAAGTAAGAGGGTGACCATGATGGCTGGAAGGAGCACAAAAAATATGCACAAAACTTTTCTTTTGTTTTTCAGTAGAGATTTTGAATGGATTAATCCATCCATCCATCCATCAGGATGGACCATACTCTGCAGATCATTGGTGCTGCCGAAGCAGTCTCCTCGGCTGTTAGGCACAATCCTGGACAGGTCATCACTCTGACACAAGATATCAGCAAGCTGGCATTCATTTTGCCAACCTCAGAGGGATGACAGGCAGAGTTAACCCCACCTGGTATCAATTCTACACCTGAGTGGCATTTGAACTCAGAAGCCGAGGATCTCAAGCCCACCACCCTAACCATTAAGCTAACACCAGGCTTATATGGATTGATGTATGGCTGCATATTGGTGTTGTTGCATATAAAACATGGTTTGTGTAGAGCTATGCAGGTTGGAACATAATGTATGATTACTTCGTGAAAATGAGAGAGTAATAGTTTCTACTTGTGTGGTTTGCCATCAGACAAACTCTTCATCTGCACTGACCTGGGAATGCCCACCATTTTTTTTTCTCCTTCTCCGAGTCAACTGGTGTGATGACTTGGTATGGATGCTTCTATGCAGCCCAAATCGTGATGAGGTAATGACGTGGCATAGGCACTTCAAGTCAAGGAGGTTCAGCTCTGGGTGTTCGAGCAGGTGAGACTCACCACATTACACATCGGTGACCAATCGGATTGGGTGCAAACACAACTTCATTTGACACTGCCATGTCACAAGTGGCCTGGAAGACATGGTGTAAATCAGTTTCCTTTGCTCATTACCTTTGCCACCGAAGGTAGATGGAGGTTATGTTTTCACCACTGTCTGTCTGTGAGTAGGATTCCTTAAAAAGTTATGGATGTACGGATTCAGTCTAAATTTGGTGGACAGGGAAGGTGTGTGATGATGATGAATTGATTCGATTTTGGTGAAGATCCAGATAGTATAATTTTTAAGTGGTACTGCACCTTTAAGAGACTGTGCCAAAAATGATATATAGAACGATATCCAAAAAGTTATGTTCAGGTTCGGACAAAACCTCTCACCATGTCTCTCCGAAAGGACCATTTAGAACCCCCCCCCCCCCAATCTACTTTCTCAACAATCCTCTGGAAGAAGTCCTTTCATTCAAGCTTCCTGGTCTCATTATCTGCTATGATATTTCCTGGGAAAGCCACATTTCCAACCAGGCTTCCAAAGCCAGTCTCCGACTGGAAAACCTCCATCATGCAAAGTCCTTCCTCAGCCCACCTGAGCTCCTGACCACATACAAAGCTTTCGTCCACAGCCTGATGGAGTACAGCTCTCCTCTCTGGGCTAGTGCTCCTGCCTCACACCGAGGTTGGCTTCACTCTGTGGAAACCAAGGCATTTAGGATCATTTGTATCTTCCGCGATGAACCTGAGTCTTTGGGCCTCTCACTCTCTCACCGCAGGCAGGTCAGTGGTCTTTCTGTCTTCTACCGTCTCCTCTCCGGTTTCGTCCCACCTGCTCTGTCTGAGATATGTCGCCCCCCCCCCCCCATATTTCCGCAGGGCACTCAAGGACCGCCAACAACCCCCTTCTGGTAAAACTAAAAAAGTATGAATCACTGCTCACCTTCACCCTTTCATTCCTCTTTTTTCCCGCCTTTGGATTAAACTCCCACACTCGCTTCAATCCCATTCTTCCCTCCAAGCCTTCAAAACTGCTGTTCACCACTACCTCTTATCTTTCCCCATCCAAAACCTCGATCTTTTCTACCCCCGTTAATCCACCCCATACCCCACCCACTTCAAATTCCCTGCTTTCCTTCCTGAAAGTCCCTTTAATATCCATCTTGTATATCCCATGTTCCCCGCCCCATCCCTCTCCCTTCCACAGATCTCCTAATGTCTGGTCCACACTGTTTTGTCCTTCCCTCTCCCGCCCTTCTTGTCTCATGCCCCCCTTGCTGTGCCAAGGAAGAATTTATTAGATTTTGGTGAAGATCCAAATCTGGGTGCCCATATGATATATTTTTTTTTAATTCTGAAGTGATTTTTCACATTTGAGAGATAAGACAAAAACAGCTATACATGGCATGATGTTTCAAAACATTATGGACGGATTATGACGAAACTTGGTGGATGAGTTGAGTTGGTGATAAGAAGAAGCCTCATATTCACATTCTCAGCAGAACTTTTAGATACATACCAAAGTTAGAGTTAAACAATAAGGGGAATCCCAGACCTGGATCCTGAGCTTTCAGTGGGGAAGCAGATCCCATTGCATTCAAGACAAAGGCCTTGTATGGCATGAGGAGCTAAGGAATGTCAAACAAGTATTTTCTCTCAATGGATTGTGTGCCTTTTCTATATTATCTGGTCCCAGAGCTCTATCTACTCTGAGCTTTCCTAGCTGTTTCTTCCATTCCTCCACCCAAGCCTGTAATTCCTCTAAACGCCCACCCTCACACCCCCTAGATAGATCCATTAAGCTACTGGTTAAACCACTGACTATTCTTGTGTAAATATTGAAGAAATAATTATTTAATAAGCCTGCCATCTCACGTTCATCACTAACCACTCTCCCGTTGCTCTTCCTCAATGGTCCCACACTTGTCCGAACCTGTTCTTTACCTCTTTTGTACTCAATGGATGCTTCATATTCTTCGCCATGTCCTTCTCATACTCTCTTTTAGCTTGCCGAGTTATTTTCTTAATATACTAGTAAAATAGGTGTCCACAACCATCCTTGACCATGCTGTGGAACGTCGGCCGAGGTCCTCACATTTTTTTTTCTTCTGCCCTCATTTTTTTCACCTTTATCCGATTTCAAATCCGTTTTCTCCACAACCGCTTGAGCAAATGGGGCGAAACTTTCAAAATAGGAGCCACAACCCATGGAGAATTTTTAAAGAAAGTTATATGATGATCGGATGGAAGATGCGGCCAGCGTTCCAAAAAAGTCTGTTTTCTATAGGCATGGGTTGCAGGGTGTTACACGTATCAGGATTAAAGGGATTTGACCTCGCCTCACTTGGCTGAATAAATTACAGTGGAGTTTTCTACATTTTAGCCATCATTCCATAATCTTTACAATGTCCAAAAGCTTTTGGTGGGATCTTGCTATCAAGTTGGATTTGCTATAGTTCAAGTTTATAAATGATGTAAAAAAAAAAACCTCAGCATTGACCCAGTTTAGTTCATTAATGAGGTTGTATTAATTATGTGGTGTGGATATTATAGGAGACAATTCAAATTGGCTGTTTCATTGGACTTTCGACATAGTGTAGCTTCTGATTAAGAACCGATTAGTAATTTTGATATTTAAATTTAAACCCTAACCTAAATCCCAACAATATTTTGAAGCCGTGTGGTTTTTTTTTTAATGCAGCTTTACATATTATTTATTTTCTTCAATGCCAACAAAAGCATGTCGTGAATGCGTGTGAACGGTTCAGGTGACATCTAGTTTGCATTCCAATCAAGAAATGTGATTAACTTTTCATAACTATAGATTGCCCTGTTATAACTCGTCCAACGCCTTAATTTAATAGTTGTTTACAATTAATGGTTCCAATAAATAGTTAATGAAACAGTCCACCAACAAAATGGTCAAATATTCCATCCACCTTGTCGTTACGCACGTCGCTATATGACGTCATTTTGATTCACAATCCTGCTTTGTACTTTGAGCCGAGTTTCCATGCTTTCGTGGAATCCGCGATGGAAATAATAAATAAATAAATAAATAAATAAAACAGCAAGATAGGCTGAGGCTCATGCATTATTTATTTATCAAATGTCCGAGCAAAGAGATGAAATAAGTATGTTCAGCGGGGGTCTTCCTTGTGAAGTGTTGTTGGACTACCCTTGTCTTGGCCTTAATACAAACCCTCACTGATCTTACTCCCATCTTCAGAAAGCACTTGTAGTTTTCCTGCTGTCTCTCCTGCATTTCTTTTTTTCAGTAAGAGCAATAAGGACCTCATGGTATCCCTAGATTTGTGTTCCCGAGAGAATAAGGCTCTTGTGATTCGAAATGCCGATCCACACAAACTGCTCCATTTGCCTCGTCATCTTGCATCTCATCCGCACCCCCTCCCAACTCCCTCTTAGCCAGTCGTTTTGAGTCATGATTATGAGAGATCGTTCATTTTGGCCGAGAAGTTCAGCTTGTTTTTAACAATGCCACTGAAAGGCCAGGATTTTATCTCCAGGACAAATTAACAATTGTCTTTGTTTCGCTCACGGTGAGCTGTGTTGTCATGTTTTGTTTGCCACAGTAATAACAGCTAGCCTTATGCTTCAGTCACATTTGGCTCGGCGGCCGTAGGGTCTAAAAAAATCTACGGCCACTAGCAATTATAGGGCGGCCCGATTATTTCCATGGTCACACAATGTAGTATGTTCAGCGTTACATATGTCACATATGTTTTTATCCTTCTGGTAGCCGCATGGGGTAATTAGAAATTGTGGAGACCGGAAACGTGGGGTTGCCGTACGGTCTTTGATTTGATGTCGCACGGTGACCTTAGGGCGTCCCAGCGGCGGCCATAGAATTTTCAAGGCAGACGCAAGGTAGCCTCAAGGTGCCCGCAAGGCGACCGCAGGGGGCCCTAAGGTCAACATGGAAATAGTGCGGCCGCCGTAATTTTTTGGGGGGTTGGCAAAATTCATTTTTCATTGATAAGAGCCTACGGAAAATGCACAAATAACGCAAGCCCACCGTACGCCATACGTACGGTCGACGTGGAACACATCTACGTCATGGCTACGGCTTGTCGAATTGCTACGGCCAACCTAGAAATGAAAAAAAGTTATAACTCCGCGCTTTAAATCCACGGAGACCCCTACGGCCTGTAAAAGATAGCCATACGGCGTAGGGCCACCCTGAGGCCACCTCAGAAACTCTGCGGCCGCCGCACGTTTCTGTCAATTCAAGGGGGGGGGGGGGTTAGGCCACTGTATACTAGCCGTAGAGCAAATGAGACTCATGCTTTACCAAGCGGCCTGATATCTGTGAGCTGAAGGATCCTCGGGACCAAACCCCGTTGATGTTTTCTTTCATACCTGTACACATTCTTTCAAAGTGACATTCACACCAATAGACGAGCGACACCTTGTTGTGATGAATCATTGATGCGCTGCTCATTAAAAGATGAATGTAATGAAAATTAAGTTCACGTGTTTGTGTCTTAATTTACATCGTGCTCTATGGAATTGTCTGCAAATTATTCATCAAGTGCATATGCCAAGGATAAACGTGTCAACATATCTGTCAATTCATACATCGCTGGTTATGTATGAGCAAAAGTTGGGGGTTCACCAGATGGAAACTTCAGCATGAACTTAGAAATTCCAAACAGATTTCTGCCACAATTTTCCTCTTCAAAATGGTTTGAGAAAATATTTAATTCACGTTGTGTCAAGATTGCATGATCATGCACACCTTGACAGGCCAATCGGACCTATCTATTGAAATATTTGGGCTGGTTGGATAGCCAAAGCCCGAGAGGTAAGCACTCTAGCCATTCAGTTGTTTATCTTGGGTTTGAATATCAACACAGCTATAAACTGTCATCCTGGTGTTTCACATCACATGCGGGGCGATTCATCAATGTGCACACCGTCCATCAGAAGGATGTGAAGCCGTAGGACACGTCGGTTAGCACTGAGAGCATTGATGGACGTTAAAGTTCCCACGGTGCCTTTCAAAAAGAGTAAGCATGCTGAACAAATCAAAAAATTCCTGCCCGAACTGATTTGTGAGAAGGCAATGGCAAACCACCCAAAGCATAACCCTCGCAAAGACACTGATTTAGTAGTGTCGACGTTTTCCACACTTTATGGTGTATTGATGATGATAATTATTACCTCTGCTACCGAAGGTGGACATAGGTTTTGTTTTCACCCCTGGTTGTCTGTCTGTCTGTCTGTGAGTAGGATATTTCAAAACGGTATGGACGGATTCGGAAGAAACTTGGTGGACAGGTTGTGGTTGTGACAAGGACGAATTGATTACATTTTGGTTCAGGATCGGTTGCAGATCCAGCCTATCAGTGGGATACAAAATGTAAACTGTTCAGCTTGGAAGAGGTATCCGCTCTATTGAGTACCATTCTAGTTCGCTCCGCCACCGAAGGTGTGCGGACGTTATGTCTTAACCCCTGTCTGTTTTGGTGTCTGTATTTGACCAGGATATCTCAAAAATTTGTCGGCCGATTCGGACTAAATTTGGTGGGCAGTTTGGGTGTTTGAAAAGGACAAAATAATTAGATTTTGTTGAAGATCCAGATCTGGATCTGGATAGTATCATTTTTTCTATGATTCTTCACCATTAAGATATTGGGCAAAAAACGATACATAGCACGATATCTCGAAAAGTTAACGATGTATTCGGACGAAATTTGGTTGACAGGTGGGATGTTTGACAAGGAGGGTTGATTAGATTTTGGTGAAGATCCGGATCTGGATACGAGAATTTTGGAAGTGATTCTTCACCATTGAGAGATGGGGCCAAAAACGATATACAGCGCAATATCTCAAAAAGTTATGGATGGATTCTGACAAAACTAGGTTGGTGAGTTGGTTAGGTGACAAGAACAAGCTGATTAGATTTTGGCTCAGGTCCAGATCCAGATCTAGCCTATCAGCAGGATACCTAACGTAAACTGTTCAGTCTGGTGGAGGTATGTGCTCTACCGAGTGCCGTTGTAGTTTAATTCTGTGATACCAAATCAGCAGTTTATTTAACTTGTGTTGTTGGCTTTGTCTGGAATGTACGGACTCCATCTTGTTACCTGTGCAGGTAAACGGGTCAAAATGGCTTTCAAGCTCTTCCACGAGCCCCCATTACATATAATACAAAAAATGACTGCTGTCTGAGTCCCATTCTTGGCTAGTATTGTACTTTCTATCTCACAAGCATGAAAACCCTGACTATCATTGACATATTTTGTTTAAAAAAACAAACAAGTCAAATCAGGGAAATATATGTGTAGCATCTACAATATTCCAAGGCTTCTCACGTTTTCAGCCTCGAGCAGACTGAAAGCAACTTGAAGGATTCCACCTTTGTAGCATTGTTACTTGTTAGCCGTTGTACAAAAATAGGGCCCGAGGTAAGAATCGACGATACATTGCCCAGGCCTCTTTAATAATGAATCACAGCAATATACATCTTTTTGACAAGAGAACATATAGAATGAATTCCACAGTTTCCTTTGAATCCATCCCTACAGTCTGTTTCCATAATCCTCCAATGTCCCTTCGATGCACCTATTGTTCAAGCTGTTAACTCCAATAAGCTAATTTTAATGTACAGTAAACTTTATGAGACTTCACCTTTCAATGCACTGTTTTTGTATCTTCCAATAATTATTTTCCAATTCGTCAGGCATTCGTTATACATGGCGGACCCAAAGTGTGGGGTCAGTGTTGTTCGACTGGGAATTGGCACCACAGCAGTTCTGCAACAGGATGATGCTCCAGCACATTATTCATGTTCGGTATTCACATTATCTGGATGACAACTTCTCAGGTCAATGGGTAAGCAGAGATTCAATGATGGAGTGGTTGCTTCAAAGTGCAGATCTTACAACATGTGATAACTGTGTGGCAGTGTTAAACAGAAAGTAGCTGCAAGATGGTATAACCTTCCCCCCCCCCCCGCCCAAACATCTTGCATCTGTGTCCATCTTGTTCAACCCTCGCGTTCTCCCCAACCTGTCATGGTTACCCGCATCCCTTGTTTGTCCATCTATTGTCTTCCTTAGCCCCAATGTTGGCATTCACCCCTTCTCTTTCTGCTGTTCCTTTTGTTATGTTGCGTCCTGGTCCATTCTGTGTTCAAGCTCTTCCATGAGCCTTGACTCTGTATACAAAAAAAAAACAGTGAACGATTTGAAAGCTGCTGTTACAGCTGCACACATTATATGCTGAGGAAGATGTCTCAGAAGACATGGCGATGCTTTTAAGTGTGTTTGCATAATGGCAGTGATCATCCAGACAAATATAACTGAACGTTTTAAAATTGATCCCCCATATTGTGGCCACGCTGTCGGTGATCAGTGTTGTCCTGTTTGTTAAAAGTTCATTTTTATATTTTTAAAATTGAATCCACATTGGAATTCTTTGCGCAGAATTGCCGTGACCTTACGACGGACGTGGCTTTTGGGTTTAGCATGTTTCGCCAACAAAATGAATTGCCTTCGACTGCAACTTAATAACGCAAATGTCATGGATGAGCTTTCCTGCCCAGAACATTCAAGTCGCAAGCAGAGCATATCAAATCGAGTGTTGAACTTTAGCTAATTTGCGCAAGCTTCTTTCATCATGGATTTATACAAATGCAAGGTGATCTCAGATGTAAATTGTGTTTCATAAAAAACATGAAATATAAGTTGGGAGATATTTGCGTCCCATACTCTATCTCTCTCTTTTTATTATTAACTGGCTGAGATACCTATTAAGAATGGGCGAGGGAATGGTATGGAATTTTCCTGAAATGTGTTTCATATCTCCACTTGCTGCATCATGGAAAAATATATCGACATAGAGACATTGGAATGTTTCCACTTTAACTTTGTCATGGATGTGGATTGGGGGAAAGGGCAGTCTTTGTTTTAAGACCATTGTTTTTTGGAGTGGTGTGTTTTTAGATAAACAAAACCTCCTTTCCATGAACCCCCTCTTGATTTATTAATTCTTGATTCACTTTATTCCCAAAACCCCGTGATGGAATGGTGCTGTAAATGCTGCTAACCTGGTCGATATACTCATCATACATAGGTTATGGGATGGTATAGGATTGCATACATTGAGAGGAACATTTAAAAAAAAAAACATTAAAGAAACAAGAAGCCTGTGACAATGGTCAGGAGACCCATCTGCGAGCACTGGTTGTTTGTGGACATTAAGGATCCCATAGCATCTCTCCTGAAGAGTAGGAGAGCTATCGCCAGGATCCTGAACAAACTACAAATTCCTGCCATAATTGTCTGCTGCAAAGGCAAGAGCAAACCACTCGGCACAACCAGACCACCTGACACAACAAGACCACCTGGCACACCAGACCACCTAGCACAACCAGATCACCTGGCACAGACCACCCGGCACAACCAGACCACCCAGCACAACAAGACCACCTGGCACAACTGGACCACCCGGCACACCACACCACCTAGCACAACCAGACCACCTGGCACACCAGACCACCCAGCACAACAAGACCACCTGGCACAACAAGACCACCAAGCACAACCAGATCACCTGGCACACCAGACCACCGAGCACAACCAGACCACTTGGCACACCAGACCACCCGGCACACCAGACCACCAAGCACAACCAGACCACCAAGCACAACCAGACCACCCGGCGCACCAGACAACCGAGCACAACCAGACCACCCGGCACACCTGACCACCAAGCACAACCAGACCACCGGGAACACCAAACCACCAAGCACAACCAGACCACCCGGCACACCAGACCACCCGGCACACCACACCACAAAGCACAACAAGACCACCCGGCACAACCAGACCACCCGGCACAACAAGACCACCCGGCACAACCAGACCACCTGGCACACCAGACCACCAAGCACAACCAGACCACCCGGCACAACCAGACCACCCGGCACACCACACCACCGAGCACAACAAGACCACCTGGCACAACCAGACCACCTGGCACACCACACCACCGAGCACAACAAGACCACCTGGCACAACCAGACCACCTGGCACACCACACCACCAAGCACAACAAGACCACCAGGCACAATCAGACCACCCGGCACACCACACCACCTAGCACAACAAGACCACCCGGCACACCACACCACCTAGCACAACAAGACCACCCGGCACAACCAGACCACCTGGCACATACAGACCACTCAGTTTATCACGTGCCAAGAGACAACGCCTGCAGCAATGGCACTTTGCCAAGAGTCTGGTCCATTTTTGATAAGAACATTCTACTATTTCTGCTCCTCACACCACAATGTAATGTGAATTGCACTGCCCTCATTATCTTTCTGCCATTGTATACGTACAATATTTATTTTTCAATGGGAATTAAAACAATTACATATACAGTACTGTGCAAAAGTTTGAGTTACTCAAATGATATTCATACTTTTGGGTAAATTCATCAAATTATATTTATTTGTTTATTATTGTAAATTAAAAGCTTTTCATATTTATAAATATTTCATTCATATTTATAAATTCATATTTATAAATAAATGTGCATCAATGAGAAAACGGGCGAATTTGTGTCTTTTCGTTCACATAAAGTCAGAAAAAAAACAACATATGAATCAAAAGTAACATGTATTTATCCTAAATTTATACAAAAATGACCACAAAAGATTTAGACGTGAGAAGTTTTTCGAGATTTACGATTATACACTAAATCACTTTCACGAATCAGCCCTCAAATTTATTCTCCCATCATGTTCTGGTTATACTGCCCTTGGTAGCGGCGTTCAAAGTCCAGTATATCCTGGTTGAAGCGCTTGCCTTGCTCCTCCGCGTACGCTCCCATGTTATTCTTGAATTTATCAAGATGAGCGTCAAGGACATGGACTTTGAGGGACATCCTGCAGCCCATGGTGCCATAGTTCTTCATCAGAGTCTCAACCAGCTCCACATAGTTTTCGGCCTTAGAATTCCCCAGGAAGCCCTGAACCACTGTGACAAAGCTGTTCCAAGCCACTTTCTCCACCCAAGTGAGCTTCTTGGGAAATTCCTTGCACTTCATGATCTTCTTTATCTGTGGTCCGACAAAGACACCGGCTTTGACCTTTGCCTCAGACAGCTTAGGAAAGCAGTCTTGAATGTACTTGAAGGCTGCCGATTCCTAATCTAGAGCTGTGACAAATTGTTTCATAAGGCCCAACTTGATGTGCAGTGGTGGTATCAGCACCTTCCGGGGGTCCACCAGTGGCTCCCATTTGACGTTGCTCCTCGCCACGGAGAACTCGGTCTGCTGTGGCCAGTCCAGCCTGTGGTAGTGCGCCTTGGTGTCCCTGCTGTCCCAAAGGCAAAGATAGCAGGGAAACTTGGTCCAACCACCTTGAAGACCCATCATGAATGCCACCATTATGAAGTCCCCGATGACTTCCCAGCCATACTCATCATGCTTCAAGGCGTTCAGCAAGGTCTTGATGCTGTTGTAATCCTCCTTGAGGTGCACAGAGTGAGCCAGGAGAAGAGAGAGGTACTTGTCCCCGTTATGGAGCAGCATGGCTTTGAGGCTCCTGGATGAGCTGTCAATGAAGAGGCACCACTCGTTCGGGTTACAGGTGATTCCAATCGCCTCAAACAGACTGGTCACATTGTGGCAGAATCAGAGTCCATCTTGACTGGTGAAGAAGCTGGAAAAAGCTTGGTGGCGATTCCTCTGATCTGCGACTTGCACACTTTCATCCAACAAGTTCCACTGCTTGAGCCGAGACGTCAGAAACTCGGCATTGGACTTGGTGAGACCAAGATCTCTGATGAAGTCGTTGAGGTCTTTTTGTCTCAAAATCACTCTCCTGGTCACAAAAGCAAAGTTTGAGGGGAATAATAGCCATTTTCTATACTTTTGAGGCATAAGCAATTCGGAGATAACACTTGAAGACCACAAGGGGAAAAACCAGAGATGTCACTTTTTATAAATTTCAGGGTTATTGCACCTGCCAATAGTTGGCAACATAAGGTTTCCTCTCAAAATATTACTTTAACAAATAACCAGGGGTGTCACATAATTTATATGATATAAAGTTTTGCCGTGCAATGAAAAACCAAGTGTTGTCAAAGCTGAACAAGTAGAAAGCCAGAGTTGTCAGTACTTTACTCCTGGTTATCTCCCTTTCATTCATGTTAACTGTTCCACCATAATATTCAGAGTTGAGAAACTAAAAAATGAAAGGTTGTAAAACTTTCACAGCATAAACTCTGAGCACTCCAATGGCCTATTTGGTTATATGATGGGCTCCGTAGTTGGTGCATATCGTGGTTCAAGCCTGGTCAAACCTTTATTGTGACTTTTATGGGACCCACGCCGTGGCTTAATGGTTAGCGCGTCTGAGTACCCATCCTCATTCGATGTACCCACCGCCCAATCAACCTGCTTAGGTATATGAGGGAGTCACATGAGGTGACTTCGGCTATCGCGGGGGTGGTTTATCCTTGGTTTCCTCCCGGTTTTCCATCATATTAAGTAGTACGGAGTAAGAAATGGAGAATCCGTCATCATACAAGCGAAATACCCTTGAGTATGGCGTTGAACACCAATCAAACAAAAAACAATGACCGTTTAAAGTTGAAAAAAATAATCTCTGATCACCAAAGTCATGTAATGTATGCTAATAACCAACAAGCATGAATTTGCTGCACATCCTGGGTTAAAATTGCATAGCAATTATTAAACAAGGGAATAACCAGTGATGTCAGTTTGCAACATTGATTCGTTCTTTGCTCTTAAATTAAATAACACAGAAGCTGGGCAAATGCTACATGATTAATTTGATCGGCCAATGATCACTCTTCCTTTTACTGGAAAAGAAATCTTTATGGCAGTTATTAAACAGTCCACCAAAGTCTTGAAACTTTGTTTTTCAGTTTCTTCAAAATTAACTTGTCTTGACATCTCTGGTTTTCCCCTTGTGGTCTTCACTTATTACCCAGTAACAAAAAATAAATAAAAATTTGTTACACATATGTTGCATACAGGTGAAACCTATTACATTTATATTGTAACATTCAAACAAATAATTGGTTCCTGAAGTGTTTTAGGGTTAATTTGGCAAAGGGTTTGATTATTATTTATGCAACTGAGAATAAACTGATTTTTCTCTGTTCATCTAACTTATTCACATTCAATCTAAATTTTTCAGCTTTATCACTTTGGAGTAGTTTGTGAACACCCTAGATATTAAGTTTGATTTTAAAGTATCATGAAATGAGCTCAGGTGGCATCAAAACGTGGAAACTTTGTAGGGGGGTGAATACTTTTGCAGATCACTGTATATTACACTTTTAAACTTCTCACAAATAATTAATGGTGAATAGCACCACAAAAGTGAAAAAACCCAAACTTTTGGAGGAGATTGGGACAATACTCTGTGCAGAGCGTTGGTGCTGCTTAAGCAGTCCCCTTGGCGATTGGGCACAATCCTGAACGGGTCGCCACTTCGACACAGGATACCAGCATGCTGGCACTCATTTTGCCAACCACGGAGGGATGACAGGCCGAGTTAACCCCACCTGGTATTAATTAAACAGCTGAGCGGGATTTAAACTCAGGATCCTAGGATCCAAAGCCTGCCACCCTAATCATTAAGCCAACACCAGGCAAACTTTTGCACAGTTTGTATATATTCCAGTTTGGTTTTGATCAATGCTTATACTGGTGCAGTAAATTTTGTACATAAATAAATAAATGCCATCGCTTGTATTTCATCGTAAAATTTCCAGGTTTTATCAGTAATTTATGAAGCAAAAACATTATTTATATAACAAGGTAAGAAACAGAGTGATGGTGAGCAGCTAATGGCCATTAAAGAAATGTATTTGAGATGTATGACTGCCATTTCAGCAGAGAATGGATGAGGAAAGAATTACTGACAGAGTTCTGCAAGCTGAGATTGTAAATTGAAGCCATAATGCAGATTTCCCATTAACTACAGGCAATAAATGAAATTACGGCAATACAATCGCCATTAACGATACACCATGCCCCATTCTGTGACATGTACAAACTTATGACGAGTTTGATTTGTCCATTGCAAGCAGGAAACTGCTGTTATATTGTTTGCAAGTAATCATAAATGGCAACATTTTGTTGTTTTATACTGGACAGTTATTATTTAATTGCATCCAGACAATAATACAATGTTGTATTTGATGTAAAATGCAGTGCTCTATTTGGTATTTCAGGAGAGTTATGATTACCTTTTACCTTTTTATTTTGTGTTCAGTGATCTAATGCTCATGGAGAAGTTTGCACAAGTATCCCATGAAGGACAAATTTGCAAATGGACATCCTTGTAGTTTTGAATAAATTACAGGGACATCAGCAAATAAAACAATGGGAAAACACGTTTCAGGAATGAGTGGGAGGCAGGCAACGAGAAATAATACATAAAGGGATTAAAAAGGATAAGTGTAATACATATATTTGCAAATAATAAGAGTAATTACAAATACAAGGGATAGAAAGCGGCTCAAGCAAAGAAGAAAGATGAAACAAAGAAAGAAACAAAGATAAATGACAAAAACAGGATTAACAGAAGAAAGTGGAAAGAACAAATAAATGATTCGAGGAAGGAGCTGGAGGGGAAGAAGGACAATCCTTACTAGAATTCATGGACCAGTGTGTGTGTGTGTGTGTGTGTGTGTGTGTGTGTGTGTGTGTGTGTGTGTATGTGTATGTGTGTGTGTGTATGTGTGTATGTGTGTGTGTGTGTGTGTGTGTGTGTGTGTGTGTGTGTGTGTGTGTGTGTGTGTGTGTGTGTGTGTGTGTGTGTGTGTGTTACTTGCAAAATCGAAGATTTTTCAAGTATATTGGTTGGTCTTGTGCATTAATGTCTGTCTGTATGTATTATACTTGCAAAATTGAAAAATTTTCAAGCATGTTGGTCAGTCGATTTTGTTGTCGTCTGACCAATATGCTCAGTCAGTCGATTTTGTTATTCTGTCTGTTGGGTCGCCGAAATAGGTGACCCTTATTGTCAGTAATTATGTCTGTTTGTTTGGATGTTTGTTCCTTTGTCATCAGCATAATTGGTAGTAAACGTGGGCGGATTTTGACCAAACTCGGGTGGTAGGTACATCTTATGACCTAGTGCTTTGGAAATTGTGATGGTTGCTAGGGACGCTTTGGTTCCCTAGCAACAACCGAAAAACCTTCAAAATTGGTACCGTTCACGCGAAATCAATTCCGAAAGCCATTATCCCACGTAGGGTTATGAAATTTGACAAGAATGATCTACGGGTGATGCTCTATCAAATATATTCTGGTTTTTGTGATATATGGAATACTTTACCCGCAGCACCCCCTACAATTAGGGTATGCGCGTAAATTGGCGAAAATTGAAGGTCCCCTAGCGACCAGGTGATGGTCGGATGGTCATGAAAATTCACACTAATCGTCTGGAATACATTGTGCACAAACAATTAAGCCGGATTTTTGATTTAGATCTTTGTTCACCCACAGCACCCCCTCAAACTTTGGGGATTTCCGATTTCAAACCGCATTTTCGGTACTTTTCATTCAAATGGATACCGAGTAGTTATCAGTAGATGGAACTGGATGAGATTTGATATGCATATCTTAAGGTGATTCCCTATCCGCTATATGACATCCATTTTGCTCTATATCTTATAGTTTCCATGCTCGGCGACCCATCGCCGCCTACCAGCTTGTCTGTTTGTTTGTCTGTTTGTTTGTTTGTTTATCAATCGCCTACAGGTCACAATTTTAAACCGATCTTCAGGAACCTTCACCATGTGGTAGAGTTTGTCATAAGGAAGAAGCTGTTAGGGTTCGGAATATTGGCTTGAATGTTGGCTTGGCTTGAATAAGGAATATTGTTTTTGTGGTCAAAAGGTCAAAATAGGCCAAAGGTCAACAACTTGGGTGAGTTTTCTAAAATCCTCAATTGTCATCTGATTGACTTGAAATTTGAAAAGGTAAACATAGGCCCACAAATAATTCAACCAGCCAATTGTCTTTGAGGTCAACATAGGCCCAAGGTCAACAACTAAGGTGCTATTTCTAAAATGCTCAATTTTCATCCAATTGACTTGAAATTTGAAGAGCGTTTATATTTCAGGTCACTGAATTCAACCAGCAAATTATTTTTGAGGTCAACATGGACGAAAAGGTCAACATAGGCCAAAGGTCAACAATTTAGGTGAGATTTCTAAAATCCTCAATTATCATCCAATTAACTTGAAATTTGAAGAGGATTTGTACTTCAGGTCACTGAATTCAACCAGTCAATTATTTTGGAGTTCAACATCGGCCAAAAGGTCGACATAAGCCGAAGGTCAACAACTAAGGTGTTTCTAAGATCCTAATTTTTCATCTGATTGACTTGAAATTTGAAGAGGATTTATATTTCAGGTCACTGAATTCGACCACCCAATTATTTTTGTGGTCATCATAGACCAAAAGGTCAACATAGGCCTAAGGTCAACAACAGGTGGAATTTCTAAAATCCTCAATTTTCATCCCATTAACTTGAAATTTGAGGAGGATTTGCATATCAGGTCACTGAATTCAATGGCCAATTATTTTTGAGGTCAACATAGACCAAAGGTGAACAATGTAGGTGTAATTTCTAAAATGCTCAATTTTCATCTGATTGACTTGAAAGTTGAAGAGGATTTGCATATTTGGTCATTGAATTCAACCACCCCTTATATTTGATGTCAACATAGGCCAAGTTTCTAAAATTGTCACTTTTTATCTGATTGACTTGAAGGGGGTTGATAGTGGAACATGTGCATCCTGCAGAAACCTGGGGTGGGAACTGCAGAGGGTGCAAGACCAGAGAGGAGGCAGTAGAAGACAGAGAGACCACTGACCTGTCTGTGATGGCGAAATGATAGGCTCATTGATTCAGCTTCATCGCAGAAGATTCCAATAATCTTGAAGGCCTTGGTTGACAGGCTGAGCAAGATGTGAGGCAGGAGAAAATTTGAACCACAAAGGCAGCTTTACAAAACGATGAATGATAAATGACGTAAATTTTGCAGAAAACGAGTGATATACAAATTTATAGGGATGTACTTAATGTTACAATCATCATCATTAGCCTCAGCCATCCTCAGTGGAAGTCAACAGCTCCAAATAAGCCGGACACTCTGACCTTTTCACAAAGCCATATATTTCCAAAGAAACTAAATAGAAACAGTGGAAACAAAGCTATGTGAACATATAAAACAATAAAAATGCACAGGTGGAACCAAAGGAATAAGGTTTTGTTTTCCTGCACACACACACACACACACACACACACACACACACACACACACACACACACACACACACACACACACACACACACACACACACACACACACACACACACACACACACACACACACACACACACACAAACACCCCTCCTAATAAAAGATGAACTGGACCAATTCTGGAAAGGTATTTATGAAGATCGAAAAAACCCACAACGAATGGAATGGATCCGAAACTTGGAAGAGAAGAGGCAGCATCTCGAGGAAGTGCCCCCTAGTAATATTTGATGAAGAACTAATTCAACATCTCACAAAAATGCCAAACTTCGAAAACTCTGACACAGATGGGATTCCAACTTCTGGTGAAAGCAATTAGAAACTCTCCACGTATGCAAGTATACAAGATCTACCCCCAAATAAGCAAACTCATTGAGAAAGCAATGGAGCTCTGGAACATTACATTGCTATTACAGCACTTGGAAGGAAAGATCAAAATACCAGGAGTGAACACACATTGCAAGATCTTTCAGGGTGACAGCCTTTCACCCCTCCTGCTTTGCTTGGCCTGGACCCACTAAGCAACCTTATCAATGAGCGAGGACATGGATACAGCCTAACATCCAATAAAATAATGTCCAAAGAGACAGGAAAGGTGACGCATATACTGTACACGGATGATTTAAAACTCTTTACACTGAACAACGAAAAATTTGCAGAACAACTAAAATTAGTGAAAGTGTACTCCAATGACATTTACATGGAATTTAACCTCGATAAGTGTGCCAAGTGCACATTCATATTCCTATAATCCTATAATCAAGTGCACATTCATATAAGGTAAATAAACAAAACTGACCATATAAAATCGCCCCAGATACAACAATACAGGAACTAGACAATGAAGCATCATACAAATTCCTCAGAGTAGAAGAGGACCACCAAATATGTCACAAACAAATGCGAAAACCAATTACCAAACATGAAAGAGGAATCCGAGATTGCAGACCCTTGCCAGTACTTGTTTTGTGTGGTGTATTTTGTGTGGCAAATAAATGTAAGGATGTACTAAATGAAAGATCGTTGATTGAAAAATGAAAGGGTGAAATGGTCTAGATGTGAATGTGTGAAGGTCAAAGATCTGAAAAATTGTAAAGGTCAAATGGTCAGAAGGTCCAAAGGGTTAAACGTGGAAATATTGAAAGGTCTAAATGAGTTTAAAGGGTCGAAATGGTCTAAAGGGTCTAAAAAGGTCAAAGGGGTCTAAAGGGTGTAATTTGACATCTTAATTATAAAGGGTCAGAATTGTCTGCAGGGGTCTAAAGGGTATTACAATATCTAAAAAGGATCTGCAGGAAAATGGCTTTACAGGGTATTCAAAGGTCTGAAAGGTGTGAAGGTCTCAAGGATAGGAAGGAGTCTAATGGGTCTAAGAGGATCTAAATGGTCTAGATATATAAGGGTTCTGAAGGGTGTAATGGGGTCTATAGGGTCTTGGGGTTGATATGATCTTAAGGATCTTTTGGGTCTTATTAGGGCCTTTGGGGTCTAAAGGCTCTTTGGGGTCTTAAGCATCTTAGAAAGGAGTCTTTGGAGTCTTAAAGGGTGTTTCATCCTCAGAAGGAATTTCCTAAGAAGGAATTTCCTCCTCCTCAATGACACCGCTCCCCAATGACTTTCCATGCTTTTATCCTTTCAAATGCTGTGCATCAAGCAATGAAGCAGCACGTACCCCTTTTTTAGTCTTCTGTGTGACTCGGCTGGGCTTTGAACTGCTGACCTCACAGACCCGGAGCGGACACGCGATTCCATTCTAAAGTGTCTTCCTCTTCAGGGTTCATGCTAAAAATTCAACTTTAAGAATCCCGATTTATTTATTTTTTGCGAGTGTGAAAGGGGCTTTTGGAGTATGTCGTCACCAGAACATTGTATCTCCTGTATATCCATTCACTTTTGCTTCAAGCACAGCAGACCCAGTGTCTGTTCACCTTTGTTTGAAACACCTGCTGTGGCATTGACATTTGGTGGCTTCAGCCTATTTTCACTTTGAGAAAATGTATCTTGTGTGATTGCTCGCTGTGGTTTGTATGAAAAGCTGGAAAACCTATTACAAGCATGAATAATGATGTTTGGTACAAACCATCATAGTGTTGGTGAGTGGAAGAAGGTATAAGTGAAACTTTGTGAAGGTTTTATGATGATTATGGGGCAATGACAACACAGTACAGCAATGATTTCATTACTTGGTGATGGAAAAGATTCTCATTATCAGACTTATGCTACCCACATAGAGAACCTAAAAATTATGTTAAGGCCCAGTCACACTTTGACGTTTTAGCCAACGTATGCCAATTTTTGAAATTTTTTTTCTAAAACGCTGGCACACGTTGAATACGTTATGGGTAAGTTTTGATAACATTGAGAGCATGCTGAAAAACACTGCCATACGTCGTTGTACGCTGGCTTTAAACATTGTACTTTTTGGTGGTCCTCAAATTTTTGCATGCTTGAAATTTCATGACGTATGCCGGCGTATGACTCACACGTTCCACTACGCTGGCCACAAGTTGTATGCACGGTCTGTGATCGTTGACAGACGTCAACACATGCTACTTGTAAGTTAATCATAAGTTGAGACACGCCGAGGTAATGTTTAGCGTACCCGAAACTTATTTCTAACCTATGATTAACGTGTTGTTGGCACGTTACGCGATCGTTGCCACACATCGACAGACGTTACTTTTAAGTTACTCATAGGCTGAAAGACGTCGGTATAATGGATCGTCCTTGCGTCAGCGTCCACGGCCACGGCCAGGACACTTATTTGCAGCATTCTTCAAACTTTTCTTCGGCATGACGAGGATGTTCACACTTCGATGTCGAGCTTGGCTATGATTACAATTGTCCATCGGCAGCGTCTATTTAAAATAGTCGAGTTTGAGCGATTTAGCACGTTCAATAGAAACGATTAAAATTTCTGAGCACCAGCGTCAAAAAACAAAGGCGAGTGACAGCAATTTAAATCGTTCATTGTAAACAATGAAAATAGCTGAGTGGTACCGTTTAAAAGTCGTTGAGTGTAAAAAAAATCCAATTGTTGAGCGCAAGCGTCTACTTTCAATAGTGGAGATGCAGCCATTTAAATCGTTGAGTGGCAGCCTATGAATAGCAAACCCTACGTCACCGGCAAAGATAAACTGCCGCACGATATGGATAAGTTAGGCTATCGTTGGGCATAGTTTGTGAACGCCGGCTTCACGATAATTATTCGTTGGTATACCGTATCTATAAGTTATCGAAGCGCTCTATGCACATTATTAATTCATTGTGCATTTGTCCAACCCATTATGAATCGACATAAATCGTAAAAACAAGCCATAGCTCATTGTTGAAAAAGCCCCATAAAAAATTAGCCGCGAAGAACTTCGAACAGTAGTGCAAAGATGTCTCCTACCCGTGGACACGCGGACGCAAGGATCCATCATAACCCACACCCTCCCCCTCACCTACTACTGCCAACATGAACAAACTACTACTAATACTAATACTGATACTGATACTGTTACTGCTGACATGGACATCGACTCAAAAAAGGACTCGAAAACACTGTTGGGTTCCCCTTTTATGAACACCATTTTTATATACCAATTCCCAAAATCACTGGGAACACGTCTTTATATGGCAGTTGTAAGTTAGAAACACGTTCATTTATTTTTTTTGTCGACCGGAAGATGTCATTGGAATACGTCTACATACGTCGATGTGTGTTGGGACTACGTAAAGAATTGGTTCAAAGCACGTCAAACATAAGTTAGAAATAAGTTTCGCGTAAAAAAGACATTACCGCGACGTGTTTCGACTTATGAGTAGCTTATAAGTAGCCTTTGTGGACGTGTGTAAGCGTCCGCATATCATGTGTACAACTTATCCCCATCGCATGCGGAACGTGTGTCATACGCCGAGTACGTCGTAAAATTTTGAACATGTTTAAAATTTCTTGACGTACTCTACTTACTACGACGTATGATAGCGTACTTTAGCGTTCTACTCACGTATACCAAACTTACCCATACCGTATTCGACGTGCCCCAACGTTTTAGACACATTTTTCTTAGGTCGGCATACGCTGGCAAGATCGCCAAGGTGTGACCGCGATGTTGACACTTCCATTTCTACGGCAGTTATGATTCGAATCGTTGTGTGTCAGCCTTTTAATAGGCTACGTCACAACATCGTCGGCGATGCGTGCAACGCGCTATGCCAAGTTAGACTATCGTTGGGCATCGGTTGTGTAGGCCGACAACAGGTTCAGCATTCGTTGGTATAAGTTATCTATAACACAACGAAACGTTCTGTGTCCGTTACTAATGCATTATACACAAGACCAAGTCGCTATGAATACGTCCGAATCTTTAAAAAAAAACATCAAAAGTTCAACATAAGCCAGCGTTTTACATAAATTTTAATACGTTACCATCGCTGGCTAAAACGTCAAGGTGTGACTGGGCCTTTAGTCTTCTACCTCTTCTTACCCCTCCTCTGAAAGCAAACCATTCATGGCAAGTTGGGAAAGATGTATATTCTTGCAGATTAGTAAAGGCCTTAATCTTGTTCATTTCCAGGCCAGGACGACTGCAGTGCAACCCTTTACGGCAGATTATAATGTTGATTGTGGAATATGAAGAGCAGGCGAGTTATCAACCTTCGTCACATTCCACAATCCTTCCCTGTGAGAGTGTTTGTGTGTATCTTTATGAAAACCTGTGTGTATGTAAGTATATACATATAGACCCAAATGGATATATTTCGTCCGCCGAACCCACTCTTTTTTTTAACCCGAGACCATCTGTGGAGTAATGACTCGCAATCCTGTAGGAAGTCCACTGCATCGTTTGTGAATGAATCCATGTAGATATATTCCGTTTATTTATTTATTCCCAGATACATTATATTATTTTATAATTATAAGCAGTGCATCTCGTGCTACTTTCATGGTCCCAATTAATCCCACCTTCTTGTGGGATCAGCCACACAAGTTTTTCCAGTTTCTCTCTCTGCACCCATACTTCTCTCCTGTCCTTCTCCCCCACTTCCCTCCACTTCAATCTTTATTTATCCCTTTCCTCCTCCCAACTGCATCCATATCAAAGCACTGCCTTGACCACATCTCTCCTCACTCCTGAGCATATTCTCCAACCAATGCAGACAATCCTTATGATTGCCCCCCTCCTAATATCCTCACTCCTCTTCCTTGCCAATCCTCCAAAATAAATTCCATCGCTGAAACCTGTTATTGAGCCAAGATCGCTTGGGAAAACCACACACAAATTGGTCCTTGGCAACTCCAAACTTTTATCAATTTACAAGGCCTTCATCCACAGCCCAATGGAATACTGCTCTCCACTTTAAGCTGGCACCCCTGCATCATACATTTCACTTCTTGATGCTATGGAGTCCAAGGCCCTAAAGATCATAACGATGAGGTTGATATATGTACCTGTTGTTCCCACATCACAGACAGGGCAGTGGTCTCTATGTTCTATGGCTTCCTTTCTGGTCTTGTATTCCCAGCTACTCCCCCCCCCCCACCCTCCTCCCTTGGTTCTCGTGCTTGGAGCTTGGTTTTGGTAAGAATGATGAGGATGACCTGGACTTTTGTTTCATAAAAACAAAGCAATAGATGTACATTATTAAGCCTCCCCTTATAGGATCGGGGAAGGCTTATTGCTGTTCTGGGGTTTGCTTCGATAATGATTGGCACACCCAATTTTAAATGGCAGCACAGAGTTTCTTCGACCCCTGATGAGTATTAAACCACCATTTAGAAAATAATTATTATTACCTCTGACACCGAAGGTGAAGAGGTTGTAGTTTCACCCTTTTTGGATTCGCTATATATGCTAGATATCCCTTATTGTCGGGTTTTCCATGTGTGTGTGTGTGTGTGTGTGTGTGTGTGTGTGTGTGTGTGTGTGTGTGTGTGTGTGTGTGTGTGTGTGTGTGTGTGTGTGACGTGAGTCTCCACAGCACAAACCAGCAAACCGATTTTGATGAAACTTTGCCAACATGTGTAGTATTTGTTGGGAATGTGCGCGTTTGAATTTCGTTGCCGAGCAACCACCCGTTGCTGTGCAGCGGCCGAAAAATCGCGTATAGTATTTTCAATACTTGTCCTTCAGTTTTGAATGTAGAGAAGTGAGACTTCGGAATTAAACACTTCGAGATATTTAGAAAATTTTACTCGAGCCGATTTTTGATTGAGGTTTTATTTTTCAAATGGTAGTCCTTCAAAAATCGGGTGTCTATTCACCGTCATTTTTTATGAGGGGCTTAGGAAAGTGGGCAGAGCTTATGGAAAGTGGACGTGGTTGATGAAAAGTGGGAGTGGCGTAGGAAAGTGGGAGTGGTGTAGGAAAGTGTGCGAGGCTTATTAAAAAATATTGTGTGGCTCAGGGGGTGTGGTCAAACAAGAGCATTGAGAGAAGTTTATCGGGTTTTCCGTGTGCGTGCGTGCGTGCGTGCGTGCGTGTGTGTGTGTGTGTGTGTGTCTGTCTGCAACACGAGGCTCCACAGCACAAACCAGCAATAGGATGGCCAAATTTCACGCTAATCATGAATCCGTTGAACTTTTTGACATAGGATGATGTCTTAGGTTGGTAAAATGCCAAATGGCCGCCAAATTTACCCACTTTTCAGGTAAAATTTGATAATTATGGCTTACGAGGGCATGTAATATTAGGGTTGGGCACACATCTTAGTAAGACATCATCCGAGGTCAAAATTTCAACGGATTCGTGATCAGCGTGAAAAATGATCATAAAAAACACTCCTTTCAACGGGACAAGAGTAAAAGTAGATATGTGCCCAACCCTACCAGCAAACCAAGAATTTATTTATTTACCGAAAACGATTTCCCCAAACACACACCACCTCCAATTATTTATTTATTTACCGAAAAGGATTCCACGACCCACACAACACTTCCAATTATTTATTTATTTACCATAAACGATTCCACGACACACACATCACCTTCAATTATTTATTTACCGTAAACGATTCCCCACCCATACACCACCTTATTTTTTTATTTAATTATCGTAAACGATTCCACGACCCACACGCCACCTTTAATTATTTATTTATCGAAAACGATTCCCCACCCACACACCACCTTATTTTATTATTTACCGTAAACGATTCCATGACCTACACACCATCTTATTTATTTATATTTATTTATTTACCGAAAACGATTCCACAACCCACACACCACCTTTAATAATTTATTTATTTACCGAAAACGATTCCACAACCAACACACCACCTTATTTATTTATCGTAAACGATTCCATGACCCACACACCACCTTATTATTTTATTTATTTACCGTAAACGATTCCCCACCCACACACCACCTTATTTTTTTATTTATTTATCGTAAACGATTCCACAACCCACACGCCACCTTTAATTATTTATTTATTTACCGAAAACGATTCCCCACCCACACACCACCTTATTTTATTATTTATTTATTTACCGTAAACGATTCCACGACCAACACACCATCTTATTTATTTATTTTTATTTATTTACCGAAAATGATTCCACAACCCACACACCTTATTTATTTATTTACCGTAAACGATTCCATGACCCACACACCACCTTATTATTTTATTTATTTACCGTAAACGATTCCACGACCCACATGCCACCTTAAATTATTTATTTATTGACCGAAAACGATTCCACAACCCACACACCACCATTAATTATTTATCTATTTACCGAAAACGATTCCCGACCCACACACCACCTTATTTATTTATTTACCGTAAACGATTCCACGACCCACATGCCACCTTTAATTATTTATTTACCGAAAACGATTCCCCACCCACACACCACCTTATTTTATTATTTATTTACCGTAAACGATTCCACGACCTACACACCACCTTTTATTATTTATTTACCGAAAACGATTCCCCACCCACACACGACCTTTAATTATTTATTTATTTACCAAAAAATATTCCACGACCCACACTACCTTTAATTATTTATTTATTTACCGAAAACGATTCCCCACGCACACACCACCTTATTTATTTATTTACCATAAACGATTCCACCACCCACACACCACCTTATTTATTTATTTACCATAAACGATTCCACCACCCACACACCACCTCCAATTATTTATTTATTTACCGTAAACGATTCCCTACCCACACACCACATCCAATTATTTATTTATTTACCGAAAACGATTCCACGACCCACACACCGCCTCCAATTAGTAACTTATTTACCGTAAACGATTCCACGACCCACACACCACCTTATTTATTTTCCGTAAACGATTCTACGACCCACACACCACCTTTAATTATTCATTTATTTCCGGAAAACGATTCCCCACCCACACACCACCTTATTTTTATTTATTTATTTACCATAAAGGATTCCACGACCCACACGCCACCTTTAATTATTTATTTACCGAAAACGATTCCACGACCCACACACCACCTTTAATTATTTATTTACCGAAACGATTCCCCACCCACACACCACCTTAATTATTTATTTATCGTAAACGATTCCACGACCCATACACCACCTTTAATTATTCATTTATTAACCAAAAACGATTCCACGACCCACACACTACGTCCAATTATTTATTTACCGTAAACGATTCCATGACCCACACACCACCTTTAGTTATTTATTTATTTACCGAAAACGATTCCACGACACACACACCACCTTTAATTATTTATTTATTTACCGAAAGCGATAACCCACCCACACACCACTTTATTTATTTATTTACCGTAAACGATTCCACGATCCACGCACCACCTTTAATTATTTATATATTGTTACGTTTGAGGGGGGGGGTATGCATTCCAAGGGTAATTAGGATGTTTAATTAGGTATGCCATGCTGTTCGAGTTTACCAGGATCTCGATGTAATAAGTAGCAATTCAGTGGTGATAAGTTGTCTAGTAAATGTTCATTTCTTCAAGGGGGAAATGATAAATGTCACATAATTAGATAGGGACACGGGATAGGGTAAGTGTGTCTGCGTAAACCCCTTTTGGTATTCTCTGAAGACTGGCCGTGACGTCACAAGACAGTGCAGCGGATGGCTCCGCCCCGTGATCACGATTGGCGGAAGGCGATGGCGGTGGGCCAATAAACGGCTCGATTGGGAGTGACGAGGACGAAGGATAAAAAGGTTCTGTTCGGGGTCGAAAAGGGAGAGGAAGAAGATTACAACCAAAAGATCGTGTTTTTTTGGTGTGGTTCCCTCTGGCGGCAGAGAGCGTCCTTGTTGTTGTGCTGAATCGATCGTGTTCTTCATCGTGTCCTGGAGCCTTGCCGAGCCTCGTGCCTCACCTTGGTTGGCTCTGGGGTTCTGCTGACTCGGAGTACGGGGTCGAACGGCGGGCGGACCTGCCTCCCTCTCCTGCTCGCAACTTGGCGCCAGAACTGGTTCCCTGGCGGCTGTGAGCGGACTTGGGCCAAGACCAGGAGGTCGACAGCTCCACGGTTTCTCCTGCCCCCGTGACGAGAGCAAGGCCAGCTCGTCCGACGCCGATCCAGGGACAGTTGCGTCCACACCACAGTCCAGCCTGACCACCAGAAATAGCTACGTTGTGTGTGTGTGTGTGTGTGTGTGTGTGTGTGTGTGTGTGTGTGTGTGTGTGTGTGCTTGGCGCCTTAGAGGGATTGAGATCTGTATATTCATTGGAATTGTCTGTGTTTTTCCCCACGCCCAATCCCACACCATCCCGTCGAATCATCCCGGATCCCTCTTCTTGCCGAGTCTTGTTATTTCTGGTTAATGGTAAAAACGAATAAACATCATCAACTCAGTGAAAAGCGACTCGTGCCACCTTCCTCGTCCCGTTTGCGGTAGAGCGATTAGAACCGCCATGTTTGGGTAATAAATAAATAAACCGCCTCCATCGTTTCGGCTCATTCTACGTTGACGGGACTGTTCAAGTCCCGTGGACGTCACAATATTTAGCGAAAACAATTCCACGACCCACACACCACCTCCAGTTATTTATTTATTGATCGTAAACGATTCCACGACCCACACACCACCTTATTTATTTATTTACCGTAAACGATTCCACGACCCACACACCACCTTTAATTATTTGTTTATTTACCGTAAACAATTCCACGACCCACACTCCACCTCCAATTATTTATTTATTTTCCGTAAATGATTCCACGATCCACACACCACCTCCAATTATTTATTATTTACCGTAAACTATTCTATGACCCACACACTACCTCCAATTATTACTAACGAAATCTAAAGATTTCGTTAGTATATTGATGACTCCGCCCTCTGTTTGTTTGTTTGTTTGTTTGTAGACACGATAACTCGAGAACGGAAGAACCTACCAATGTCAAATTGCACCATGTCATTCAGGAGGGCGATGGCTCGCGCTGATTAGATTTTGGTCAAAATCGGTCAAAGGTCAAGGTCACAGTGAGGTCAAACATTCCCAAAAAAAGTTATAACTCAAGAACTGAAGAAGCTACCAATGTCAAATTACACCAGGTGATTCAGGAGGGTGATGGCTATCGCTGATTAGATTTTGGTCTAAATCGGTCAAAGGTCGAGGTCACAGTGAGGTCAAACATTCGATTTTTGATGGTTTGGTACAGAATCATCGTATAAACTTCTGGTTTGCGTCGCTACCTTCTCTGGAGACAGCTTTAAAAACGACAAGGTCAGAGGTCAAGTTGACGATTTCGTAAGTATCAGTCTATGACTGCTTGTTTGTTTGTTTGTGTGTGTGTGTTTATTTGTTTGTTTGTAGGCACGATAACTCGAGAACAGAAGCTACCAATGTCAAATTAGACCACGTGATTCAGGAGGGTGATGGCTCGCGCTGATTAGATTTTGGTCAAAATCCGTCAAAGATCAAGGTCACATTGAGGTCAAACATAATTCCGTAAATTCATGTGGAGAAATGGAGTATTTTTACTTCGCTCGACGTTACGAGTTCGTTTTAACTTCGATTTTAATTTTGTCTTCGGTTTTTGTGATCGCTTAGGACGCTTAAAACTCGGTTGTCGAAATTCTGGTAAAAATCGGATGTTTTGGAGACGTTTGAAGATTGTATAAAAAATATTTCACTCGCCGCGTCACAGGTCGTCACGTGGTGCAGCGCGCTCGAGCAGAGGCGTCGTTGATCACGTAAAGGTATTGCGTGTGCGCGCTGACGGTGTTTTCGATAAAGATGGTGTTTAAAAGTCATTTTTTTATCCCAATAAAGGTTATCGTCGCATGCCTGACTCGCTAAGCCGTCGGATTATGGAAAGATTGTTGGTGGATGGCCGAATATGACGGTTTTGTGACTTTGATAAAATAATATTAAATAATTGCGTCGAGAAATGGAGATTTTTGCTTCGGTCGACGTTGTGATTTTTGATGGTTTGGTACAGAATCATCGTAGAAACTTCTGTTTTGTTTTGTTTTTGTATACCTTGTCGAGGCTCGTATGAGAGCTAACACACAACTCACAGCAAGGGGGCATGAGACAAGAGGGGCGGGAGTGGAAGGGACAAAACAGTGGGGAACACATTAGGTGAACTGTGGAAGGGAGAGGGATGAGGATGGGACGGGGAACATGGCGAAGAGAAGATGGACATTACAGGGACTTTCAGGAAGGAAAGCAGGGGAATTGAAGGAAGTGGGCTTGGGTGGATTATCGGGGGTAGAAAAGATCGAGGATTCGGATGGGGGAAGATAAGAGGTGGTGGTGAACAGCTGTTTTGAAAGCCTGGAGGGAAGAATGGGAAAGAATAGAGTGAGGAAGTTTATTCCAAAGGCGTGAAAAAAGAGGAATGAAAGAGTGAAGATGAGCAGTGATTCGTGATTTCGGTCGTTTTACCAGAAGGGGGTTGTTGGCGGACCTTGAGCGCCCTGTGGAAATGTGGTGGGGACAAATCGCAGAGAGAGCAGGGGGGGCAAGGCTGGAGAGGAGTCGGTAGAAGACAGAAAGACACCGACCAACCTGCAGTGATTGAGTGAGAGGCCCAAAGACTCAGCTTCATTGCGGGAGATGCCGATGATCTTCAATGCCCTGGTTTCGACAGCGTGAAGCCGAGAAAGGTGGGAGGCAGGAGCACCAGCCCAGAGGGGAGAGCAGTACTCCATCAGGCTACGAACAAAAGCTTTGTAAGTGGTCAGGAGCTCGAGGGCCGAGGAAGGACTTTACACGACGGAGGATTCCCAGTCGGCGACTGGCTTTTGAGGCGAGGTTGGAAATGTGACTTTCCCAGGAAAGGTCATGGCAGATAGTGAGACCCAGAAGCTTTAAAGAAAAGACTTCTTCCAGAAGATTGTTGAGAAAGTGGATGAGGGGGTTTTCTAAACGGTCCTTTCGAAGAGACAGAGTGAGAGTGTGAGATTTGTCTGGATTGAAAGACATGTTCCACGTGTTGGACCAGTTTGTGATTTTATCCAGATCTGCAGTGAGCGAAGAAGCTGCTGCTTGCCAGTCTGAGGGATGACAGATCGTACGGCAGAGGGTGGAGTCGTCGGCAAAGAGAAATAGAGGATTTTCCAGAGAGTCGGAGAGATCATTGATGAAAACCAGAAAAAGAACAGGGCCCAGAACGCTACCTTGAGGAACTCCAGCCTGCACAGGAAGAGGGGATGAGAGAACTCCATTTAGGGCCACACGTTGACTGCGACAGGAGAGGAAGTCTGCGAGCCATGAGTGGAGATGGCCTTGAATACCATGGGAAGAGAGTTTGGTGAGTAGTGCAGGGTGCCAGACTGTGTCAAAAGCACGTGATATGTCCAGGGATACGGCTCGGATTTCCTGTCTGGCATTGAGGACCTCCATCCATTGATGGGAGAGCAGAATCAGCATATCCAGGGTAGAGTGACCTGGTCTGAAACCAAATTGATGATTGGAAATCAAGCCATTGGAGAAGAGGAAGGATTTCATGTCTGAAGCGATGATGGATTCCATAACTTTGCTGATGATTGGGAGAAGGCTGAATGGTCTGTAGTTCCAGGGATCTGTTTTTGCACCTTTTTTATGCAGGGCAGTGATATTAGCAGATTTCCAAGCAGATGGCAGATGACCTTGGGCAAATGAGAGGGTGAATAGAACAGAGAGAGGGTGAGCAAGAGCAGAAGAGCAGGCTTTGAGGACACGTGGGCTGATGCCGTCTGGACTGGTTGCAGAATCTGAGTCGAGGTTTGAAAGCAAGCTCTCCACCTTGTCAGGAGAAAAGGATACAGAGTCCAGGGACAGTTGGGTGCGACTGGGTAAGGTGGAGGAGTGAAAGTGATGGGTTTTGGACACAAGATTTAGCTGCAAACACCGAGTTTAGACATTCAGCTTTATCACGTGTGGTATCAGCAGTGCAGCCATTTGAGGTAAGGGTGGGGATGAAGGGGGGGAACATACACCAGAAACAGATTTGATTAAACGCCACCAGGATTTTGAGGAGGGAGAGAGGTTTGAGAGTTCAGACTTGACATGAGAAATATGTTGTTTTCTGGCTCTCCTGAGGGTAGATACACACTTGTTCCGAGCTTTGTGGAAGGAACTCAGATTGCCCTCAGTTGGGTTTGCTTTCCATGAAGCAAAGGCAAGTTGTTTCAGGACAACTGCTTCGCCACAAGCTTCAGTAAACCAAGGCCGGGAGGAAGGGTAGGACAACTGAACACGAGAGGGGATAAATCTGTGCATGAGGGAGAGCAAGTTTCTTTGAAAGAATTCCCAGGATGAGTTGATGTTTGAGAAATGAGTGATAGGAGACCAGTCTGTAAGTTTGATGGCTGCTCGTAGACCCTGCCAGTCAGCTTGAGTGAAATGCCAGACTCGACGGCGGTGAGGTGGTTCTCTTATAACAGCCAGAGAGATGTCCACTTTGACAAGGACGTGGTCAGAAGAACCAATTGGTGCAAAGGAAGAGCAGCAGATATTGTCAGGGAAATTTTTCAAAATCAGATCCAGAAGAGATGGAGTACCATTGGTTGAGATCTGGGTAGGGAATTTGACTGATTGAGTCAGTCCCAATGAGTCGCAGAAAGCTTTTGCTGAGGTGTCATGACAGGTGAGAGAGGGACCCACACCTAGCCAACTGGCGTGATGACAATTGAATTCACCACATAAGAGGAAGAGAGAGTTTGCATGAGAAGATAGAAGATGGTCCATGTTTTCGGATAGTGAGGTGTAGATGGAGTCATCACTGTTCGGTGGACGGTACAGTACACATATAAACATGAGGTGGGAGTGGAGGGGAAGCCGAAGCCAGAGGTATTCCTGGGGGTGTGGGGGAGTGAGAGCAGTGCATGGAGAGTGAGGAATAGAGTCTTTGATGAAGAGAGCAACACCTCCACCAGGACGAGGCTCAGGTCTGTCATACCGTAAGAGGGAGTAACCGGGGAGAGATACTTGGGAGTCAGACACGTCTTGGGAGAGAAAAGTTTCTGTTAGGCAGATAATGTCTGGTTTGTCAGTGGCAACCTGTATGGAAAGATCTGAAAGGTTTGAGCGAAGGCCCTGGATATTTGAGGTCCACACTTTTAATGAAGAGGTAGGGGAGGAGGCTTTGGGTGCAGGAGGTGGAGATTGAGGGGGAGGGTAGGACAAGGGACGAGGGGGGGGGAGGTAAGGAGGGTTGTTGAAAGAGTGTGGGGTATTGCAGAATAGCGAGGGGAGGGGGCCGAATGAGGAGGAGAAAAGGCTCTGTGGCGCTGGGGGAGAGGGGGACAAGAGACAAGGAAGAAGGCAGTTGAGGATTTGAGGAGGTGGAGTGAAGAGGTGGAGTGAAGAGATGGAGGTGAGAGGGCAGTGGAGGGAGGCAGCTTGGTGGATGAGAGGGGGGGCAACTTTGAGAAGGATGAGTGAGGGGGATGAAAGGTGGGAGAAAGGTGAGGGGGAATTTTTGAGAGAGGTGAGAGGGAGGCTTGGAGGGAGAAGAGTGGGATGGTTGCTTTGAGAGTGAGAGTGAGGGGTGAGGGGGGTGAGTTGGCACTGAAGTTGGAAAAAAAGAATGGTTGATGGAAAGCGAGCATCCATGGCAAACTGTGGTTTTTAAAAGTTTTAGGTCAGAGATGCGATTTAACACAATTCTTGATGGATGCAATGAAGGCGAATTCAGAGAATGGAGAGAAGAAGCACTGTAATAGTTGGATTTTTTAGGCAAGGAATGAAGGAGAGGTCGAAATGAGAGCAGTCTGTGAAAATAGCAGAAGAGTAGTGCATTGTGAAACAGTAAAGAGTACCACATGTGTGAGAGAGGAAGATGAAGCATTATAAGATAGTTTTTGTTGTTAATATTAAAGTTTGAGAGAGTTCAACAGATTAGGTCATGGAAGTGGAGAAAAAAAATCGAGGAAGAAGACGAGGAGGAAGTTAAGAGGAAGAAGAAGAAGAAGCATAATCGGGAGAAGGTGAGCGTGTTGTTGGGTATTTTTATTTGTTTTTTTTATTTATTTTATTTTTTTTTGAGATAAAGAGATTAGTTGGGAGAATGGGGGATGTTTGGAAAGTGGGGAGGATTAAAATTGAAGGTAATGGGAAAAAAAAAAAAAAAAAAAAAAAAAAAAACCATCGAACACCGAAGGGAACCGGTAGGCCTCAAGCCTAGGCCAAGGCCTAGGCCTCAAACACCAGGTAAGAACGTTGACAAAAATACCTACAAAATAGCACGATTTTTGAAACAAAACCGAACTAGGAACACACAGTAACATGTTGGTGAGAAAATTAAACAGTTAAAACGGGACAAATAACGACCGGAAACTTAACTTTGAGAACGTCAGCAGGGAACCCGGAAGGAGACCTCTCGTCACTCCAAAGAGCGACGGGTTTGCGTTGCTTCCTTCTCTTGAGACAGCTTTTATTAGACAAGGTGAGAGGTCAAGTTGACGATTTCGTATGTACCAGTCTATGACTGCTTGTTTGTTTGCGTGTGTTTGTTTTTAGGCACGATAACTCGAGAACGGAAAAAGCTTCCAATGTCAAATTACACCACGTGATTCAGGAGGGTGATGGCTCGCGCTGATTAGATTTTGGTCAAAATCGGTCAAAGGTCAAGGTCACAGTGAGGTCAAACATTCGATTTTTGAAGGTTTGGTCCAGAATCATCGTAGAAACTTCTGGTTTGCGTCGCTACCTTCTCCAGAGACAGCTTTTATTAGACAAGGTCAGAGGTCAAGTTGACGATTTCGTAAGTACCAGTCTATGACTGCTTGTTTATTTATTTACCGTAAACGATTCCACGATCCACACACCACCTTCAATTATTTATTTATTTACCGAAAACGACTCCACGACCCACACACCACCTCCAATTATTTGTTATTTAAAGTGGGAGTGCCTTATGTATATATATATATATATATATATATATATATATATATATATATATATATATATATATATATATATATATATATATATGTATATCAAATATGTCAATCAAATATGTCACAAACAAATGCGCTAAACAATCGCCAAAGAATACCTGCATGGAACGAAGCAGATCCTGAAAATGTATCTCCCCCCAAGAAACAAAATCAAAGCCATAAACCAACTTGCAGTACCAATGTTCCTACACAGCTGTGGATTAATAAACTTCCCCCAATCAGAAAGTAATAAGTTTCGACATCAAAACAAGAAAACTCCTCACCATCCACAAAAAGCAGTGCATCCCGAGAATGTACCTGCTGAGACAAGGGGAAGGGAGCGGCCTGATGGAACTCAACAAGGTGTACAGAGCGACGAATGTAGGGACTAGTTGAGTATGTGAAAGGCTCAACAGACTATCAGATTCAATTTGTAAACAAACATGAACACAACAAACCTGAAAAATTATCCCAAACTCACCTTGCAAGGAATTTCAAAAAACACGTGCGAATCGAAAATGAAACAGCAAGAAATACAGCCATAACGATTGCAAAAAATGACGAAATACATCCATAAAAAGAAATGTCAACAGAGAACAACAAAAGAGCAGGAAATACAAAAAGAATTGGAGATAGTGGGGATAGACAAAGAAGGCTCATTGGAATGGCTGAGGAGGAGGAGGAGGTCAACTCAACTGGGATGGAGAAGGAAAAATAATAAATGCCCAAAATCAAGGACACCACACGAATGCATTTAAAAAGATAGCAGGACTGAGCCAGACACACACGTTTAGGTTCTGCAAGACAGAAACAAAAAGTACTCGTCACCTGCTATTAGGATGCAAAAAACTATCAGAACACCAACTTAGCACAAAACAAAGGATGCAAAGTGATTCATTAACATATCTGCAAAAATTTCAACATATCCCAGTTCCAGAAAACTCAATGAAACGAGAACCATGGGAAATCATTGAGAATAAGGACGTCATGCTCACGTACGACCTGATAAATCCCATCGAGCGTGAACATAGAAAACAAAGCCTTGCGACCGGACATCATTCTCAGGATCAAAAAGAGAAAGAGAGCATTGCTGATTGAGATATCAGTTCTCAGCGATTTTGGCTTAAATTATGCAGAAATCAAGAAAATGACCAAATAGCAGGACTTCAAAAATGAGATCAAGAGATCTTGGAAGCTGAAGAGCATCGCAATTGCACCACCAGCGATATAATTGGAGCAACAGGAATGATGAAGAAGAACCTAACTGAGATTTTAAAAACCATCCCCGGGAATATTACCACTAACGAAGTACAATTGGAGGCAGTCCAGGGTTTGGTGACGATCCTGAAAAGAGCCCTCGGAACAAAATTTTGAGAACAGCAAAAATGAAACGGCTTGGTCTATAAAACCGTGATCCCTTACCAAAGTGGAGGTGGATACTTTGAGTCCTGGGAGGACTCCATTCCACCTCCTGAAACCCACAAATGGAGATAACAACCGACGACACACACACACACACACACACACCTGAACTTTGAAAAGATGGTTCTGTGTTATTTCCCAATCCGTGTGCCCTCACTCATTTTATATCACTATCTGAAAGCTTTGAGCCATCTCAGTGATGTTTTTTCAGCCTTGTTTTTTTTCCCTTTGTAACTCCCAACCCCATCACCCCTGAGCTGTGTTGTTGCACTTCCAAATACAAAGGACTTCACATACTGCACTGATGAATAGTGTGGCATTTGTGTCGAAAGCTTCCATTCTTTCCTTTACGTTTTTCATTTCCTTTGTGGCTGCAACTTTTCGAGAAACCTTGGCAACACAGCAAATGCTGTGTTCAAATGCATTTCAAATTTGCATCTGACACAGCTCATGAGGTCTAATAGGTTGTGATGTAAATGAAAGCTCGCCCACTTTGGCATTTACTCTGTTAAACGGACGGTTATTGCAGGGAAACAACAATTGATGTGGACATTGGGTGGATAATAATTTCAGAGACCGCTGCTGCGAAAAGTAACATTTCAATATAGGTGTTATAATTTGCAGCACTGTGCAAAAGTTTATGTTATTCCAATGACATTCATACTTTAGGATAAATTAATGAAATTATCAGTGATAACAGTCGGATGTGTTTATTATTGTAAACTAGCTGAAATACCCGGCGTTACCCAGGGAAATTCAATGAAAAACTCCAATGATTAAATTTGTGTTGTTGACACGGAGGTGTGACTATCAACCTTTGTAAAGCAATCTTTTAAAGAACAGGCCCATGTATAAACACTCTGATAATTACATTTGTGTTGTTGACAACAAATCATTAGAACCTCATCATACGATCTTCATAATACATACTGTATTACTCGATCGCTCCTGGAAAAAGAAAAACGCAGGCAGCGTATAAGCAGAGGTCACGATCAAGGCTTGTCGGCCAATTATCTGGTTTTATCTGGGGTCAAGGTTTGTTTTTATCCAAACATAACCCTCGACCTTCCTCTGGATGAAAGAAAGAGAGGCCGTGCAAAGTTTGGCCGCACTGGTTCTTGCAGGGTCCGAATGTATAAACAAACAAACAAACTTTATGCTTTACGAGCAAATACAACCCGTCACTTCGCTGACGGGGGTGTGAAGGGGGGGGGGTGTGGAGAAAGAGAGAGGGGAGGCAGAGAGGATGGAGGGAAGGGAGGGAGAGGAGGGAGGGGAAGCAAGGAGTGGATGAAGAAGGGGAAGCTAGAAAGGGGGAGATAGAAATGGAAGAAGAGTGAGGAAGGGGGGTGGAATATGGGGAGAGCGATGCCACACACAAATCATTGTGAAACACTGCGAGAGAGAGAGAGAGAGAGAGAGAAGAGAAGAGAAGAGAAGAGAAGAGAAGAGAAGAGAAGAGAAGAGAAGAGAAGAGAAGAGAAGAGAAGAGAAGAGAAGAGAAGAGAAGAGAAGAGAAGAGAAAAGAGTTCTGCATCTTATTCAGAGAAGGGAGTGAGGAGGGGACAGACATAGTGACTGAGTGGTGGGGGGGGGGGAAAAAAGGGGGATAGGTGAGGGGTGGAAGTGGTTTAAGCAAAGAGAGTGTTATGTCATGCTTAATGGCAAAGCACAGATAAAGAAAAATCATGTCAGAACAGCTGTACACACAACGACATAACAGAGTTCGTAAAGTTAACCGCTGGCACATCTGCAAAAACTTTAATATCCCAGTTCCAGAAAATTTGTGGGAACATTAACCAAAAGCATGGATTAAAAACATGGAAGTACCGCTCACATTCGACCAAATAATCCCATCAATAGTGAACATCAAAAACAAAGCATTGCAACCAGATATCATTCTTAGGTGCAAAAAAGAGAGAAAAAGGCATTGCTAATTGAGGTGTTAATACCAGTGGTTTTGGACTAAACAATGTAGAAATCAAGAAACTGACCAAATACCAAGACCACAAGAATGAAATGAAAAGATCCTGGAAGCTGATGAACGCCAAAGTTGTGCCAGTGATGGATGGAGCTATGGGAATGATGACAAAGAACCTCACAGAGATATTAAAAATCATCCCTGGGAATATTACTACAAACAAACTACAGTTGGAAGCTGTCTGGAGATCAGCGACGATCCTGAAGAGAGCCCTCAGCACAAAACTTTGAGAACAGAAAACTTCACAGCTTGGTCCATGAATCGTGACCCCCTTACTGAAATAAAGGTGGATACTTTGAGCCCACCCTGGATACCGGGCGTAGTGGCGTGCGCCTGTAATCCGGCTACTCGGAGGCTTGGGTTGGAGGATCGCTTGAGGACGGGGGCTCTGCACTGGGCAGGGTGTAGAGCAGCCCGGAATCATGGCGAAACCCAAATCCTGATCCCTGTGTCGTAAGAGGCGATCAGGGTTGCGTCAGGAAGGGCATCCGGCGTAAAACCTGTGCCAAATCAGTATGCGGATCATAACGGATGATCCGCTGTGGCGACCCCTAACGGGAGCAGCCGAAAGATGAACAACAACTTTGAGCCCACCCTGGGAGGACTCCATTCCACATGCTGAAACTCACATTTGAAGATACCAATCAACAACCCCCCCCCACACACACACACACACACACACACACACACACACCTTGTGGGTCTCTGTTTCACCTCCTGAAACCCACCCACATGTGGAGACAGCAGGCAACAGTAACTTGCACGTACACACACACACACACACACACACACACACACACACACACACACACACACACTTGAATACTTTGAGACCTGGGAGGGCTCCATTTCACTTTTTGAAACCCACATATGTAGATACCAATCAACTACACACACACACACACACACACACACACACACACACACACACACACACACACACACACACACACACACACACACACACACACACACACACACACACACACACACACACACACACACACTGCCTTTTATTAGTATAAATATATTAGATAGTAGAGTACCCACCAGGTGGGTCGAGTTTGCACATTACTTGCTGAAAAAAAGGATATTCTGTGTTTTGCAAGAAGACTATAGATGTTTGCGTGGTGTGCATGTAAACGGTTCCAGATGGTTCTAATAGTAGTTTGTGTCAAAGGGATTGAAAGGGTCTAATCTCTCAAGCATGTAAAAAGTGTCGAAAACCGTCCAAGTGGTCTAAAACTCTAAATGGTTAAGAGCCCAACCTGTCTAATCTGTACGAAGGGTGTAAGAGTTATAAATGGTGTTTCGGTCTAAGGGGTCAAAAGGGACTTTAGGGATGGAAAGGTCTTAAGGTTCTCACGGTCTATAGAGTATACAAGTTCTTAAGGGTGAAGGGTTCTAAAGTGTCGAATGGATCTTAAAGAGAAAATGGGTCATAGGAGTCTTAGGGGTCTTAAAGGTGTTCGAGGTCTTAAAGGATCTCAGGGGTCTTAAGAGTCTTTGGGGTCTTAAGGGTATGTGTGGTCTTAAAGGGCCTTTGGGGTCTTAAAGGGTTTTCAAAGGTCTAAGGGGTCTCAACAGTTTAAAGGGTCGAAAGGTTGAAAAGGTACATTCCAATATTACACAATTAATAGACGTACGTACGTGGAGTCAGGGTGAAACTGACATTCAAACAGTACATAATTAGAGATTATCGTCACTGGCTTCATAAAGAGCATTACGTATAGACAGAGTCTTAAGAAGGGTCTTCAGAGTCTTTGAGGTTTTTGGGGTCTTTGGGTCTTGAGGTCTTATGGGTTTTCAGAGTCTTAAAGGGTCTTTGGGGTTTTTAAAGGCTGAAGTGGTTGATCAAAATACCCTAAGGAGAATCCCCGGGTCAGACTTGGTCTGTGTGCCAAATGTGGTAATTGTTGGCCCAGCGGCCTTTACAAAAATACGAACGTACAAACAGACAGACAGACAGACAGACGACAACTTTTACTTTTTAGATTAACAGTCTTTATAAATGTGCATGAAACAAACTGCTTCAGTAAATAACAATAACGGTGTCATTTTATAATATCAGTCAATACTTTGTGTGTCCACCCTTTGCCTTCTTGAGTGCCATCATTCTTTTGCCCATGCTTCCAGCAGAGGTAGACCATTCAAGCACTCTTACAGAAATATTGTTCCAAATATCCTGGAGTACATTACACAGTTCTGCAAGGTTGTAGGTTAGTTGGATCCATCATGTTAGCACATGCATGCAAAGAAAACGGCGTGGTTAAGCAATTGTTTAATTTTGTCTGTTTGTCTGTGTCGCTACAAACGTTAATTTATGATCGAGGAACTACTTGATTTCAAATGAATGTTATATTTTGAACACATCAGATCGGAAAACAAACCTGTCGTTTAGCAGTACTTTGGCTCTGAATTTGACCCAATTGCACATGTGCAGAGAGGAATGAGATTTTTTTTTTGTCTGTCTGCCTGTCTGGCAGTCAGACAAAATTGAAAAAAATCATTCCATACAGGAAGCCTACTGTTTTTTACTGACTCATAAGAAGACACAAACAACAGGCACAAATAACTTCTGTCATGTTTTAAATAAGGCAGTGTAATAAGACACTGTGTCAATGGCATTAAACTTCCGGAATTAATTTTCATACGACATTTAAAAATCATTATTTTAACTTCAATTGAATTATATACTTAGACATTGCAGAACACAAATCTCCTTATTGTCACTTTCAAAAACCTTTAGCTTAGCAGTACTTGGCCTAAATATTATGACATTTTACATCTCGACCAATGAAATTCGCTGCTCGCAGACCCAGCCTGTGGCGTATTGGCATAGAGCGTTGTGGGGGCGTGGAGGAGCTGTGATGGTAGTCACGTGTCTGCAAAGCATATAGCTGTTCTCGCCCGCTAGGGACTTGTAGCACCAGTAGCAGCATGTGGTATCATTAGCAGTGTCTTGTAGGTCGGGTGCCTGTAGGGTGCATCGAGTGCGTACTAAAGTGGAGTTATGGGCATCCTACGCCTACCCTCTCGCTCGAGGCAATAAAGCGGAGTTGTGTTACCCTCCAGCTCGTGTCTGCCTGTTCGCACCTCTGCCACGACACCACAGTTTGGCGACGAGGCTGTTTCGGATCGACGTGTGCAGAGTGCCTGTTTTCCTCGGTATTGACTTTAAGTCGTTGCCGGAGCAATTGGATTGTAGGGCACACGGAGCGCCGGGAAAATCATCGCAGCTCGCGCGGTACGAGTTCGATCACCTGGCGAGGAGCCCAGGGGAGTGCATCGCGAGTTTTGCCGCACGGGTGAGGCATCTCGCCGTCACCTGCGAATTCACGTCGAATGGACGGCAGGCCAGGCTCGAAGATCGTTTTATTTCTGGTTGGCAAGAGTCAGAATTGGTTTCTGCAATGCCACGGCTAAAGGACGAGGACATTACATTCAACTCAGAAGCGGCGTCGGCCGTCGAGCAGACTCTGAGGGATGCCCGGCCCCTCGATAGCCAGAGCATGACGGGTGTTCCGGAGGTCCGCGCGGTGTACCAAACGCCCACGGCCGCACGCACAGTCTTCGGTGCGGGTCGTGGCCAAACGTTGCAACGCGGCCAGTCGGACGGCGATCTGAACACTCAGGGACACCTGCTACCGGAACGAGGTGTTGTGGATGACGTACTCTTTTATGTCCCGGGTCGAGACCTGCCGCCTGGGCAAGGTTTTGTGGATGGAACGCCGATTGTGTTTCAAGTTGATACCGGAGCGGCGGTTTCGATCGTGAGCGAGCGCACCGCTCGTGCACTCCCCGGTCTACGCCTTTTCAGGTCTACCCTCGCATTGCACACGTATACCGGTGGAGCGCTACCAGCGGTTGGCAGGGCACACGTCTTGGTCGCCCATCAAGGTCAGCGGGTCGCGCTCTCGCTGTTCTTGGTGCGAGGGGAGGGGCTCGCCCTTTTGGGTCGGAGCTGGTTGGCCCGCACTCAACTAGATGGGACGGCGCCAGTCATTCACCTTGGACGTCCCGTGCCGAGCCGATTAGAGGGTCGGTGGGAGGAGGTTCCTTTTTCGGAGTTCGTACCTTCAGGTGCGCCTGTGTCTCCTTCGGGCCCCGTACCTCCGTTTGGGCCCGGGCCTCCCTCGAGACCTGAGGGCGAGGTCCCAGTGGCAGGGGCCTCGGCGATACAACATGGGTTTCCGTTCATTGCTTCCTGGAACTACGATATACGGTTCCGGAGCAACGGGGAGCATGCCAGCTGCGACAGGCTCTCGCGCTTGTGCTGCACTCATGATACAGTGCACGCCCGTGTCGTTCAGGCGATTTCAACGGGGGATTGAAGCGAACTGGTCGCATTCAAGAAGTTCGCGGAACGTGACCATCGACGGTGTCCTCTCCGACGTTCAGATGAGGACCTGCACGCAAGTCGCCTCAACGTCGTGACAACCAAGAGGCTTGCACGCAGCGTGGTTCACGATTTGTTAATTGTTGTATGTTTGATTCTCGCAGCACGAGTGATTAAGCTTGGCATTATAAAAGCAAATGCCGACGGTCCGCATGTGAGCAAAATGTGTTTGATTGGAATCAATGCTTTCTTTGATGTGAAGAACTTGCGGACAATCGTTGTGAATAAAGAGGTCTTCCAGATCACGGTCTTCGATGACAGTCCGCAGTTTGCGGCAACCTCATGTGTTAGAATTATACTGTGGGAACACGCTGTACGTAAAGAGAAGTTTGCATCTGCGCCAACGATGTTTTTGCTACTTTATGACATTGCTATGCATCCAGTCTATGCTGATTGTCTGTATGGACGTGTGTTGAAGTCTCGGCTGGATTTGCTGCGACCTAAGGGGTCGGTGGCAGGGGCGGTGTTGCGCCCGGCGTTGGTGCGCGATTTTGGTGTGGGACGGCTGGTAATGGAGCCGGCTAATTGCCTGGTTCAAGTTGATGGCGGGGAGCCGGGGCAGGTTCGCTGTTCAGCGTCACCCCCATCCCTGATATTGCCAAGGTCAGACGTGCCTGGCGCCATGGAGCGCAGACCTTTGATCTCGCCAAGGTCAGCCGTGCTGGCGCCCGCGGGGCTTGCAGATTCGAGGTGTTTACCTGATTCGGTCCTGTCTGAGGGAGATGTGCTTGCTTGTCGACCGGGGGCATTTGATGGTGCCGGGGGAGGTTCGCTTGGGGTGTCACCTCGACCTCGCCGGAAGGCGTGTAAGCATGGGCCGCCTGGGGGCGCTTCTACAGTCCACTGCATTTGGAATTCAACTCACTCGCACCAACACGTTATATGATGTGATGGGGATAGAAGGGTGTATTATGTGCCAGATTACAACAATGGCATTATTGTTACAGGTTGTGCGGATGAAGCACGCTTTTATTTTGGGCCATCTCATCTGGATTTGATTCTCAGCCCGACCATCACCCCTGGGTTAGATCAAGTGATGTGGTACTTGGAGGATTTTACATGATTGATGTCATTTTGTTCCTCTTTGCTTTTTTGTATCGTAGTATGCTTTGCCAATTATGCTTGTCATTATGATTGTCATTTTATAATCATACTTTTAGGAGGGAGGAGTGTGGCGTATTGGCATAGAGCGTTGTGGGGGCGTGGAGGAGTTGTGATGGAAGTCACGTGTCTGCAATGCATATTGCTGTTCTCGCCCACTAGGGACTTGTAGCACCAGTAGCAGCATGTGGTATCATTAGCAGTGTCTTGTCGGCCGTGTGCCTGTAGGGTGCATCGAGTGCATACTAAAGCGGAGTTACGGGCATCCTACGCCTACCCTCTCGCTCGAGGCAATAAAGCGGAGTTGTGTTACCCTCCGGCTCGTGTCTGCCTGTTCGCACCTTGGTCACGACACCACACAGCCCACGTCCTTTTTTCTCTCAAGATGCCCGTGGTAAGGTGTTCTATGAATTCTCTTTTTTATTATTGTTATTTAAATCAGTCTGCACAGTGTCCAATTAGAAACACTAACTTTAACCACAGGTTGGACACATCATAGCAGAGAGAAATGTTATCACTAAGAGCTACAGGCACCCTTCCCTTGTGGCTCTGCACTGCTCCTTCCAAACGGCAGACAACCTGCACCTGGTGTTGGACTACGTCAATGGTGGCGAGGTAAATGTGAAACAAGCATTTATAAAATACATTCCCATGACTGATTTTAAAAAATAATAAATTTTCCCAATATTATGATCGTTATCATTCATTATAGGGCATGTTTGACATCATACGGTATAAAATCATGTGTTGGTCGAGCAAGGAAACGACAACAGCTTTGCCTCTGGTATTCTTTAACTAATTTAATTTGAAATGCGAAATACTTAGAGAATAGCTGATGTGAATTTCCCATGAGTAATGTCTGTGCCTCAAATACAATTCGCTGAAATGCATGTGATGTCCTATCATATTGTTGCAGCCGTCGGGTCGGCCAGGTGCCCTGTCTGAATCCCGACGAGCCGTATCAAAAGCAGTCACGACGGCTGACCGACCTTGTCACACCGAGCTGGATCACGGGCCTGTCTGCCACGATACGTAGCTCCAATAGAACCACCAATGCAGTCAATGTGTCATGCTGATAGGTGCCGAACACCCACTACTCGAATGGCAACTGAGCGCATTAGCACTACAAAGGTGAAAATAACCCAAACCTTTGCACAGTATTGTGCATTCCAATCAAATTGCTGGTCTTGGATTTCATTGTAGGGTGATCACAACATGTGCTTGTCCAGGCAGTGCATCTGTAAAGTAGGAGTGAAGATGTACAACAAACTGGGTCCAACATCATGTTCTGGATTCCAGAGTGGCTGCCAATCTTATCCAAGTTCGACGTTCAATATGTGAGACCATTTATTGAATAGTTATTCCTAAACCATTATATTGTTGCGGTCTTCGCGCCCGCCGGCGTGCGACGGCCACGTAACTCGAATCGCGGCACGTCGCCCACCGGACGGACAATCCAGTCGTGACCCTCTCGGACTAACGCCGGGAACCAGTCACGGGTGGACCTTTCGGTCTCACCGCGATCGAGCCAATCAGCCCCCGCGTGGGATAGGGTTGCTCGCCAAATTCGAACTACCTAAGTACCCACGCGGAGGGTAGACCGGGCGATCGCACCTCGCCGCAGGTCGACTTCGGACACGGGCCACTTAAGCGACCCGTTCCGTTCTATCAGAATAACCGAGCGGTGTTATCGTCGACCTCGACGGTTCGATTAATTATCGGGCGTATTCAGCCCACTACCAACCCTTTACGTGAAGCAAGATGGGGATTCAATGGAGGAAAAAGACGAAGCGAAGCGGGAAACAGTTCAACAATAAAGCACATTTATTCGCGGCACACGGGAAGCACACAAATACAATTCCACCAAATGCACACAAAAAAGAAAACACAATTCCATTTACACAAAAAGCAAACATAAAAGTGAAAACACAGTGCAGAGCTAATTCCGACTACCGAGCACACGGCAACACTTATACAATTCTACTTCACAGACGGCGCCGACAACACATACCCAAAACCAAGGAAAAGAAATCCCCCAAGAATGAGGTAGGCCTGGGGCCGAGACCTGGTCGGGCCTACCCGTCTGGTGATGAGACGCGGAGCGGCGATGGCCCCGCAACCCGCGGGCCTCGTGGACAGTGCCTGGCAGGGGGTGGGAACGGGGCCCCCGCAGTCGCACTATCTCAGCGCGAGGGGGGAAACAGGAGGGGGTTGCTGATGCTCGGGGTATAGAGGATCTTTATTATGTGCGACGGCGTCTCCCACCTCGGCCAGGTCGCGCTGCCGGCCTCCCTCGGGCGCGCAGCTCCTTGCACGACGCGAGCACCCCCTCGTCCGGTGTCGCCGCCTCTCCACAGCTCGTCCCCTCCGTTCCGACTTCAACGCACCCACGACGAGCAGCTCCACCGCCCGCGAAGTCTTGACTCTCTGTTCCGACTCCTTCGCCTCGTTCCGACTCCTTCGCCTCCGTTCTGCTGACTCTTTCTCGTTCCCGTTCTGCTGACTCTCTTCTGACTCCTTTGAGACTCCCTTCTTCCTCGTTCCGACTTTTACGTCTCCTTTGACTGACGAACACCGTCCTTTTATCCCCCCGTAACTTAAACGCCTTTGACCCCCTCCCTTTGACCTTTCACCTCGCTCCCCATTGGCCCGAGAAAAGTGGGCGTGAAGGCTTTTTGATCCACAAATTTGCATATATCGATCGCCCTGGGGGCGAGGCCAGTCGCCCCTGGTTCACCGATTGGACGGCAAAAAGTGGGCGTGTGTCGTTTTCGATCCGTTTTTAAGCAGAAAATCCGTGGTTTTGTACACGCTGTTCGACGCGCGTTCTGCATGAGTCCAACACCGGTACCCACAGCGGGGCAAGAACGGTGGCGATGCTACGGTTGTGAGGTGTGCGTGAAGGTCGTGGCGGTTGTGGTGAAGCGGTGGTTGTGGTCGGTGGGTGATGTTGTGGTTGTGATCATGGCGGGTGGTCCAAAATAAAGATAGTAAAAGAAAAACGGCTATCCTGAAGAGTCGCAGCACGTATAAATGACATGTATTCCCACTAGACAACGGGTTTGGGCCTAACTACACATGCACTTACCGAGATACCTCACCTAAGGGACCTGAATGGTGGTTTGCGAATCTGGTAACCACAACACTACCCCCTTCCCTTTTTACAGACTCGTCCCGAGTCGTCAAATTTTCGTGTGCCATCATGTGTAGTTTTCCCCTAGTACACTTTACCTACGGATCCCTGAGTGCGACATTCATGGTATTCGTGTCCCCAAAATAAATAACCTGAGGGCTGCGTAACTACCTAAACAAACTCACTCACACGGACGACTTAAATAAAATTGCCGGCGCTAAGACATACATGCCGGGGGCGCACTCATATGTACAGTACATCTTAACCTTAACTTACAAATCTTACACTAAACCATGGCCCAGGATCATTGAACTCTGCAAAAGAAAGCAGTTAGCAGGGAGCCAGGCTGCCCACATGCAGTCTCTGACTCAAACAATGCAGGTGACAGGGAACGTGGCTGGCTGCTCACACGCAGTCCAAGGCCTTCCTTTTTGAACTGAACTCAGTGAACCACAACGGTGCTTGGGCTGCACAACGCAGTCTCCGTGCCAGCTCAAGTGGCACACGCAATGAGCACAACGAATGGATGCATGAACACAAACACGGTGCACGGGCCGCCACTGCAGGCCCGTGTTGTAGCTGCCAACAGGGCAGTTCTTGCAGCTTGCAAACTGTTGCTTTCAGATCCTGGCGCACATGGAAATGAACAGGGGGGGGCAAAGCAAAAATTGAACGGGGGCTGGTGAACAGGGGCAGTGGGCATGGCATGGCAAAGGCAGCAGGCAAACACAGCCCGCAGAAGAAGGCCGCTGCAGGCAAACACAGCCCGCAGAAGAACTGGCCGGCACAGGCCTCGAAGAAAAACAGCCAGCAGATGAACTGGCCGGCACAGGCCTTGCAGCACACAGCTGCCGATGAAGTTGGCCGGCCTCCGCCTTGAAGCAAAACACGGCCAGCCGATGAAGTTGGCCAGCTCTTGCCCTTCAGTGGAGGTTGGTGGAGGGAGTGCGGTGGTGCTGGCCACTCGGAAGGCGGGCTCGGACCTCCCTACCTGTCTCCCTCCCAACCTATCGCCTTTGCCTGTCACTGTACATACCCACTCCCTTAATTTGTCAAACCCCAATTTAGCCCCAACTTATTTTTTTGTTGTTTTTATTTTTACTTCCCCTCTATAAATCGTCCCCTAACCCCCTTTATCGTCTTTGTTCGGCTAACCTATTCTGTCACCTAGCCTACTCCCAACCCTTACGTTCCCTTCCCAGAGGGGAACAAGGGAGAGCTAACGTCCTGTGTCGAGGCCCAACTCAAGCCTCAGGATGGCCTCCCCAGAGTTCAGCGATCTAACCCAAAGTGGGTCCAGCGGCCCACAACGAGAGCGAGGGGATGGATGGTGCGGAGGGGTACATCTCCTAATCTACCCTAACCATTTAACTGTTAAACTACCCCGGGGCTTTCAACAAGCGCCTCTCGCTTAAACTATTGGTTCTAACAACCCAGATTCCCGTCGCCTGTGTTGGTGTCCTCACAATTTCGGGCCTCGCCCCCCAATTTTCTCTCCGTGCCCTCACACGGTCTCCTGGCTGGGACACGTGGCTCCCTTTGGCAGGCACGACCCTCTGCCGAATCTCCCGCTATGGCACCCCCGGGCACTACACTGCCTCCGAGCCTACCAGCTCCCTAACACCGGGGAGTGCCCCCCATGGCACCTCCCCTGAAACGCACACGTGGCAGGCCGGCCTCCCGGGCCCCTTTCCGAGGGTCACCCGTGCCCACTGCACTGCCCACGCGGCTAATGGCGCCCGGGCCCCCGCACCAAGCAGGCGCACCCGTGCCCACTACTCTATCCCGGCCCCCCATGGGCCCTTGGCCTACCGCGGCCGACTAGCCTGGTGCCCGGGGTACCCACTCAGCGATACTCACCTTTCGCAGCCACGCTCCCAAGCCCGTCAACAGGGCTCCTGCACCCCTCCAAATGGGTCTCGAGCCTACTTTCCCACCAACAACAAAACGACCTCCATTTTCAATTTGACTAACCCAGCTAACTCACTCTACACTGACCCCGGGGGTCCCTTGGGCGGGAGTCACTCCTCCCCCCAATCACTCATCGCACCATGCATTCCCCATTCACTCCATACACACAGACCCGCTGGCCTCACTCACTCACCATGTACTCACCTCACAACTCTCCTACTCTTCAACACACACACCGCTGAACTCTGCCATCCTTCTAACTACATCCCCTAACTAACTCGTGCTCCCACGTCGTCCCTTACACTAAAGCACGTTCCATTTAACACTACGTAGCTAAGCTACGTCCCCACTACACATCCAAAGTCTGTCTCTGTCTCCAAATAAATCATTTTATTTCCCAACCTAAATCTGGCTACAATCCCTCTAACTAATCCATTCCACGGACTCCATGAGGACTTACCCCTGCCCCATGGAGTCGGTCTAACTAAGCTAACCCTTCCCCCTAACTAGTTTTCATCCTGTGCCCAGGTCAAGGGGGGTCTTTCACCCCTTGCCCAGGAATCCTGTACACCCGAAAGTGAGGCTTGTTTTTCCCCTTTTTTTTTTTTTTATGCCCAGCACCTGCGCGGCAACTCAGAGCTCGCGCACTTTGCACCTGCCCGTGACGTCATGCAGCTGCACGTGTTCCTCGTCCCTCCTTGGACGGGACCATCCGGCAGAGATACCCCTCCTGCCGAATTCCAACCCCACGTGCAGCCATGACGTCACCGTGCGCATAAAAAAAAAAAAACACAAGCCACACGTCTCGAGGGGTTCCCCACGCGAACACATGTGCTTTGCCCGTTGGAGCTTTACACACACGATCGCGTGGAGAACCCGTCCGGTCCAAATCCATTTACCTGCCTAACTTTGTCCGTCCGCGGGATCGGCAAATCCACCGCGTGCGTTTCCGGACCAGGACTTCACTCTCGCAAGCGAGCACGTGGTGGTCTCGTGCGTTGCACAGCACGAACCGCGTGCTCACTGCTGGGTGAACCCGGCACGGTCCTCGAAACAACTACAGCCGCTACTCGGCTTTCTCTCCTCTGTCGCCGTCTCCGTCTCCATTCCACACACGCATACCTGCGTGTTCTGGCCTTACACAGTCCACACCATCACATTCACACGGGGAGACGCGGCTGCGTGCTCCCGCATGCCAACCGACATCTCCCTCTCATACCGCTCTCTCACACACACGGTCTCCCTGGCACACAGCGACCTTGCACACGGCCGTTCACTCACGCGTGCCTCACTACTCACACAAACCTTACTACTCACACATGGTGCTCCATTCACTCGCGCGGGGGAACTCACCCGCGGTGCCTCACCCACACACGCGAGGGCACTCAACCGCTGTGCCTCATCCACACACCGTGCCTCACTCATACACGCGGGGGCACTTAACCGCGGTGCCTCATCCACACACGTGGGGGCACTCACCCGCGGTTCCTCACTCATACTGGCCGTTTCACTCACACACACGGCCTCTTCCATACACGGTGCCCCATCCACAACCGGCGTGCTGGGAAGCACGCACTCTGGCACCATCGCCACCACACCACTCACACACGGGGTCGCTTCCACACACGGGGACGCACTCACACCTTGCACCACACACACAGGGACAACCACACTGGGGATTCGTGTCCCCACAAGGGTCTCCGGGGCCTCTATACCCCCAAGCTCTCCGTGCACCCGTCCACAGCACTCGTCCCCTCAACCTCGCAAAGCACGACCGAACTCACCTGGTCGTGACTCGCCTCAAGGCATACTCCCTCCCCTCGTTCCTGGAGGAGGCCATCCAGCTGCTCACACCGGGTCCCTGCACGCTCCGCGAGCTCACCCCCATTATCCTCCACTACCTCCGTGTGTGTGTGTGCGTCACTTACCCCGTCCTCATCGTGTAGTCTTCCCTCTATTTTTTCTGTCTCCCGTGTCTCTGCCAACTCTTCACCCTTTACCTCCCTCGTCTCAACTATTATTTCCGTTGTCGTCACCTCGTGTCTCGTCTCACACGTTTTGGTCTCCCCATTTAATTTTTCCCTTTCGGTCATCGTCACGACCCTCGCCCAACACGTTCCACGAATTATTTTTTTACCCGCCTCCACCGCGGGCCTGTCAGCCGTTGCACCCCCACCCAGCTCGTTTGCTCCCACACGTGGAGTCGCCATTTTAAGCTCCCTGCTCACTGCCTTCATGCCCGCCTGCAGGCATTGGCCCATGTTCTGCGTCTCACCCCGTAGCTCTTTCATTTCTTCCCTCATTTGCTGTGTATTCGCATCCATCGTCGTTTTCACTTCATTCATTTGCTTGTTCATTTCGTTTTTCATTTCATTTGTATTTGTATCCATCTTTTCGATCATTTTCGCATTCATCTTTTCGTTCATTGCCGCCAGCATGGCGGTTAGTGGGGCCATGTTGGATGCACTCAGCTGAGTCGTTTCGGCAAGGGTTGGGGAAGGGTTTTGGTGGAGAGGGGGGGGGAAGGTGTCATACACCGCGGCCGCTACCGCACCCACCTCGGGCCCTGGGTTCAGTTGGGCGAGTCCGTGTTCCTGCACAATCAACATTTCCTGCTCGGGGATTCCATCCTGGACCATGGACTCTACATTATTACACATATACATTTCTAATACCCCCGGCTCCCGCTCGCCTTGAGACGCCATCTTGCTTCTCGTGAAGGGTTAATTTGCTCGCTCGTAATTTGGAGGGAATCGGGGGTCGCTTCTCTCACCCCTGGACCGATTTCCGTGAATTTCGCTGGAGACAGGAGAGCCTGTTGTCCCGCTCTCCAATACCAGTGCCGCGAGGGCGATGGTGTATCCCACTTCTGACACCAGTGTTGCGGTCTTCGCGCCCGCCGGCGTGCGACGGCCACGTAACTCGAATCGCGGCACGTCGCCCACCGGACGGACAATCCAGTCGTGACCCTCTCGGACTAACGCCGGGAACCAGTCACAGGTGGACCTTTCGGTCTCACCGCGATCGAGCCAATCAGCCCCCGCGTGGGATAGGGTTGCTCGCCAAATTCGAACTAGCTAAGTATCCACGCGGAGGGTAGACCGGGCGATCGCACCTCGCCGCAGGTCGACTTCGGACACGGGCCACTTAAGCGACCCGTTCCGTTCTATCAGAATAACCGAGCGGTGTTATCGTCGACCTCGACGGTTCGATTAATTATCGGGCGTATTCAGCCCACTACCAACCCTTTACGTGAAGCAAGATGGGGATTCAATGGAGGAAAAAGACGAAGCGAAGCGGGAAACAGTTCAACAATAAAGCACATTTATTCGCGGCACACGGGAAGCACACAAATACAATTCCACCAAATGCACACAAAAAAGAAAACACAATTCCATTTACACAAAAAGCAAACATAAAAGTGAAAACACAGTGCAGAGCTAATTCCGACTACCGAGCACACGGCAACACTTATACAATTCTACTTCACAGACGGCGCCGACAACACATACCCAAAACCAAGGAAAAGAAATCCCCCAAGAATGAGGTAGGCCTGGGGCCGAGACCTGGTCGGGCCTACCCGTCTGGTGATGAGACGCGGAGCGGCGATGGCCCCGCAACCCGCGGGCCTCGCGGACAGTGCCTGGCAGGGGGGTGGGAACGGGGCCCCCTTGGTCGCACTATCTCAGCGCGGGGGGAAACAGGAGGGGGTTGCTGATGCTCGGGGTATAGAGGATCTTTATTATGTGCGACGAGCGTCTCCACCTCGGCCAGGTCGCGCTGCCGGCCTCCCTCGGGCGCGCAGCTCCTTGCACGACGCGAGCACCCCCTCGTCCGGTGTCGCCGCCTCTCCACAGCTCGTCCCCTCCGTTCCGACTTCAACGCACACGACGAGCAGCTCCACCGCCCGCGAAGTCTTGACTCTCTGTTCCGTCGCCTCGTTCCGACTCCTTCGCCTCCGTTCTGCTGACTCTTTCTCGTTCCCGTTCTGCTGACTCTCTTCTGACTCCTTTGCGACTCCCTTCTTCCTCGTTCCGACTTTTACGACTCCTTTGACTGACGAACACCGTCCTTTTATCCCCCCCGTAACTTCGCCTTTGACCCCCTCCCTTTGACCTTTCACCTCGCTCCCCATTGGCCCGAGAAAAAGTGGGCGTGAAGGCTTTTTGATCCACAAATTTGCATATATCGATCGCCCTGGGGGCGGGGCCAATTCGCCCCTGGTTCACCGATTGGACGGCAAAAAGTGGGCGTGTGTCGTTTTCGATCCGTTTTTGAAGCAGAAAATCCGTGGTTTTGTACACGCTGTTCGACGCGCGTTCTGCATGAGTCCAACACCGGTACCCACAGCGGGGCAAGAACGGTGGCGATGCTACGGTTGTGAGGTGTGCGTGAAGGTCGTGGCGGTTGTGGTGAAGCGGTGGTTGTGGTCGGTGGTTGATGTTGTGGTTGTGATCATGGCGGTTGGTCCAAAATAAAGATAGTAAAAGAAAAACGGCTATCCTGAAGAGTCGCAGCACGTATAAATGACATGTATTCCCACTAGACAACGGGTTTGGGCCTAACTACACATGCACTTACCGAGATACCTCACCTAAGGGACCTGAATGGTGGTTTGCGAATCTGGTAACCACAACAATATTAACATTTAAGGGTGTTCTGAATGATAGTAATTGCATTTAATTTAACTGAACTTAATTTGTAAATCTTGAAATATTTGTTCACCTAAAATAAGAACTTCATTAACCTGTGAGCAATTGACCGATTTATCGGCTCCCTGGATGATCATTTGGGCTCCGTTCTTCCGAGAGATTTCGACCCTTTCAGGCCAGAACCTTTCTGAACACAGGTCCACAACTGCGGGCCGTGGATCTCCGCCAGTAGGTCTACAACTTCTGCTGTGTCCAGTGAGTCAACCAAAAATTCAATTGTACTCGTCACACTTTCTACTTTTTTTTTTTTTTTTTTTTGTATACCTTGGTCGAGGCTCGTATGAGAGCTAACACACAACTCACAGCAAGGAGGCATGAGACAAGAGGGGCGGGAGTGGAAGGGACAAAACAGTGGGGAACAGACACATGAGGTGAACTGTGGAAGGGAGAGGGATGGGGATGGGACGGGGAACATGGCGAAGAGAAGATGGACATTTCAGGGACTTTCAGGAAGGAAAGCAGGAGAAATGAAGGCAGTGGGCTTGGGTGGATTATCGGGGGCAGAAAAGATCGAGGATTTGGATGGGGGAAGATAAGAGGTGGTGGTGAACAGCTGTTTTGAAAGCCTGGAGGGAAGAATGAGAAAGAATAGAGTGAGGAAGTTTATTCCAAAGGCGGGAAAAAAGAGGAATGAAAGAGTGAAGATGAGCAGTGATTCGTGATTTTGGTAGTTTTACCAGAAGGGGGTTGTTGGCGGACCTTGAGCGCCCTGTGGAAATGTGGTGGGGACAAATCGCAGAGAGAGCAGGGGGGGCAAGGCTGGAGAGGAGTCGGTAGAAGACAGAAAGACCACCGACCAACCTGCGGTGATTGAGTGAGAGGCCCAAAGACTCAGCTTCATTGCGGGAGATGCCGATGATCTTAAATGCCCTGGTTTCGACAGCGTGAAGCCGAGAAAGGTGGGAGGCAGGAGCACCAGCCCAGAGGGGAGAGCAGTACTCCATCAGGCTACGGACAAAAGCTTTGTAAGTGGTCAGGAGCTCAAGAGGGCCGAGGAAGGACTTAGCACGACGGAGGATTCCCAGTCGGCGACTGGCTTTTGAGGCGAGGTTGGAAATGTGACTTTCCCAGGAAAGGTCATGGCAGATAGTGAGACCTAGAAGCTTGAAAGAAAAGACTTCTTCCAGAGGATTGTTGAGAAAGTGGATGGGGGGTTTTGTAAACGGTCCTTTCGAAGAGACATAGTGAGAGTGTGAGATTTGTCTGGATTGAAAGACATGTTCCACGTGTTGGACCAGTTTGTGATTTTATCCAGATCTGCAGTGAGTGAAGAAGCTGCTGCTTGCCGGTCTGAGGGATGACAGATGGTACGGCAGAGGGTGGAGTCGTCGGCAAAGAGAAATAGAGGATTTTCCAGAGAGTCCTAGAGATCATTGATGAAAACCAGAAAAAGAACAGGGCCCAGAACGCTACCTTGAGGAACTCCAGCCTGCACAGGAAGAGGGGATGAAAGAACTCCATTTAGGGCCACACGTTGACTGCGACAGGAGAGGAAGTCTGCGAGCCATGAGTGGAGATGGCCTTGAATACCATGGGAAGAGAGTTTGGTGAGTAGGGCAGGGTGCCAGACTATGTTAAAAGCACGTGATATGTCCAGGGATACGGCTCGGATTTCCTGTTTGGCATTGAGGACCTCCATCCATTGATGGGAGAGCAGAAGCAGCATATCCAGGGTAGAGTGACCTGGTCTGAAACCAAATTGATGATTGGAAATCAAGCCATTGGAGAAGAGGAAGGATTTCATATCTGAGGCGATGATGGATTCCATCACCTTGCTGATGATTGGGAGAAGGCTGATTGGTCTGTAGTTATAGGGATCTGTTTTTGCACCTTTTTTATGCAGGGCAGTGATGTTAGCAGATTTCCAAGCAGATGGCAGATGACCTTGGGCAAATGAGAGGGTGAATAGAACAGAGAGAGGGTGAGCAAGAGCAGAAGAGCAGGCTTTGAGGACACATGGGCTGATGCCGTCTGGACCGGTTGCAGAATCTGACTCAAGGTTTGAAAGCAAGCTCTCCACCTTGTCAGGAGAAAAGGATACAGAGTCCAGGGACAGTTGGGTGCGACTGGGTAAAGTGGGTAGAGATAGTGATGGGTTTAGGACACAAGATTTAGCTGCAAACACCGAGTTTAGACATTCAGCTTTATCACGTGTGGAATCAGCAGTGCGGCCATTTGAGGTAAGGGAGGGGATAGAGGGGGAACATACACCAGAAACAGATTTGATTAAACGCCACCAGGATTTTGAGGAGGGAGAGAGGTTTGAGAGTTCAGACTTGAGATGAGAAAGATGTTGTTTTCTGGCTCTCCTGAGGGTAGCTGTTTTCTGGCTGAGGTATCAGTAGATACACACTTGTTCCGAGCTTTGTGGAAAGAACTGAGATTGCCCTCAGTTGGGTTTGCTTTCCATGAGGCAAAGGCAAGTTGTTTCAGGACAACTGCCTCGCCACAAGCTTCAGTAAACCAAGGGCGGGAGGAAGGGTAAGACAACTGAACACGAGAGGGGATAAATCTGTGCATGAGGGAGAGCAAGTTTCTTTGAAAGAATTCCCAGGATGAGTTGATGTTTGAGAAAGTAGTGATAGGAGACCAGTCTGTCAGTTTGATGGCTGCTCGGAGACCCTGCCCGTCGGCTTGAGTGAAATGCCAGACTCGACGGCGGTGAGGTGGTTCTCTGATAACAGCCAGAGAGATGTCCACTTTGACAAGGACGTGGTCAGAAGAACCAATTGGAGCGAAGGAAGAGCAGCAGATATTGTCAGGGAAATTTGTCAAAATCAGATCCAGAAGAGATGGAGTACCATTGGTTGAGATCCGGGTTGGGAAGTTGACCGATTGAGTCAGTCCCAATGAGTCGCAGAAAGCTTTTGCTGAGGTGCCATGGCAGGTGAGAGAGGTACCCACACCGAGCCAACTGGCGTGATGACAATTGAAGTCACCACATAAGAGGAAGAGAGAGTTTGGATGAGAAGATAGAAGATGGTCCATGTTTTCGGATAGTGAGGTGTAGATGGAGTCATCACTGTTCGGTGGACGGTACAGTACACATATAAACATGAGGTGGGAGTGGAGGGGAAGCCGAAGCCAGAGGTATTCCTGGAGGTGTGGGGGAGTGAGAGCAGTGCATGGAGAGTGAGGAATAGAGTCTTTGATGAAGAGAGCAACACCTCCACCAGGACGAGGCTCAGGTCTGTCATACCGTAAGAGGGAGTAGCCAGGGAGAGATACTTGGGAGTCAGACACGTCTTGGGAGAGGAAAGTTTCTGTTAGGCAGTTTCTTGTTGACAGACAAGAAACTTTCTTGTTGTTTCTTCTTACCTTTCTTGTTGGAGGATTTAATGCATTGCCATATCTGTCTATAATTCCAGCAATCTGTGTGTGTCCACTGTTTCTCGACAACCATTGGTCCGATCTCATTGAAACTTACCAGTTATATTGCTGGGGACCTGAGGATGTGCCTTTTCAAAGTTTGATATGAATCGGACAAGTCCTTCCCAAGTTATGGCCATTTATTTACCAACCAATGACATGACACGTTGCTGCGGCCATTTATTTACCAACCAATGGCATGACACGTGGCTGCGTTGGCCGGTGCACGGCCGGCCGACGATGACATCACGGGCCATGCCGGTTACATGGCAGCGAATGTCATGGCAAGCAAAGACAGGGAGGTAAACTTGATTTTAATTAACTCTGTGTGTGGAAGTGTGGTTGTCACGAGAACGCGAGAGCGAAGGAACGGCCTATGTGGTTGTCGTTTCTAGCTCGCGGTTTGAAAGTGTTTTTTTATTTTTTAATTTTTTTTTTTTGCACGTACGGGCACGTGAGAGCGAAAGAACGGTCTGTGTGGTTGTTTCTGGCACATGGTTTGAAAGTTTTTTTTGTTTGTTTGTTTGCACGTACGGCGACGCACCTATGGGCACGCACTAATATTCATAATCCTCATTGCACATTCTATTATATATGACAATGCATTAAATCATGCACTTTCCTTATAGATTTTACCTACATTATACCCAGCATGTCCATTTTGCTTAACACTGAATCGAGCTGTTATTTAAACATAGAAATTACACACACACACACACACACACACACACACACACACACACACACACACACACACACACACACACACACACACACACACACACACACACACACACACACACACACACACCGTTGGTCAATTTATTCATTCATTCATTCATGTGCAGAACAAGGCTTCTGCAACACTCATGGAATGCCTCCTACCTGCCACGTTCTTTGCGAAAAGGGATCTTAAACACCAAAAATATCTTCAACATCCATCAGTGTAAGCAATGCAGGCCGACGGATCCCTGTTGCTAACCGGTGAACACGCTGCCTGTAAAAACCCAAAGTGAGAGTTTCATCATCAGGTTGAGAATGGAACCCAGACGAGGCACCTCAAAGGGGAGTCTGCCCCCTGTGAGCCATTCGGCCAACCTGACAAGCACTCATTATCACATGTTTGCGAGAAGCATGAGTGTTAATATGCAAAACACTTGTAATTAAACTGTTGCAAGTTGTGAACAGATGTTATCCGGCTCATGCAGGGCTACTTATGTTAAAAACTTTGAAGGTTCCTTCCCAAACACTTGCTCACCTATATAAAAGGCAAAACATTACGTTCAACGAATACTAACATTGCCTTATCAGCAGTCCTGTTTGAACCAGCATAAATTGCTTTCACTTCAACAATATTTCAAGTTAATAATTCACCTGGTAAAAAAAAAAACAATTATTATTATAATTAATATTATTATTATTGGTTAATGGAAACTCAAGGGTTTGCTTTCATGCCAAACAAGAGTGAGGATTGCCGATGCATGGCTGGTCGCATGATGTAAATTTACAAGTTTGTGTGATGAGAATCGTGTAGGAGACTTTTCTTTCTTCCTTGTCAGCAAATGGCAATGTGCAAAAAGACGTCCAGATTGATAGGGAAAGAGGCCAAGATATCAGGGTTATCAACAAACAAACAAGCAGTCATAGACTGGTACTTACGAAATCGTCAACTTGACCTCTGACCTTGTCTAATAAAAGCTGTCTCGAGAGAAGGTAGCGACACCAACCAGAAGTTTCTACGATGATTCTGTACCAAACCATCAAAAATCGAATGTTTTGGATGTTTGACCTCACTGTGACCTTGACCTTTGACCGATTTTGACCAAAATCTAATCAGCACTAGCCATCACCCTCCTGAATCACGTGGTGCAATTTGAAATTGGTAGCTTCTTCTGTTCTCGAGTTATCGTGCCTACAAACACACACACACACAAACAGATGATGGAAGTCATCAATATACTTATGAAATCTAAAGATTTCGTAAGTAATAAAATAAAATAAAACATGTATGTACCATGGTTGGGGTGGAGTGGTGAGGGTGGGGAGTGAGGGGTGAGGATCACTAAAAATAATAAAATTAAAATGAGACAGAGAGAGAGAGAGAGAGAGAGAGAGAGAGAGAGAGAGAGAGAGAGAGAGAGAGAGAGAGAGAGAGAGAGAGAGAGAGAGAGAGAGAGAGAGAGAGAGAGAGAGAGAGAGAGAGAGAGAGAGAGAGAGAGAGAGAGAGAGAGAGAGAGAGAGAGAGACAGACAGGGACAGACAGAGAGAGAGAGAGAGAGAGAGAGAGAGAGAGAGAGAGAGAGAGAGAGAGAGAGAGAGAGAGAGAGAGAGAGAGAGAGAGAGAGAGAGAGAGAGAGAGAGAGAGAGAGAGAGAGAGAGAGAGAGAGAGAGAGAGAGAGAGAGAGAGAGAGAGAGAGAGAGAGAGAGAGACAGAGACAGACAGGGACAGACAGAGACAGAGACAGACAGGGACAGACAGAGAGAGAGACAGAGACAGAGAGAGAGACAGAGACAGAGACATCAGTATTTTTATATGAACTAGTCATGCCTACCAGTCATATCGCTAATGCATTTAATCAAAAGACAGCATGTTGTACTTCACAAACATATTGCATGCCTATCTATGAGGCTCAATGAGGATGAACAATGAAGTAAAATATGTGAAAAAGTTTTTTTTTTTTAAATAATACCATCCATGACTACCAGTGTTACCTCTGCCATTGAAGGTCGACGGAAGTTTTCACCCTGATCTGTTTGCATGTGTGTTTGTGTGTCTGTCTGTGAGCAGGATATCTCAAAAAGTTATGAACAGATTCTGACGAAATTTGTTGGACATGTTGTGTGTCTGACAAGGACGAAATGATGAGATTTTGGTGAAGATCCAGATTCAAATGTGAGAATTTCTTTATTTTTAGCTCACCTGGAACATAGTTCTAGTTTCGGGAAGCTTATGGGATGGTTCCGAGAAGTCCGTCCATCAGTCAGTCCGTCTACAAATACTTGCAACTTCTTCTCTGAAACTGCCCCTGATGTGGATTTTTTAAACCCACCTTGTTGTGATCGTTGTCCTCCTGAAGGATTCTGCCTGGCCGATTGTGGAATCCTATTTGACTTCAGGCAGAGTTTAACGTTTGTCCGATTTGGTTATAAAATCCTGCATAAAACCCATTTACACTGAAAACCGATGTCCACACAAGTCCTTCCTTGTGAAACAATTTATTTTCTAATTATACACCATACACTTCTCACCCTCGTACAATGAACTTACGAATCCCCATTGATTGCAATATTATTTGGTTCTTATTTCATTTATTCTTACTTTAGTTAACAGTTAGACCAACCCGATTCAATTCACTTCCACATTGCATCAGAGAGTTTTATTCTAACTTGGTACTTGGTCAGTTCCAAGGAGTACAAGCCACTGAGATTCTAATACTTTCTCAGGTACTTGCACTGAAATAATTTTACATTTCAAAGCATTTTATACTTTCATGAGAGAGTGGTGGGGGCTATCAACCCAGACTGCAGACGTGTCCTTTAAACGAGAAGCCACTTCGTACATTTCTAGGCAAAGGTTCGTTTGTCATCAGCTCGGTCACTCTGCTCCAGAACAACACATTTCTTAACATTTAGGGTAAAAGTCTTTTGGCCAGAAATGACAGCCAATTCAACTTGCAGCATAAAAGTTACATTTCTAAAACTCCATTTGTTACAATTTAGAATACATTAATATAAATTTTTCCCCCACACCCCCCAAAATAGGTATTTTCTTTCATCTCTGAAACCACACATGCAATTCTGATGAAATTGACCGCAAGCTTAATCACCTGTGATGTGCCAAAGTCTGTTCATGGTATGAAAAAAAAATCCATAGGTATTTACTTTCTTCTTCGTCACATATTTTGTCGGTCATCCATGCCTACAAGTGTTTTCCTGGTTATCTTGTCCAGCCGCTACCAGATGAGCACCCAGGGGTATTGCCCCTATTTTTAAAATAAGTGATTCTTCACCATTGAGAGATGGGGCCAAAATTGATATATGGCATGTTATCTCAAAAAGTTGTGGATGTATTATGACAAAGCTTGTGGCGTCACTGTGGCCCGTGTTCCCCGCCCCATCCCTATCCATTCCACAGATCTCCTGTCTCTGTTCCCCACTGTTTTGTCCTTCCCTCTCCTGCCCCTCTTGTCTCCTGCACCGCTTGCTGTGCATTGTGTGTTAGTTCTCATATGAGCCTCGACAATGTATGCAAAAAAAAAGAAGCTTGGTGGATGAGTAAGGTCGGTAGGTGACTAAACAAGCTGATTAGATTTTGGTTAAGGTCCAGATGTAGGTTTGACCTATCCATGGGAAACAAAAGGTATGCGCTCTACCGAGGGCTGTTCGAGTTGTTTGTAGGCTCCTTCCATGTCCTACTGAGGGGTTTCTGCTATCTGTTTGAACGGACAGTAAACCGTTTGAAGCACTACGTTAAGCTTCAATTCCTGCTTCTTCTTCCTCAATCCTGGAAAAAAGGGCTTTGAAAACAGGGACCTTTGAGATTAAACGGACAGTTTTTTGTTCCAAGTAAATCGATTATTTGTTTTCCAGTCGTATCAGTTGTATTCCAACAGGTTTTTCAAGCAGCAACACACACACACACACACACACACACACACACACACACACACACACACACACACACACACACACACACACACACACACACACACACACACACATACACACACACACACACACACACACACACACACACACCTCATTTTAGTAATACTAGTGGACCCAGTGGTCTATTGGACCAAATTTCCATTGGTCTTCACAGCCTTGTAGCATACCTGCCTGCCATACTGCTTGAGAATTAGCTTACCTTTTCACCAAGATGAGCTTGAGCTAGGGCGGGGATTATACATTCATTATTATTATTGCTAAGTGATACAACTATTATTCTTGTTGTAAATACAGGGTGTTCCATAAAGACCCGGACAACTTTGGTTGTTCATACATGAAGTACCACAAATGATACAATGCCACCCTTTTTGTTTTATATGATACAGAAACTCATAAAGTTTTCTTTATTTTCAGGTCTGGTGCTTTAATTTAAAAGAAAATGGCGACTCCACAGGAGACAGCTCATTGCGTCGAATGGTTCATCGAGATGAGATCCGACACACAAGTTCAGCGTAACTACCGTACAAGTTATGGGAGGAATCTGCCATCACGGACTGGTATCAGAGAAGTTAATTAGTCTAATCAACTCAGGAGATCATGAAGATAATTTCGGTGTGCCATATTCCACATCAGAAAGCTCCAGTAAAACTCCAGAAAAAATATGACGTATACACACACACACACACACACACACACACACACACACACACACACACACACACACACACACACACACACACACACACACACACACACACACACACACACACACACACACACACACACCTCATCCATTTATAGTAGACTAGCCGGAAGCCCGTCCCAGACGGATTCGGTTCATTCAACCACCCTCACCAGCTCACCCACATTCGAGGGACATGGACTGGACAGGGCGTGCTTACCCCCGCCTACTCATCCCCCGCCCCTGCCCCATTCCCACCTGCCTTCAATTTGCTTACCCCCACCCAAAAATGTAATTACCCCGGCCCCGCCCCACCTCTTCAATCCCCACCCCACCCCCGTCGCTTGATTCCCCGCCCCCTGTCCACCCCTCACACTCAACCCCACCTAATTCACCCCAGCACCCGCCCCATTTCCCCCATCTCCCGCTTTCAATTTGCTTACCCCCGCCCAAAAATTTGCTTACCTTGCCCCCCGCCTCTTCACTCCCTGCTACTGTCTATTCACCCCCGCCCCCGCCTCTTCACTCCTCGCCCCGCCTCTTCACTCCCTGCCCCCGCCTCTTCACCCCCGCCCCGCCTCTTCACCCCCGCCCCGCCTCTTCACCCCCGCCCCCGCCTCTTCACCCCCGCCCCCGCCTCTTCACCCCCCACCTCTTCACCCCCGCCCCCACCTCTTCACTCCCTGCCCCCGCCTCTTCACCCCCACCCCCACCTCTTCACCCCTCGCCCCTTCACTCCCTGCCCCCGCCTCTTCACTCCTCGCCTCCATCTCAACGAAAAGTGTTTATTCTGCTTCAGAGTTCAAAGTTGACTATTGCCACTATGTGCGATGCATTCTTACAGGTATGAGGTTTCTTCCAGTCCAGATCACAGTACCGAGAAAAACATGACGCGACCGCCAGGAGGAGCACAAAATTGGTCCTTCAGTATTAATATATGGAAGATACAATGTTTCTTGTTACATATTTTGTGTCAAATTCACATTCTGAGGTAGTCAGCATGTGCAGAAGAGGGTTTTACATTGCAGACGCTATTTTCGAGGAGTGGAATTACACCTCTCAGCGGTAACGGTCTGTCGACGACAAACGCCATGACGTCAGCGAATGACCGATGATGTCATGACGTACTGACGCCTCTCAGCGGTGACGTCACACGTCGCCATGTAAACGAATGTAAAACGAAAAGTGTTTATTCTGCTTCAGAGTTGAAGGTTGACTATTGCCACTATGTGCGATGCACTCTTACAGGTACGAAGTTTCTTTCAGTCCAGGTCACAGTACCGAGAAAAACGTGACGCGACCGCTAGGAGGAGCACCAAACTGGTCCTTCAGTATTAATATATAGATACTAGCAGAAGCCCATAGCTCATAATGGGAGGTTATATATTTTTTTCACAGTAAAAACAAATTTGGAAGTGATCGAAGCAGTCTGTTACCTATACACCGCCTGGGTTCAATTATTTTGTCTGACTGAAAAAATTGTATTCCCGTCAGTTTGGATTAATTTCAAGCAACTTTTCCATAAAAAAATTCTCCCCAAGTTGTGTTTCCATGTTTGGGACAGACAGATAGACAAACAGACATTAGCCTACCAGAGGGGTATTCGTGGGAAAATCACAGGCATAGATATGTATGACATTTGGACATCTTGAATTCGATGCTGCATGTAGAGTTTTACAAAATTGGTACTGGCAATTCGTCTGATCCAGAAATGATGGAAACTACACCATTTATTTCCTTCGCATAATATGTGAAGACATGTCTATAGGTTAGGTTAGGTATGGGATAGGTACCGACATAGGTCCTGCACAGGTACCGACAGTACCACACCCCATGATCCAGTAAATCCATGACTCCCCAGACCTGATCCAAATGTCTATTGACCTCTGGCTCATAACCTGCGGAGAACATGTCTATGTACTTGTGAAATGCAGTTTGTGATGTGTAATTCCAAATCATGTAAAAGGTGACTTCAAGATCTCAATTATCCCCTCCTCCTCTCACACACACACACACACACACACACACACACGTGTCTCCCCCCCCCCACTCTCTCCCCTCCCTCCTCCCTCCTCTATCCTCCCCCTCTCTCCACCCCTCCCTCCCTCCGGGAGGAAGTACTTAGTGCGTGTGCACAGACATTGGAAACGCAAGACGGATCTGTGCGTCACAATGGTCACGTGGTTCTCTTTTTCTCCCATCCAAGCACGTGAGGTCTCATCGGGGGCAAATTTGTCTTATCAATGGTGTCCACCTTATCGAGGGTCATTATAGAGACCATGTTTCTTCTCCCTCTTGTTTTCTTACTTATCATATTTGCATACTAACGGATATATACCTGTCAAGGATGGGTGGTGGGATGGTATGGGTTTTGGATGGGATGGGGGTGTCGAAGAAAAACAGCAGCAGCAATCCAGTGACAAATGACACAGGAACTTCACAAGGAAAATAGACATATGTGTTGGCCATTCAGCCCATCATGCCTGCATGACATCAACACCACACAAATTTATCAACACCAGATCCAAAGAAGTGATAGTCTTACCTTGGCAGTGATATTCATGTCTCTGCCGGCTGCGAGTCAGAGGTCAATAGACGTCTGGGTCGGGCCTTAGGAGTCATGGATTCACTGGATAATGGAGTGTGGCGCTGTTGGTACCTGCGTGGGAGGACAAAAGTCCGAGTCTTCAGGTCCTTGGTGCTTCCAGTCTTGCTCTATGGTTGTGAGACTTGGACTCTGAACAAGGATCTGAGACGGAGACTTAATTCCTTTGGTACCAGGTCTCTTCAGAGAATCCTTGGCTATCGCTGGTCGGAATTTGTGTCCAACGAGCAGTTGCTGAGAGAAACTCAAATAATATTTGTTACCTGCATAGTCCGTGAGCGTCAGCTGCGGCTGTGTGGACATGTGGCTCGTTTTCCTGATGCTGATCCTGCTCACCAGATTCTCTCAGCGAGGGAGTCTCGTGAGTGGTGGAGGCCAATTGGCCGACCACGTTCCTCGTGGTTGCAGCAGGTTGATCAGCATCTCAAGGAGATGGGGATGGGCCTGGCATCTGCCTGGGGGATGGCCAGACGGAGGCCCCTGGAGTACCGGCAGAAAGTGGACGCAGCGACGCGCTGCTCTGGCGCATGCTCCCAAACCTGACCTGACATCCAAAGAAGAAAATGCAAATTAATTAATTTATTTTTTGTGTTCTAGTTTTTTTTTTAATTTATCTGTTTATTTTAAGTTTTTGTTTTTGTGTTTTTTTTATTTATTATTAATATTTTTTTGTATTCAGTATTTTTTGTAAATATATTTTTTCTTCATGTAAACCTCCACTCATGATGTCATCCAGGTGGAAACCCATGTGGCAATTTTGTGACGTCATCCATGTGGACAAATCTTTGAGAAAAGTCCATACTTTTGATTACGCCGAATGGAATTCTCAGTATATTTTGATGCCATAATCAGAATTGGAAGACTGATGATTATTACGAAGTTTGGTGAGGATGCCCGAAGGGTTAATAAGGGATGGGATACAAAAGAGCTTGATAGACGGACACAATCACAATCCATAAAAAAAAATTGTATTTAAAAAGGAAAATAATTAACTTGGAAAGGAAATCTTGGACTGTTTTGTGATTATCTCGTGCCAAATCCTTTTTCATCGCTTCACGTATGAAGTTGATAATAATCAAATCCGATGTAATAATGTTATTCATCATAATATCAAAAGATGCCACTCTTCATCAAAATCTTTTCGATTTGAAGATATGTCAAAACACACCTTAACACATCCATCTATGATATTATACGAGCAAATACAACCCGTCGCTTAGCTGATAGGAATATTATTAAGGGGGGTGAGGGAGAGAAAGAGGGAGGAAGAGAGGGGAGGGAGATGTAGGAAGAGGAGGGAGGGGGAGCGAGGAGGGTGTGTGAGCTGGGATGGGGGTGAGGAAGGGCAGAGCAAGGAAGGGAGGAAGAGTGATGATTGTGGGGTGTGGATACACTGTATATCTTACATCCAGCATCCAACAACAAGCCTTGTGAATTAGGCTTTTTGACATTAATCTCTTTTTCATATTTTAATTTTGTAAATGTTTCTGATGGTTTCATATTCGTTGATGTGTGAATCGTGTCATTATACTTATCCACAATATCCTGAATAAAATATGACCATTGTTGAGAACCGAGTTGTGTGAATTTTTTACATAGTCTCTCTTTTAAAGTATGATTAAAACGTTCAATAACAACCGCTTTTACTTCATTAAAGGTACTGAAAATGTAATACTGTTATTTTTTAGAAAATTCATAAATGTCTTGTTATAAAACTTTCTACCCTCATCAGTCCACAATTTTTTAGGTTTTCTCTTACTTTTATTAAATATCTGTTGAAAGGCTAACATAAGAGTATTACCTGTTTTGTTTTTTAAAGGGAAAACCCACGCATATCTACTCCTCAAATCAATAACGGTTAAAGCATAATTGTACCCCTTATCATTATTGAGTTCAATCAAATCAGCTGACCAGATATAAATCAGCTGACTTCCTTGGAATAAACTTTCCTTCTCTGAAACTTTGTGAATATTGGTTTATGTAATTCATCAGCTAATTGCTCTTCAATCTTAAAGACATCATTAGAGCCTATAAGTTTTTTGAATTTCCAAGTCCAAGTTTCAATTTAGCACTGTTCATCTTCTTCACGATGAACCCACCAACTTTTTCTCTCAAGGTTGGATTTTGTATCACAGACAAATTATACAACATTTCTCTATCGGCTTCATGTTTTTTGTCCAACTTTGTGGTATTTCCATAATCAATATCGTGTCTCATGCACACTTCAGCAACCCTATTGATGGGTTTACTCCATGGTTTAGGATTGTCTGCCTCATCTTATCTTTTATCCAAGTTTGTGCCTGGACCACAGAAAGAATACCCTGGTATTCCAGTAGTTGTAAATTTACTTCCTGATAAAAACTTTTGTACGTCTCCTCCATGTTTGTGTTTGGAGATAAATTGACACTTTTTTGAACCACACACCGAACATGTACCTTTTTGTATAACCCTATTATTTTTACTTTTAAAATTTGAGATATTTTTAGTATTAGTTTTCTTTTTCCATCCGAGACAATAACTCATTTATTTATGAGAAAAATTCCTGCAGAGTGCTGAAACTTTTTTAGCTTCCAACATGCACATTTGAAACTTAATTTTTAAAACATAAAGAATCCTTAGAAATGCCTTCACTCTCTCCTCCATTTATTTAATAAAAAAATGAAAAACTTTAATTAAAGTCAATATCTTGTCCTTGAAAAAGATGTCAATAGTCTTGTCAAAAATATTGCTAATAGACATCAATTCTTTGTTTTCCTCCTCAGTACGTTGAGATTTATGTATTTTCTGTAATACCTCCAATCTTTTTTGAATCTCACTGGTTTCCATATTTATTTATTCTCGCTCTTTCCTCCCTCTCCTCCTTCTCTCTCTTCTCCCACTCCTTCTCTCTCTTCTACTTTTCCTCCTCTTCCCTCTCCTCTTCTCTCTCTTCAACTCCTCCCTCGTCCCTTACTATCCTTGAATCACTTACACCCCATACGATATCATACATATATTCATCAGGATTTCTTGTTATTCCTGTATCCAAAATAAATTTTTTACAACAGGAAACCAATAAAATTTCTTTTGAATTTCCAAAAGAGCCTTACGTTTTCTTAACTTTAGAATTTTTTCATTATTTAATATTTTAATTAAATCCAAAGTTGTTGGTTTATCAACATCAGCATAATGCCAATCTTTAATTGAAAATACCTCATTCTTATGTTGTAGAACATATTTATTAAATACCGAAAACCCATTTTTTGAAGGTATGCTTGGACACAGAAATGATAACTTTCTTGAAGCCTTCTTGCTGTCATTTATGTATTAGAAAAAAATGACAGAATAATTTTAGACACGAAACACCTCCCCATCTTCCCATAGTTAAATCATTTTGTATTTCCTTACTTATTATATATAATCCTGTTTTTTCTGTTTTCATGATATAAACTAGGGCAAAACCATTATTATATTTACCCTTATTAAATTCTTTTATTGATTGTTTACGAATCGTGCTTCCACAAAACTCATTCTCTATACCAAGTGGATAATATTCTTTCTTACGAGACTGATTAAATTGTTCCAGGTCTTCTAGGTCAATTTTAAATGACCAATTACAGTAATCCCCCGCTATATCGCGGTTCACCTATCACGCCCCCGGTTCATCACGGGTTTTCCCTTGGAACCTAAGTAATTTTTTCTGGGGATTCCCCCGGTATATCGCGGTAATAATATATAAAATATAAATTATTTATGCAATAAATTATAACGCATGGTGCTCGACCAGTCACACAAAGCACGAGACAAACCTTCACTTGTGAACTTCGAATATTTTCTACGTTTTTTCTCCAAGCCCTACGATGCCGCCCAAACGCCCTGCACCTTCTAAGGCTTCTGGCAAGGAACCGAAGCACCAGAGGAAGGTCCTGACGCTCCAGGAGAAGATTAAAGTGCCCGATATATGCTTCGGGAAGGAAAAAGGTTTTGCCGCGGTTGGACGAGCACAGCCAAACTGACCAGACCAGACAAGTCGATCTCCGGCACCTCAAACCCGATCATTGCCAAGCCGACCAGACTAGACGAGTCGATCTCCGGCACCTTAAAACCGATCATTGCCAAGCCGACCAGACCAGACGAGTCGATTTCCGGCACCTCAAACCCGATCATTGCCAAGCCGACCAGACTAGACGAGTCGATCTCCGGCACCTCAAACCTGATCATTGCCAAGCCGGCCAGACCAGACGAGTCAAATTTTTTGGGAAACATCCATTCATCACGAATTTTCAATTCTCGCGGGGGGGGGGGGGGTTGGAATGTAACGCCCACAATAAACGGGGGATGACTGTATGCCCTAAATCATTCATGTCATACCCCCATTGTTCTATTCTTATGCAAACGATATGCCATTCTTTATAAAAAATTATTTTAATTCGAACTGTGAATTCTGTATGACCTGGAGATAAAATCAACACTTCTCTCTCTTTGGAATACACGGCCATTTTATTTAAGGATATATATTGTGATAAATCGCTTAATCTCACCAAGTCATTCGCGTCAGTTGGGCTTGGATAATTATTTTTTAATTTTTAAGCATTTTTCATATTAATATTTTTTGTTATACTATATTTCTGTCGTTCAGCCTGTGCCTTTGTGTAATCATTTGATAAATCAATATCCAGTTCTTGGGATACACCAAAGACAGAACCATCTTTACCAACATAAGTCATTTATATTAGATTAAAAATAATGTCATAAAAAATTGTATTTTTGTTGAGTTGAAATAACACATATTGACATAATTGACCACATCACTTGGAATTTAATTATTGGACTTGAAATGTTTGATAAACACCATTCTGTAAGAATTTTAAGACTTCAACAGGTGGTGGAAGACCAAAAGTATCAAAATAATATTTGTCTTGACTATTAAAAATACAAACCCAATGAGAACTGTTCCCATTATTATCTTCTAAGTTCATTATAATATTCTTTGTATGTTTCGGCACGTTTGTTAATTCATCTCTCATACAAATAACCACATTATGAATTTTTAATTTCTTCCAATATTTTACAAGTTGTAAATTTCACGTTGTATTCTTTCCAAATTCTTTAAACCACTCATCAATGCTCATTTATTTATTAGAAAGATAAAATGCATTACCCCTTTTAGTTAATTTTACACCTGCTTGTGCGATAGAAGAAAGCATATCACCAACGAATAATCTCGCTTTATCAGGCAGACTTTCAAGTTTTTCAGCAAAATCTACAATTACACCACTTCCACTAATTTGTTTCTCCAACACTTTGTTATGTCTTTCCAATTATTTTGGAGCCCGGAGTGGAGCCTTCCTTTCGTTGGCAGTTTTCACCGCTGTTGAAATACCACCCATCAATGCTCCAACCGCACTTAAACCAGCAAATGAAGGAATTAGAAATGGGAGAAATCTTCCACTCGTCTCTCTTCTTGAATATTTTTTCAACATTGGTTTTGCCATTTTAATTTTAAGTGAGCCAGTATCGTTGAAGATTTTACCCTGTTCTCTTGTGAGCAAAAAATCAATTCTTACTCCTCTTTTTCTCTGAATTGTATTAACGTTAATCGTACAAGGCTTTTGATTTTGAACACAAGATGATAGTTTATGAAGATTGATTTGATTAACATATACCCCAGTTGGTACTTTGCAACTCATTTATTTAACAAAAAATTATGTGAGACTAATCATCACACCATTATCTGTATTAATCTGCAATTCCGTTTCTTCCAAAAGCAAACAATATGTATCAACTTCTTCACTCTCTCCTCTTTCAATGTATAGGGAAGTATCCACTCGATTCGACTTTATAGTTTCCTTTTGAGCACTCAGATCAAACACATAGATTGTATACAAACTTTCAAAAAGCTGCATTATCCAAAATAGGTTCTTTATTTCCATTACTTTCACACACCTTTTGGTAAGACTTGTATGCTTCAGCAAAATCATTTTTTTCCCAATTAATTGCCAATCTATCTCGTGGATAAAATGTTCCATCTAGAGAAACGTGAAGTTGTTTCACCTTAGCATTATCACTCAATGCATACTTCTTATCAGTAGCAGTATCGCCATCTGTTTTTTTTTTTTAATGTTCCACAGATATCATGGCGTTCCTTCCAGAACACCCAAATTCCATGCGTAAGTGGTTTGGTTTAGTTTAACATGTTGACATCTTCTTTTGAGGTATGATACACTGAGTGGTTTCTTTGAGTTAAGTCTTCTGTTCAACTTCTCTTCTGTTTTAAGATCCGGGGTATATTCACTAATATACCAACTCATTACATCAATTACAAATTTATTCTGGGCACCAAAAGCAATAGCAATACCAAAAAGTAATCTATTTTCATTATCATTCCTTTGTTGTTGAAATCTAATTTTAAGACTTTGCAGAACTTTATCATGATCACAAAATCTAAATATACCTTTAAGAGGAACTGCCACAGTAAAACTATTAACTGCTTTTGTATCATCATTATACATTCCTTTCCTTTGAGTATATCCAGGGTCTGTGTTTGTTCCCGTTGACATATCAGAAATAAAACCTTCGACAGCCCCCTTTCCCAATCTATCACTGAATGAATATCGTGTAAATTTGATCATTTCAGATACAGCAGAGACATAATCAACCACTTCAACTTATTGTGTTCCAATGTACAAACGCACACTATCAAACGTTTTCCAGAAGAAATCATTCACGAGTGTAGCGTTTGTGTTATTCCCAGCCTTAGTGAATGTAAATTTACACAACAAGAAACTTTCGGATAGATTCAAATAAGTTTGTTGATTATTTATTTCAAAACTTTTTGTACCATTTGCATCCCAGTCTGTTCCAGTTATTGCATTTACCTTGAAGTAATCTTCTTTTTTATTGGAGTTTGAGATGATAATAGTATCATCCAAATCATAGATACTATCAATTGCTTCCATACTTGTATTTATTTTGGAAAAAAGATGTTAAAACTTTTGAAACCCTGACCCAAGTATTTGAATTATTTTCTGTCGTTCTTGGGGAGACAACTGAGTTTTGCCTTTCTTAATTTCTTTTATTGCTTGTAATTTATGAGATTGCTTTTGGGCATCTTTTATGCTCTTTACAGCACCTACTACATTTCCCACAGCAGAAGCAGTTGAACCAATTAGGTCATTATGTTTAAGAATAGTTGAAACGATACCCATCAGAGTATCAATTATCCTGTCTCCACTAAATTGATGTCCGACACCCTTTGTCTCTTAGGTTTATAGTATCCTCTACCAAGATACATACCTTCACCCTTGTAGTATGGGGAAAGGAACATCCCATCCCCTGTAATTATTTTGTATTTTCCCAACTCGTGTTTCCTCAAAATAACCATTGTATTTATTTATTGGAAAACTTCATGTCGGTTAACTCTGATGGATATAACTTCTCCATTAAAAGAAATCATACGATTATCTTGGTCGGTTATCCTAAAATTTACTCTGTGTATGGTTTTTCCTGACACAGGGAGATAAATCAAATTTTTGGGTTCCATATTGAATTTATAACCAATTGGGGTTGAGTATGCGCTGAATGAAAATATTGTATTTGTTTTTATTCCATCGTTATATCAAATCACAGTGAATTATTACCGAATTTATTCCTGAGGATATTTGAATGACATTATCACTGTAAAACGTCCCATTAGTTTCAATCTTTTTTGAGGAGAAACCCAATAACTCTCAAAATGAATTATCAATTGTGAAATCAACCTTGTAGTTATTTTTAAGTTTAATCGTTGATTTTGAAGTATGTTTTTGAATATCTATAACAATATTTTTGGGTTCATCACCCTGTTCTTTCATAAGACGAACAATTTCGGAAGATATTTGAGAAATCTCATATGCTCCGGGTGAAACTGTTATCGTTTTGTCTCCACTTCCCGGATTATAACTAAACTTGTCATTTTTCTCGGTTATATTAAATAAGGTATTATAAGTTTCCATGGACAATAAAGATGCCTCATATTCTTTTGTTGGGTCAAGTTGTAGTGGGTATGGGAATTAAGATGTGTGGTTGTTTGTTGTGAAATTAAAACTAAGGATTGTGCTTCTCATCTTATTTAATATGAGATAAAATGTCTTTTTGATATTTATGAAGTATTTTCATGTTCATCAACTGGTCTAAAATGGCTGATGCTTCATTAAAACAATTATTTCCAGCCTTCTTACTCCCTAACAAAAATAACAGTGTATTAACTAATTGTGATGGGTCATTTAGAAGAAAACTAACACCTGAACCAAGGATACTTAAAGCCTGAATAATGTGTTTCTCCTTCTCATTCTTCCTACTTTTACCAGAAATACTAACCCTATAATTAAGAGTGTTCAGCAGATCAATATATACTCTATCATCATTATTTTTCATATCCAATGGTTTATCAATATACTTTGATTCATCCCTCACAGTTGAACCTTGTCTTCCATCTTTTGTGAGAAGAAACATTAATCTCGGAGTTAGTTTAACAGGGGATTGAGCATAACCCAAGAACTTTAATTCATCATTAAATATCAATACCTTTTCTTGAACAAGATGAAATATTGCTGGTTGTTCTGTTGGAATGAGTCCTGCTTTGGTTTTTGAATCCGCTGAATATTCATTGTTTTTGAAGAGCATTCACAATATAATCAGGGGGGGGGGGTGATTAATCTCTTCCAGTTGTTGAAATAAACCTTCAACATCATCTTCTAATTCTCCTTTCTGCTCTAATTCTTCCTCCATCATTTCACTGAAATCTTTTAACATTTGAAGTTTTTTAGGAGTATATTCTACTGTGGGAACTGTGGAAACATCCATAATTTTTTCTTGGGAAGTTTTTAAAAGTGGTTTAAAAAATTTCTCGTTTTCTTTCAAATGCTTCTTCACCCGTTAGTTTCTGTCTGCATTTCTTCTTTATGTCTTCCTGTTGTTTTACAACTTTTGAAACCAACTCTTGATAAACCTTAGATCTTCTTGCTCTTTCTTTCGCATCCATTTATTTATTGGAAAATATCATTTAATATCTCATCTTGTTTCACAACAATATATGTATATTTTTCAGTCGTGTGCTTCATGTAATCGCCAAATTCATTTTTACTACATAATGTAGAACAATTATCTCTCCAAAAATTATTTATATCTATTGAATTTAACTTGAATATAATAAAAGTATTAGCATTGTTTCTGATGGAACGACGAGGAAGTTGAAAGTATGATTGACTAAGATAAATACAATTACAAGAAAAATGTCTCCCGATTGTGTAGTAGCTGTCCATTACCGTTTGGTTTCTCTCATTAACACAATCGTCAAAGATAACGAGGTTATTTTTTGATTTATCCAAATCTTGGGGAGATGGTATATCCTCCGTATTATCTTAAAGAATACAAGTTATTGGATTTGATTTCTTTTTGCATCTCTGTGTATCACAAAATAGTTGTATTATATCTTCAATGTTATAATCATTTAGGTTTTTTTTGAAGTTTAAATAAACCGATTATATCTTCTTTTATGAAGACCAGCATTAAAACCTTGTGAGAGAAGTTGATACTCTGGTTGAAAACTCGACTTTGTGAAAATTATTAAATTATCATAATCTAAAAAGTTTGGAGTCATGAGCATCTTCAAAAGTAAACAGGTTTTTCCGCATCCGCTTGAACCAACTATGAGACATCTTAATGAATTTGGAAGATTTTTATGATTGTTAAATTATATCTTATTTTCCCACATGGGTAAAAAATCATTCATTTATATATTTGGAAAACAGGTTATTTCATTTATTATTGGATTTTTTAGAAACTCTATATTTTATCCTAAGTTCAGGCTTAATGTCAAGACAATCCATTATTTTATTTATACAATATTGTGTATTGATATTTCCCTGAAAATGACAATCGTGAATAATATATAACAACAATCCTTTGAACATTTCTGTAATACGTTCAGTTTCTTCCCTTGTAAGGAAAGGTGTGTGATCGCCCTCATACTTTACATTCATTTCTCTAATCAATCTTGTAAAATAATTAATTTTTGGTGTAAATCTAAAACAATTATTTTCCTTTTTATATTTTTTATTGTCATTAATTAGAAGATAATCACAGAATATACATTCTTTATAGGCTTTTGACTCTGTGTTTAATCCCCGTCTTTCCCATGCAGGACAATTCTCAAATTTGTCATATGGAGAATCAGGGAATTCAAGAGGCTCAAAATCGAGTAAAATATTCATGTTTGTAAAGTAATACTTTACTTAAACTGAAATTCATCTTCAGTATCACCTTCGAAAATTTCAGATTCATCTATAAAACTACTTTCATAACTATCGTTTGAACACAATCTCTCGGTATCATAACTGTCGATTGAACACAAACTCTCGGTATCATAATCACTCTCATAATCTTCAAAATCTTCAGTTGAATAATGACTCGTATTTAATTAGAAAGGAAAAAAACATTACCATCTATATCTATATACTTTTTTTCAAGAACAGATTCAACTACTCCATTTTTAATATTAAAGGTAATTTTAAAATGATCCTTAACTACTATTGAACGAACTGTCATTTCACCTGATATATTAACATCCTTTATTTCATCAGGATTTACATCTTTAGGGTTGTTGAAAAAAAATACAAATTTTTCCTTGCATATTACAGATGGTCTTATCTTTTCTTTCTAAAGCTTCATCCATAAGGATTTTATTTTTTGATACTTTTTCTTGTTTCATTGTTTTTTCTACTTTTGAATATATTGCCAGAAGGAGAGGAGAAACTTTTGAAAGAGATACTTTAATTGATGATCTTCCAGGAATACTAAAAGCCCTTCCACTGAAGGAAATTGAAGAACTCATATCATTTACCATAATTAAGCCTGGTGTTGGCGCAGTGGTTAGGGCAGTGGCTTGGGATCCAAAAGGTCCTGAGTTCAAGCCCCGTTTGGCCACTGAATTAATACACCAGGGGGTTGACTCAGCCTGTCATCCTTCCGAGGTCGGCGAAGTGAGTACCAGTGTACTAGGCAGGTGTATATGCCGGTTAAAATAGGTGTACCATATCTCTGTGTCGTAAGAGGCGACCAGGGTTGCGTCAAGAAGAGCATCTGGCGTAAAACATGTGCCAAATCACTATGCGGATCATACGGATGATCCGCTGTAGCGACCCCCAACGGGAGCAGCCGGAGGAAGAAGAAGAAGAGATATTATTTACCATAATTGTTTTTATCCAATAGTTGTTATATTTATCTTTGTTCAATTTTACATCCTTGACATATTTCTCAGTATCTTTTACAAATGAAGAGATTGATTGAAACTTGTCTTTTGTGTCTTGAAACATTGTATTTATTAAGTGAAAAAAGTTGGAGGATAAATTTGTTTTAAGCACGGATTCACCTATAAATTAAACGAAATTTTCATCAAGAAAATTTTAGTTGAAGTAAAGTTTCATTATATAAATATGGTGAATACAATGTACTGCCATGTTTGTAATCATGAATATAAATATTATAAAAAACACCTTCAAACCAACAAACACACATTCAATCTCTTCAGACAAATATCTCCACTTGACCAAGAAACAAAACATTGTGATAGATGTGATAATGATATTCTTAAAAAGAATTATAATAAACATCTTCAATCATGCAAACACAAGAACAATGAAGAAAGGGAGGGCACCACTAAATTCTCCATTGAAAACACTGATGAAGCATTTAAAGGACATACAAAAATAAGATTGTTTCGCTTTCAAGACCCCGGACCATCCTCAATCATGGAAGCTGTTGATATGGTTAAACAAAGTATTAAAACTATAATTAAAAACACATTAAGTAAAATGAAAACTTTAAAGTTTTATGTGGGAGTAAAATTGAAAATGGTAAGACAAGACGATGAAACTACTCCCTATATGAGGACAACCCCTCATTTTATCTCATTTCAAGATTTTGTAAGATGTGATGTTTACGATGATCTCCAGAGACAAGAACAAGATGTTGATAACACTGTAGTAGGTCGTGGATTTCCTATCACAAAAATAATCTTTTTAGATATACACATCATAAAATCAGATCCTCTTCAAGCTTCTTCTTATAATGATTTACCAAAAAAGATAAAACTTAAGAAAGCGGTTGTTAATATTCAAAACAAATATAAAAATGTTTTCTATGGTCTGTTCTTGCTCACATCCTCCACAATGGAATCCTGAAAGGGTTAAACATTATAAGAAATACGAGAATACGAGGTGTGTTCAAAAAGTATCCAACCTTAATTTTTCGTGTGTAAACAAATGAAGCTAGGGAGGTGTGGTTTAGTGCACGTATGTAGGCGATCCGAAAACGTATGCGTGAATATTTTCCCGCCTGCAGAAGCTGTCAGTCGCCGACAGACCACCGATGAGTGAGGACGTGTAAGTGAGCGCCGTCGGATTTTCATTTTTGACAAAATGATGGATCACTGTGGTCTCATCGCCAGTGATCACTGTGTTGAAGAAGTTGGGATCGCTGTTCACAGTCTCCAGCATGTCCTGTGCGATCTCCAAACGGAGTTGCTTCTGCTCGATCGTTAGAAGCTTTGGCACGAACTTCGCTGAGATTCTCCTTAAGCCCAAATCCTCAGTCACAACGGAATGAACAGAACCAATGCTGATGCCTGCCTCATCTGCAAGTTCTCTGATCGTGATTCGACGATCCTGCATCTGCAGGGTCCTCACATGGTCAATGACGATCTCATTTCGGGATGTTGAGGGCCTACCAGAATGCGCTTCACTTTCCACTGATGTGTGACCATCTTTGAAGCAGTTGTACCACTCTTTTATCTGTGTGGTGCCCATTGCTTCGTTTCCGAAGGCATGTTGAATCTCGTGGATCCTTTCCACTTGGGAATCGCCAAGCTTTACACAAAATTTGATGCAGTAGCGTTGTTCACGTTTTTCCGTCATTTTGTCAAAAACGAAAATCCGACGGGGTTCACTTACACTTCCTCACTCATCGGCGGTCTGTCGGAGACTGACAGCTTCTGCAGGCGGGAAAATATTCACGCATACAGATTAGGATCGCCTACCTATGTGCACTAAACCACACCTCCCAAGCTTCATTTGTTTACGCACGAAAAATTAAGGTTGGATACTTTTTGAACACACCTCGTACATTAAATGTTAAAGACTTAAAGTTTCCAATGTCATTTTTAGATATTCCTAAATTTGAGAAAATGAATAATCTATCTGTTAATGTATATGGATTAATGGATACAAACAAAGTTCAGATATTAAAAATTTCAAACAACTAGAAAAATGATGAAACACACATTGACCTTCTCCACTTTACTTCAGAGGAAAAATCACATTATGCTTTCATCAAAAATTTCTCAAGATTAACCAAATCACAAATATATAAGAGACAATGTAAAACGTATCCTTGTAAGAGATGCCTGAACTCGTTTCACACAAAAGAACGATTAAATCAACATTCAAAATATTGTAGTAATCATAAATCAACCGTAATTAACTTACCAAAAGCAGGTTCAAACATATCATTCAAAGATTTTAACAAATCTTTAAAACATCCATTTGTGATATATGCTGATTTTGAAAGTATCCTTGAAAAGATAGACATTGTTTCTCCAAATAAATCATACACCAAAAACATATACCAAAAACATACTCCTTGTGGTTTCTGATATAATATCAAATCAGCTGTTGGTGATGAATACAAGTTAGAACTTTATAGGGGGGAAGATGCCTCAGAGGAGTTTGTAAGACGATTGGAAAAAGATTACATAAGATTAAGAGAAATAATGGTGAAAACATAAATCAATGTCAATAACACAGGAAGAGGAAGAGGAATTAAGAGAGAACAGTACCTGTCATATTTGTGATGAGGAAATTGAGGGAGAGGCCAAGGTTAGGGATCATTGTCATCTTACTGATAAATATAGAGGTCCAGCTCATTCTTGTTGTAATATTAATTACAATACTCCAAATTTTATTCCTGTCTTTCTTCACAACAACGCTCACTATGACACACATCTATTTATGAATGAACTTTCAAAAACATTCGGAAATATTTTCGCCATTCCAAACACAGATCAAAAATACATCTCATTCACAAAAACGATTTATACATCCCCCATAACCCATATCAGATTTCTTGACACATACAAGTTTATGGGAGATTCATTATCTGAGTTAGCATCAAATATTAAAAACTTTCCGAGTCTTAAATCATATTTCTCAAATCAAGAAGAGATTGATCTCCTATCACAAAAGGGAATATATCCGTATGACGATAGATTCATTTGAGAAGTTTAAGGAAACAACTTCCTTCAAGGGAAAGTTTCAATGGAAAGTTAAATAATACTCATATTTCTGATGAAGATTATACACAAGCTAAAAAGGTTTGGGAGAAGTTTAATATAAAGAATCTTGGGGAATATCATGATTTATATCTTAAAACTGATGTACTGTTATTAAGTGTTGTGTTTGAAACTTTTAGAACAGTCTGGCATAATAAAAAAATTCTTATGGATTAGACCCCGCTCACTATTACATGGCCCTGGGTTTAGCTTGGAGTGCTATGTTAAAAATGACAAAACAAAATTTGGAATTAATCAGTGATATAGATATGCTTTTAATGATAGAGAAGGCTAAAAGAGGAGGAATATGTCAAATATGTTCGAAGAGATATGCTAAAGCAAATAACAAATATCTTCCTGATTATAATAAGAATGACAACTCTTCCCTGATGTATTATGATGCTAACAATTTGTATGGGTGGGCCATGTCTCAATCTTTACCTTATGGGGAACTTAAATGGGTTGAAGAAAAACATTATGAAAAAGTTTTACTTGATATTGTTATCTCCTCTCAAAAAATAATTGGATGAGGTTGAAGTTGGATATTATTTTGAGATTGATTTAAAATACCCTGAAGAACTTCATAATAAACAAAGACCTACCCTATGCCTCCGATAAAGAAAGTCCGAGAAAAGAATGGTTCAGTGATTACCAACAGTCATTTAATATAAAAGGTAAATCTTCAGAAAAACCACTTACTGCATTATATGTAAAAGAAAGTTATGTTTTACATCAAAGGAACTTGAGACAATATTTATCTGCTGGATTGAGAGTGAGGAAAATTCATAGGAATTTTTGAAATTTAAACAAAGTCATTGGTTTGAGAAATATATTGATTTTAATACAAAAAAGAGAAAAAAAACGCAGAAACAAATTTTGAGAAGAACTTTTATAAAGTAATGAACAATGCTGTATTTGGAAAGACTATGGAAAATGTTAGGAATCGACAAAACATAAGACTTTCTACATCTTGGAAACAGGCTTCAAAGTTAATTAATAGACCAAGTTTTGAACGAGCGGAGGTGTTTTCAGAGAACTTTTCTGCTATTCATTTGAAAAAAAGAGAGTATTAAAATGAATAAACCCATTTATATCGGAACATCAATTCTTGACTTGTCAAAGTCGTTAATGTATTACTATTACTATAATCATTTAAAAATAAAGTACAAGGATAATGTGTCTGTTATGTATGGATACCGATAGTTTTATATTAGAAATTAAGACAAGTGATGTATATGAGGATATGATTGATAATATTGATATGTATGATACAAGTAATTATAAACCCGGTGATGTGTTGTTTTCATCAAATAACGCAAAGGCTATTGGTAAGTTTAAAGATGAATTGGGTGGGAAGGTTATGAGTGAATTTATAGGATTGAGATCAAAGGCTTATGCTTTTACATATATTGACAATAACATTGAAAGATGTGATAAGAAGCTAAAGGGAATAAAGAAAAATATAATCAAGGAAACAATAAACTTTAAACATTATTACAACTGTTTAACCTGAAAGAAGGAAGAGTACAGAAAAATGAATACAATAAGAAGTTATAAACATCAATTATATACAGAAGAGATAAATAAGAAAGCATTAGGAGCTTTTGATGATAAAATATATATTTTAGAGAATGGAATTAATAGTCTCCCTTATGGTTATAAGTATAAGTGCTGAGGGACGACAACCGTCTTTTACTGATTTATAAATGATAGAACCAAGCAATAACCAAACCAAAGAGTGGAGATGTAATCGACCTTGGTACTTAAATGGAAAGCATAAAGAATGTGAGAAATATCAAATAAGCCTTATTGAAGAAATAACCAGGGTAAAAGTAGATAAAACAAATAAGCGGATAAATTTAATTACAATAAGTTAGAGGATGTAAAGAAAAAAAATAAATATCCTTGAATGGACTGAAAACTTTGATGGTTATCAATTAAACAAAGGAAAAACTATTTACAATAATCTCAAAATGATATGTGGCTCAGGAGGTCATCAAACAAGAGCATTGAGAGTAGTTTATCATTTTATTTCTGCTCAACAAAGATATTTAGACCAAGAACTAAGTTCTAAAATAATATTTGTGAACATACTCGATGGCGATGAATGTAATCGGAAAAATTAATTTATTACATGAAGTAGAACATGATCAAATATTCATTGGCTCACTCTTTGAATGGAGTAAGTAATGGGGGAGAGATCATTCTCCTCTTTTGACCTGATGGGCCTTGAGCAAGAAAGCTTCCCTTATTAATTTGTATGAGTTTTTTTGGGGCCCTGAGACAGTCTCAATTTAACATGAGCTTGTATGGCATAAAATCATTCTCCTCTTTTTGTCCTGATGGGTCTCGAGTCAGAGAGTTCTCCCTATACATTTGTATGGGGGGGGGGGGGGGAGGAATTAGACTCCTGTTTAGCAGTTTTTGGGGATCAATTCAAAGAGTTTTTCTCCTTCAACCCATTCATTTGCATGGTTGACTGAGAAACCCCATATATCTACTACTCACGTGGTTCAGCAGCCCTTTTTTTTAACTTCAAAAACCTTCTCCGAAATGGCTGGACAGATCAAGGTGAAACTTTACATGTGATCACTTATCCAGAAAAACAAAACATTCCCTTTATGATGTCACAAGTCACATAGTTTGGCAGCCATATTGGATTTAATGGAAAAATAAAATATATATTTTTCCCTTGACCCGCTTCAATTGAAGTGAATCTTCATAATAAAGATCTAGTGGCAATGGGGAATAAATGTTTAGAATTTCAACCTAATTGGCTGCATGGTCTGGTAGGCAGGATTATTTATTTTTTTGATCTAGACTATTTTTTTGTTGTTGAATAAGACTCACTTGGCTGTGCAGGGATGGGTTTGAGGTGAGAGGAGAAGCAGCAAGCCTGGTGTTGGCTTCATGGTTAAGGCCTAGTCACACCTTGACGTTTTAGCCAGCAATGGCAACGTATAAAAATGTATGTAAAACGCTGGCTGACGTTGAACTTTTGATGTTTTTTTAAAAGATTCGGACGTATTCATAACGAGTTGGTCGTATACATAACATATTAGTAACGAACACAGAACGTTTCATTGTGTTATATCTAACTTATACCAACGAATGCTGAACCTGTTGTCGGCCTTCTCAACCTATGCCCGACGATAGTCTAACTTATGCATAGCGCGCAGCATGCATCGCCGACGATGACGTGACGTAGCTTATTAAAAGGCTGCCGCACAACGATTCAAGTCATAACCGCCGCAGAAATGGAAGTGTCAACATCGCAGTCACACCTTGGCGATCTTGACAGCGTATGCCGACCTCTGAAAAATGCGTCTAAAATGCTGGCTCACATCGAATATGGTATGGGTAAGTTTGGTATTGCTCAATAGAACGCTAAAGTACACTATCATATGTCGTATTAAGCGGAGTACGTCTTGTAATTATAAACGTGTTCAACATTTTACGAAGTACTTGCCGTATGACACACGTTCCGCATGCGATGAGAATAAGTTGTACGCACGATATGCGAACGTTGACACACGTCAACAAAAGTTACTTGTAAGGTGCTCATAAGTCGAAACACTCAAGGTAATGGTTAGCGTCAGTGTTCCAGACTCCGTTTTTTTTTCTTCGGTATGATGGTGATGTCGACGCTTCGATTTCTAGTGCGGTTATGATTTAAATCGTTGAGCGGCAGCATTTTAATTATATTATATTATAACTGCATTAGAAATCGAAGTGTCGACATCACCGTCATACCGAAGAAGAAGAAAAAAAAACCCCAGGGAGTCTGGAACACTGACGCTAACCATTGCCTTGACGCATTTCGACTTACGAGTACCTTACAAGTATCGTGTGTCGACGTGTGTCAACGATCGTGTAACGTGCCTACAACACGTTACTCATAAGTTACAAATAAGTTTCGGGTACGCTAAACATTACCTCGACGTGTTTCGACTTATGAGTAACTTACAAGTAACGTGTGTCGACGCGTGTCAACGATCGCGTAACGTGGCTACAACTTATGGCCAGCGTTATGCGGAACGTGCGAGTCATACGCTGGCATAAGTCTTAAAATTTCAAGCATGGAAAATTTGAGGAGAACCGAAAAGTACAACGATGAAAGCCAGCGTACTACGACGTATGGCAGTGTTTTTCAGCGTGCTCTCAATGTTATCAAAACTTACCCATAACGTATTCGACGTGTACCAGCGTTTTACACAAATTTTCCAAAAATCGGCATAAGCTGGCTAAAACGTCAAGGTGTGACTGGGCCTTTAGGGTGGTGGGCTTGGGATCCTAGGATTCTGAGTTCAAATCCCCCTTGGTTGTTGAATTAATACCAGGTGGGGTTAACTCAACCTGTTATCCTTCTGAGGTCGGCAAAATGAGTACCAGCTTGCTGCTATCTTGTGTCAGAGTGGCAACCTGTCCAGGATTGTGTCCAATAGCCAAGGTGACTGCTTAGGCAGCAACAATGCTCTGCACAAAGTATGGTCCCAGTGGATGGATGGATGGAGTAGCAGCTGAAACCCAAATCCAATCCAGGTTCCTCCTGATGACTCCGTCTTTGCTTTTTGCTTGTTCGGTTTCCTTCTAATTACTCCAACGCTGGACTGTACCTATTTGGTCTTCCATTTGAAATGAATTGAATTAATTTTAATCGCATTCTAAATTGAATGATAATAAATGTCATGGGTCAGGGTCAAGTGTCCGATCAAAAGGTCCGGTCACCCCTTGACGTTTTAGCCAACGTATGCCGATTTTTGAATTTTTTTTTCTAAAACGCTGGCACACGTTGAATACGTTATGGGTAAGTTTTGATAACATTGAGAGCACGCTGAAAAACACTGCCAGACGTCGTTGTACGCTGGCTTTAAACGTTGTACTTTTTGGTTGTCCTCAAATTTTTTCATGCTTGAAATTTCACGACGTATGCCGGCGTATGACTCACACGTTCCGCTACGCTGGCCACAAGTTGTATGCACGGTCTGCGATCGTTGACAGACGTCAACACATGCTACTTGTAAGTTAATCATAAGTTGAGACACGCCGAGGTAATGTTTAGCATACCCGAAACTTATTTCTAACCTATGATTAACGTGTTGTTGGCACGTTACGCGATCGTTGCCACACATCGACAGACGTTACTTTTAAGTTACTCATAGGCTGAAAGACGTCGGTATAATGGATCGTCCTTGCGTCAGCGTCCACGGCCACGACCAAGACACTTATTTGCAGCATTCTTCAAACTTTTCTTCGGCATGACGAGGATGTTCACACTTCGATGTCGAGCTTGGCGATGATTCCAATTGTCCATCGGCAGCGTCTATTTAAAATAGTCGAGTTTGAGTGTTTTAACACGTTCAGAAGAAACGCTTCAAATTTCCAAACCCCAGCGTCAAAAAACAAAGGCGAGTGACAGCAATTTAAATCGTTCATTGTAAACAATGAAAATAGTTGAGTGGTACCGTTTAAAAGTCGTTGAGTGTAAAAAAAATCGAATTGTTGAGCGCAAGCGTCTACTTTCAATAGTGGGGTTTGAGCGATTTAGCACGTTCAATAGAAACGATTAAAATTTCCGAGCACCAGCGTCAAAAAACAAAGGCGAGTCACAGCAATTTAAATCGTTCATTGTAAACAATGAAAATAGCTGAGTGGTTCCGTTTAAAAGTCGTTGAGTGTAAAAAAAATCCAATTGTTGAGCGCAAGCGTCTACTTTCAATAGTGGAGATGCAGCCATTTAAATCGTTGAGTTTATCATTTAAATCGTTAAATCGTTAAACGCAAGGACGATCCATCATAACCCACACCCTCCCCCTCACACTCACCTACGACTGCCAACATGAACAAACTACGACTAATACTAATACTAATACTGATACTGATACTGCTGACATGGACATCGACTCAAAAAGGACTCGAAAACACTGTTGGGTTCCCCTTTTATGAACACCATTTTTATATACCAATTCCCAAAACCGCTGGGAACACGTCTTTATATGGCAGTTGTAAGCTAGAAACACGTTAATTTTTTTTTTTGTCGACCGGAAGACGTCATTGGAATACGTCTACATACGTCGATGTGTGTTGGGACTACGTAAAGAATTGGTTCAAAGCACGTCAAACATAAGTTAGAAATAAGTTTCGCGTAAAAAAGACATTACCGCGACGTGTTTCGACTTATGAGTAGCTTATAAGCAGCATTTGTGGACGTGTGTAAGTGTCCACATATCGTGTGTACAACTTATCCCCACCGCATGCGGAACGTGTGTCATACGCCGAGTACGTCGTAAAATTTTGAACATGTTTAAAATTTCTTGACGTACTCTACTTACTACGACGTATGATAGCGTACTTTAGCGTTGTACTCATGTATACCAAACTTACTCATACCGTATTTGACGTGCCCCAACGTTTTAGACACATTTTTCTTAGGTCGGGCATACGCTGGCAAGATCGCCAAGGTGTGACCGCGATGTTGACACTTCCATTTCTACGGCAGTTATGATTCGAATCGTTGTGCGTCAGCCTTTTAATAGGCTACGTCACGACATCGTCGGCGATGCGTGCAACGTGCTATGCCTAAGTTAGACTATCGTTGGGCATCGGTTGTGTAGGCCGACAACAGGTTCAGCATTCGTTGGTATAAGTTATCTATAACATAACGAAACGTTCTGTGTCCGTTACCAATGCGTTATACATAAGACCAAGTCGCTATGAATACGTCCGAATCTTTAAAAACAAACATCAAAAGTTCAACGTAAGCCTGCGTTTTACATACATTTTAATACGTTGCCATCGCTGGCTAAAACGTCAAGGTGTGACCGGGCCTAAAGTGGGGTTTGATCAATGTGGGATGTCTTGGTACCCGATGATCACTTACAGCAGTTATAAAGTGGCACCTCTAGTTATGTCTCATTAATTACGTAACACACCAGTAGACAAACAACACATAAAACAAGTCGTGGTGAGGATCTGCAATCTATGATTGCTCTTTTTCTTGTTATTATAGTATTGCCTGCTAAATTATATGTGATTAATTCATTGGAATTACATATAGTACCTGGCTCTCTTTTTCTAAACTCTAATTTCCTTCCGCACAAGGTGCGGGTACCTCTGCTATTTTCTTATAATACAGGAAGGATAGATTTTTCTCGGAATGTTTTAATTGCATGGAGAAGGGAGATGAAATATTAGGTGACAGAGCCCTTAAGAGTTTGGCCAATGGATTGAAGTTACAGGAATACACACATGCTGGCTTAAAACTTTTCTATTACGGTTCTTTTTATATTTCCCTTTCTATAACCTCAGGGTTTCTCAAATCCCATCAAAGGGACTTTCTTCACCAAACTTTGTTTGAAACTATTGCACCTTTAGATAGGTTAGACCTTTCAGGGACGTTTTCCCAAAAATGGGATGGCAAGTTTTTTATATATATATATATACTTGGGGCGTTTTTGCTCGTAAACAAAAAAGAAAAACAAACGTGACATGTTATCCACATGTGCATTTTGAAACCTTTGGGTCAGAGAAAGCATCAGATGTAGGCATACAGGCCTGTAATTCAAAGTATGGAATATTGGCAAACGATATGAAATACCTGCTGTTGCCCTACACCTACACGGAGGGATGCAGGTGATATATTATTTCAGATGTACTTTAAAGTTCTTATATGTGCTGCTCAAATGCTTTGTTTAAAGTTCCCTCATCATAGTGCCATGGGTGGTTTTCGAAGCGAAGGCGGTGGACATGCACACACCAACATCTTTCAGTTCAGTGATGGGAAAAGAGCAGCAGATAATTGAGGTGTTCATTAAAATGCTCCGCATCGTTAAGTATCTTTGCCATGTTGTGAGCCAGAATGCCGATCACAGCTCACCCCTGATCCTGCTCATGCATCCTCGGTGTTAATCCAAGAGTGAGTCCGGGGTGGGTATGGTTTCTACTCCCCTTTGCCTTGCAGGCATATCAGGATAGCTTCTTGGATTATAAGGTGCCGAATGTCGGGAATGTCACAGCCATGACAAAGATAAAAGAAGGCAGGCAACGCATCCCAGAGAGTAGGCCCCAATCGGCCTAAGAATCAAGACCTCAATGGATTGCCCATTTTGTACGATTACGATCATTGGGACATCTTCTGTGACATCTTCAACAAACTCCTCAAGATTATGTGATAATTCTGGCTCTATAATTAATTGATGAAAGTTTGCAAAAACGTACTACATTTACATGCAAGGCATTTGTGCTCAGTGCAGTTGGAAAATTATGTCACCAACCCAAAATGGGTCTTGATGATAAAAAGTTCAATTATGGGTCATAACTGATACATTTCTCACCTCGACGCTGAAACCTCTTTCTTTATACCTGTGTACATATCATGCTGTTTAGTTTGGAGAAATTTAGCTTTGCAGAGGCATTTCTTGGCTGCATAAAAATTTTCTTTTTGTCTATTCATCATATGGAGACATCACTAAAGAATCTTGCACTGATTAGTAGAGTAAGGGAGTGTAATGTCACCTGATTTGATCTCTGCAGCCATGTGTCTAATCACCAGATTCACACGAAGGTTGTGGTTACAGTCTCACAATGCAAGCCGGTAAGATTCACAGATTCATTACTGTTGGCTTGTGTCGACATAAATAGGTAAAGAACTTCTCACTGTGATGAATGTTTCCACTAGTCTCTTCAAGGGTAACCTTTTCAACATTCCACTTCATGACGCACTGAAGGGGTAGGAAGGGAAACCTCCAGAAATAGCCTGCTTCGCTCGAGGTATTAAATATCAATGTGACAAAATATGAGGAAATCTCTCCTCAAGAGGAGGTTAAGAGGCCCATCATGCCTGCAATGCATCCACGACCCACTGCCCCCCATCCACATGACCAACAACTCAAAATACCCCATACATGAGCACACTCTCTCTCTCCATAACAGCAACCCCACCCACATTACAAACCCAATCCAACCTGACATTCACTCAATGGAAAGGGAGACTGTGGGAGGGGTTGGGAGCGAAGAGGTACATCACAGACAGGAATTCAACCATCACATTTGATGATATATTATGAATTAATAAATTTACAAATTATTTTTTTTCTCGGGGGGGGGGAGGGTGGAGATAGTGCATTTAGGCAAGGGCTGCATTCACACAGATGGCACATTGATGCTTGACAACACCCACAACACCGTGGAAGAAGGAAAATGGTTTCCTTCTTCCACGTGTGATAATGTTCAAGTCAACACGAGCTAATGGAAAGCTAATGCTAAAGTCCAGAAGTTTGCAGTAATCTTGAACAAACTTGAAATATCTAATACAGGGCCCACAGAAAGCGAACACCCCTTTCAAAATTTTCAGCTTTTGTTGCCTTATAGCCTGGAATTAAATTGCATTAAATCAGACTTTTTACAACTTTATTTACATATTGTAACCCACAATTTACAAGTGAAAAACAATGTCTACAAATTTCAGAAAATTAATGAATAATACAAAACTAGAATATCTTGTTTGGATAAGTGTTCACCCTCCTGAGTTAATACTTGGTGGAAGCACCTTTGGCAGCAATTGCAGCTGTGAATCTGTTGGGATAGGTCTCTACCAACTTTGCACACCTTGATTGGGCAATATTTGCCCATTCTACTGGACAAAACTGTTCAAGCTCAGTCAAGTCGTGCGGGGAGCGTTGATAGACAGCAATCTTCAAGTCATGCCACAGATTTTCGATTGGATTGAGGTTGGGGCTCTGACTGGGCCACTCAAGGACATTTATCTTTTTGTTCCTTAGCCACTCCAGTGTAGCTTTAGCTGTGTGCTTCAGGTCGTTGTCATGCTGAAAGGTAAACTTCTGTCCCAATTTCAGCTTTCTGGCAGAAGGCAGCAGTTTTTCTTCGAGGATTTTTCTGTATTTTGCTCCATTCATTTTCCCTTCTATCCTAACAATTGCATCAGTCCCTGCTGATGACAACCATTCCCAAAACATGATGCTGTCACCACCATGCTTCACGGTAGGGATGGTGTTCTTTGGGTGATATGCTACGTTGGGTTTGCGCCAAACGTAACATATTGCACTAAGGGCAAAAAATTCCATCTTGGTTTCATCAGACCATAAAACCTTTTGTCACATGGCTTCAGAATATCTGGAGTGGTTTTGTGCATACCTCAAATGGGACTGAAGGTGGGCTTTCTTGAGAACTGGCTTCCTTCTTGCTACCCGATTGTACAGGCCAGACTTGTGGAGTGCTTGGGATTTTGTTGTCACATGCACATGGTGACCAGTCTTTGCAACAAAGTCATGTAGCTCTTTCAAACTTGCCATTGGCCTCTTGGTGGCCTCTCTGATCAGTCTCCTTGCTTGGTCATGCAGTTTGGAGGGATGGCCTGATCTCGGCAGGGTTTTGGTGGTACCATTCGCCTTCCACTTCTTAAAGATACTCTTGACTGTGCTCCAAAGGATATTCAAAGCCTTTGAAATATTTTTATACCCATCCCCTGATCTGTGCTTTTCCACAACTTTATCCTGGACATCTTTTGAAAGCTCCTTGGTCCTCATGGTTGAGTCTTTGCTGTGTAATGCACTTCCCAGGAGAGAAAACCTACAGGAACAGTGGATTTTATTCTGAAATAATCAGAATCATTTCAATTTAACACAGCTGAAGGAGGCCATTTAAATTGGTGTGTGATTTTGAAGGTGATTGGTTACACCTGAGCAAATTTACAATTGCTATTATAATGGGGATGGACACTTACCCAACCAAGATGTTCTAGTTTTGTATTTTAAATAAATTTTCTGAAATTTGTGAAATTTGTTTTTCACTTGGAAGTAGTGGGTTTCTATGTGTAAATAAAGGTGGAAAAAGTCTGGTTTAATGCAATTTAATTCTCGGCTCTAAGTCAACAAAAGCTGAAAATATTTAAAGGGGGTGTAAACTTTCTTTAGGCACTGTGAGCTTCTTTAATATTGTTGTGGTTACCAAATTCGCAAACCACCATTCAGGTCCCTTAGGTGAGATATCTCGGTAAGTACATGTGTAGTTAGGCCCAAACCCGTTGTCTAGTGGGAATACATGTCATTTATGCGTGCTGCGACTCTTCAGGATAGCCGTTTTTCTTTTGCTATCTTTATTTTGGACCAACCGCCATGATTACCACCACAACCACAACATCAACCACCCACCGCGGCGCCGCTTCACGTCACACCTCGCAACCGTCGCATCGCCACCGTTCTTGCGCCGCTTGTGGGTACCGGTGTTGGACTCGTGCAGGGCGCGCGCCGAACAGCGTGTACAAAACCACGGATTTTCCACTTCAAAAACGGATCAAAAACGACACACGCCCACTTTTGTTCCGTCCAATCGGTGAGCGAAGGGCGATTTGGCCCCGCCCCCAGGGCGTTGGAGGGCGATCGATATATGCAAATTTATGGATGAAAAAGCATTCACGCCCACTTTTTCTCGGGCCAATGGGGAGCGAGGTGAAAGGTCAAAGGTAGGGGGTCAAAGATGAGAGAGCGAAGCCACGGGGCTGATATAAGCGACCGCGTTCGTCAGTCAAGTTGGACAAGAGTTAAGACTTCGCGGGCGGTGGAGTTGGGAAGAAGAAGCAAGAAGGAGTTGGTCGTCGTCGTGTGCGTTGGAGTCGGAACGGAGGGGACGGAGCTGTGGAGAGGCGGCGAGGGCAGACGAGGGGGTGCTCGCGTCGTGCAGGGAGCTGCACACCAGGGAGGCCGACGGCGCGACCTGGCCGAGGTGGAGACGCTCGTCGCGGGACTCGAGGCAGAGTGGAAATCCTCTATACCCTGAGCATCAGCAACCCCCTCCTGTTTCCCCCCGCGCTGAGATAGTGCGACCAAGGGGGCCCCTTTCCCACCCCCTACCAGACACTGCCCGCGAGGCCCGCGGAGTTGAGGCACCATCGCCGCTCCGCGTCTCATCACCAGACGGGTAGGCCCGACCCGGTCTCGGCCTCAGGCCCGCCTCATCCTTGAGGGTTCTCTGTTCTTTTCCTTGGTTTTGGGTATGTGTTGTCGGCGCCGTCTGTGAAGTAAAATTGTATAAGTGTTGCCGTGTGCTCGCGTAATCGGTATTAGATCTGCATTGTCGCATTTGCTTTTTGTGTAAAATTTGCATTGTGTTTCTTTTCCTTTTCTATGTGCTTTTGGTGGAATTGTATATGTGCGCTTTCCGTTCATCGCGAATAAATGTGCTTTGTGTTGAACTGTTTCCCGCTTCGCTTCGTCATTTCTTTCATTGAATCCTCATCTTGCTTCACGTAAAGGGTTGGTAGTGGGCTGAATACGCCCGATAATTAATCGAACCGTCGAGGTCGACGAATAACACCGCTCGGTTATCCCGATAGTACGGAACGGGTCGCTTAAGTGGCCCGTGTCCGAAGTCGACCTGCGGCGAGGTGCGATCGCCCGGTCTACCCTCCGCGTGGGTACTTAGGTAGGTCGAATTTGGCGAGCAACCCTATCCCACGCGGGGGCTGATTGGCTCGATCGCGGTGAGACCGAAAGGTCCACCCGTGACTGGTTCCCGGCGTTAGTCCGAGAGGGTCACGACTGGATTGTCCGTCCGGTGGGCGACGTGCCGCGATTCGAGTTACGTGGCCGTCAGCACGCCGGCGGGCGCGAATCTGCAACAATATAATAGCAGCTATTGAGCTAGAAATAGCCAGGTAGTCTCCTAAATATTTATCCTTGGTGAAAATTATATCATCATACTAAAATACACAATTTGGTGTTTGTCTGTATTTATGAATGCAATATATTTGGTTGTTACTTATCCAATCTCAACCAAACTTTACAGGACTAAGGGTCACATGGTGGAGTTTATAGCAACTTCATTCACCCCCCTCTCCAAGTGGGTTTTCCACCTCGGTTAAAATTCATGTTAATGGGGAACCCAAACATTCAGAGCACCTCAACGCTAATCTTTCTCTTTGGGAGGTGAATCAAACACCTAATCTCACAATACCAACACCGCACGAGCACCACTCCCCCCTCCAATGGGGCGGGACATCGGCACAACACAACATGGACAGAACACAGCATGGACACGACACAGAATGGACACAACACAGCATGGACACGACATGGTACGAACACAACACGGTACAGCACGGACATGATGGTGGGACACGACACAGCACAACATGATGGTGGGACATGACATGGCATGACCACAGACACCACAGAAACAAATGGCATCCCGGGAATATATGAAACGGGATGATGCTGTAACATGCACATCATCCCATAGCATTCATCTCCGTAATTCCCCTGAAAGTGTTTCCATCACTAAATTTGTCTCCAATAATTTCTTCAAAATACCACTGATCAGTTTCAACATACTGAGAACCTTCATTTTTGCGAATGAAGGTGGAATCGGTGTCATAATCCAAGCTCGACATGCACGATTTCTCCATGTAAAACCGTTTTTTAGATCAAGATGGGTTCTGTGTGTGATGTCACTGGCAACAATCGAAAATCGACATTCAATAGCTTTTTCAGCACTTTGTGATTGGCAAAAGAAGTTCAAATTTTTTTCCCTTCAAATTAGATCGTGATCAATGATTTTCAATGTTTTTCAGAAGAAAAAAAAATTGCGTTTGGGTTTCCCTTTAAGATATACAGTGTATCCATGTGAAGATAAGTAATCTGGCGTTTTTCTAAGACTACTTCTGATAACAAAAGTAGGTCCACTAATGTTAATAGCATAATATGAATGTTATGACAAAACAATATTAATGCAAACTAGAAGGGCACTTGGTGGAGCGCATACCTCCACCATGCAATGCCTGATCGATGAGAATATATCGGGTGCAATACATTTTTGAAATATCATGCTATATATCGTTTTTGACCCTTTCTCTCAATGGTGAAGAATCACTCTAAAAACAGAATAATTCTGGTATCCAGATCCAGATTCGGGTCTTCATGAAAATCAAAACAATTCGTCCTCATCACACACCCAATGTGTCCATCAAGTTTCATCTGAATCTGTCCACAACTTTTTGAGATATCTTGCTATATATCAGTTTTGGCCCCATCTCTCAATGGTGAAGAATCACTTAAAAATTCTAGCAGCTGGATCCGGATCCTGATATTCACCAAAATCTAATTAGTACATCCTTTTCACACACCCAATCTGCCCACCAAATTTCATCCAGATCTGTTCATAACTTTTTGAGATATCCTGCACACAAACAAATAGGCACACAAACAAGAAAAATAGCACCGCAAAGTGGGCGTAACCCCTCAGCCCCTTGACGCAAACCAATTTCAAGATGGTGGCCATATTGAAAATTGCAGCACGGCACACGCACACACGCACAACACCAGATCAAGTGCAAGTAGAAAAAAAAAGAAGAAAAAAAGAAAAGAAAAGCAGAGCACCCCAGCTGTGATGTCATTTGACATTTATTTTTGCTTTGCAAAATAAAAAATAAAATAAAATGAATCTGTCAAGCCGTTCTCAAGTTATTGTCCGGAAACCAATTTCAAGATGGTTGCCATGGAGGCCACATTGAAAATCGCAGCGCACCCATTTTCGAAAGGAACCTTCCTCTACTCAACCCCAACATATCCTGCAAAAATGGATTTAATCGGACAAGGCATTCTCCTCGAAATCGACGGAAACCAATTTCAAGATGGCTGCCATGGAGGAGACATTAAAAATCGCAGCGCGCCCATTTTCGAAAGGAACCTTTTTATACTCAACCCCAACACACCCTGCAAAAATGGATTTAATCAGACAAGGCGTTCTCCTCGAAATCGATGGAAACCAAAAGTTGACAGACGGATGCCCGCCCGGACAACGCCTATGATGACAATACCCCAATTTCAGCCCAATTCGGGCTGAGGGGTAAAAAGACGTCGTGCAGAGCACAATACTTGCATAATCCACCCCCTTCTCCATGGATACATCAAATTGTCCATTTGATTAAGATTAAAATTGACAATCTTAATCAAAGCTCAGGTCAATCGGATAAAAATTGATTATTTTTCAGATTGAAATAGATGATCTTAGAAGTTTGACCTTGAGTTGACTTTTGACTTTTTGACCTCAAAAGCAATTGCTTTCACAATTCAGTGATTGACTATAGAAATCCTGTTCAACTTTCAAGTTAATAGGAAGTAAATTGATGATTTTTCAGTTGAAAATTGAATTTTTTAGAAGTTTGTTCTTGAGTGGACCTGTGACATTTTGATCTCAAATATAGTTGGTTTCCCAATTCAGTGATGCAATGTGCAAATCATGTTCAAATATTAAGTCAATCAGATGAAAAATGACGATTTCAGAAATTTGACCTCAAGATGACCTTTGACCTCAAATTCAATCGGCTTCTCAGTTGAGACTGCCTCTACAACTTCTTAAAGTTTTGTGAAGATCGGTTTAAAATTGTGACCTGCAGGCGATTGATATCAAACAGACTGTAAACAGACAATAACAAAATCGACTGACCAATATAGTTGAAAAATATTCGATTTTGGAAGTAACAAACAGACATACAGAGGTGAAAACATAACCTCCTTCCACCTTCGTTGATGGAAGCAATAATATCCCCTCTCCAAGGCTTTTTCCTCCTTGGACAAATGCCATGTTAACATGTATAAAGTGTCATGTCAGACACTCTGTTAACATAGGTGCCTTTGATCCAGGATCCTTTGTCCCAGGAAGTGGCTGAATGGTTTATATCTTCTATAGTACTGCGTTCAATTATTACTCTTTACTGTTCCCCAAGGTCACCCAAGTAAACCAAAATTTACGGAACACACACGAGGCAGATGGCTCGAACACATTTACTACCTTATTAAAGGGCTTATATATAATAAATATGGGGGAAGTGATGGCCGGGTCGAGCAGTTCGGAACAAACCATGCGAATCAAAAGACACAAAAAGGGAAATATGGACACGCAAACTTATCCACAGGGGAATGAGAAAAACAAGAAAAAGACATCGTGCAGAGCATGATACTTGCAAAATCCATGACAAATTTGACCTCAACAATAATTGGTGGTTGAATTCAGTGACCTGATATGCAAATCCTCTTCAAATTTCAAGTCAATTGGATGAAACTTGAGGATTTCATAAATCTCACCTAAATTGTTGACAGTTGGCCTTTGTTGATCTCAAAAATAGTTGGCTGGTTGAATTCAGTAACCTGAAATATAAATCCTCTTCAAATTTCAAGTCAATCAGATGAAAAATGAGGGTTTTAGAAAAACCACCTGTTGTTGACCTTCGGCCTATGTTGACCTTTTGGTTGATGTTGAACTCAAAAATAATTGACTGGTTGAATACAGTGACCAGAAGTATAAATACTCTTCAAATTTCAAGTCGATCAGATGGAAATTGAGGATTTTAGAAATACCATCTAAGTAGGGTTGGGCATACAACCATACTTTTTTTGAAAGGAGTGTTTTTTATGGCCTTTTTTCACGCTGATCACGAATCCATTGAAATTATTGACCTTGGACGATGTCTTAGTAATATTATTACATGCCCTAGTAAGCCATAATTATCAAACTTTGCCTGAAAAGTGGGTAAATTTGGTGGCCATTTTGATTTTTTGCATTTTACCAACCTAAGACATCATCCGCGGTCAAAAATTTCAACGGATTCGTGATCAGCGTGAAAAATGGCCATAAAAACACTCCTTTCAACGGGACAACAGAGAAAAAGTCGATGTGTGCCCAACCCTAATCTTAGTTGTTGACATTGGGCCTATGTTAACCTTTTGTTCCATGTTGACCTCAAAAATAATTGGCTAGTTGAATTCTGTGACCAGAAATACATATGCTCTTCAAATTTCAAGTCAGTCGGATGAAAAATGAGGATTCTATAAATCTCACCTAAGTTCTTGACCTTAGGCCTATGTTGACCTTTTGACCTCAAAAGCAATATTCTTCATCCTTATGAAAAACTCTATCATGTGGTGAAGTTTTGTGAAGATCTGTTTAAAATTGCAACCTGTAGGTGACAAAAAGACAGACAGAGAGACAGACAGACAGAATAACAAGCCGGTAGGCGAACATGGGGAGTCGACTACCCAATAGAACCTGACGCGATGGGGAATGTTCGATGGAGAATGACCTGAGGATTAAGCACATGAAAATTCATGATTCTAGCTTCAAGGGTTAATGCTGCAGATTGTTTTTTTCGTTACAATACCCCCACATTTAGAGGTTTTACGGCCGTTGCTAGGCAACGGAGGGGTCCATAGCAACGGTTCTTTCTCACACATAACTTGGACATACCATGAACCTACCATACCAGTTTCATGTATATCTGACTCATAGTCTGAGATATAACAAACTTCGTTGTTTTATTGTTTTCGACCAGGGTTCATTCAAAGTCTATCTTCTCCGACAGTTTTCATAGGATCCGGCTGGAAATTTTTGACAATATGGCTGAATGTACTGCCCACAGTCGCTCGTGGCCCGATTTTTAAAAAAATATATATTTTTTAATGATTTTTTAAAAAAAAATACAAAAATCCCGTTGCTAGGCAATGGTGGTGTGCATAGCAACGGTTCTCATTTGCACACAACAAGGTCATGGTATGAACCTACCAACCAAGTTTCATCGAAATCGCCATTGTATTAACTGAAATCGCCATTTTAAATACTGATAATAAGGGTAGAACAAATCTCAAAAAAAAAAAATTTTGAATTTTTTTTTTTTTCGATTAGGTCGATGACCCAACAGACAGACAGCCAAACATATCGACAGAAATACTGATAATAAGGGAAGAAAAAAAATCTCCAAATTTTTTTTTCTCAACTACATCGACTACCCAACAAAATCAAATGACCAATATACTTGCAAAACCTTTGATTTTGCATGTAATAAAATCGAACCCTCACTCAGCGCTGCATATCACACTCATACAAACATTAAAATTGCAGGCAAGGATTTTTCTTTCGACTCTGCATGGTGACAATGCAGGACAACACAGAGGCGTGAACATGAGAGCCAGTTATGAAGTGAGCCAACATCGAAGTAAGACAAACACGATATGTGCACCCTGAACCATTCCTCGTGGCCCTTTGTTCTTTCCACCATGCTTCTTATCCACACTTCTGAATCCTTCTGCACATCAAGAGCTCTGTTGTGCCCTTTCTCATCTCTGAGGTGCTTCATCTTGGTCTCTCCTCTCTCAAACCGCTCCTTTGCCCTTCTTTTTTTGAGTCCTCTGGTATCTCCTTTCATTCACGGAGCCCCTCCTCATCATTTCCCCTCGTTCTTCTGAGAGGAGTCCTCTGGGCTGTCCTCCCACGGGGTGGCCCCAATAAAAATAGCTGTCTTTCCTTTCTTCTGGCCCCGACAGCACATTACGCCACCGTGACTAGCACACACTGGCCAGACAGATCATGGCTGCCATTTTGAAGTGTGTGTGACATATGTGCATTATCATGATGGGAAGCCCTCACCTGGCCCTGCCCACAAACAAGAGGTGTTTACGCATGCTATTTATTTACTCTGACTATCCTGTCTACAAATTATATACACTGCGTCCTCAGCATCGTGTGTAACAAAACGACCTACTCTGACAGGTCCCTGTTACATGGCAATCTATCCTACTCAAAACACGTTACAATTACCACAGTCTCGCTTGGACTGCCCCCCCCTCTTCTACACAACAATAGTGATGGCATTGTGTGGGACAACCCAAGCAGATATAAAAATATTATAAATCACAAACACATATGATTACCTTTTTAAACAGTCGCTATTGCTGTTTAACACTAAACTGAAAGGAAGGAAACCCAACGTTCTTGAAGCCCAAGCCGAGATCTGTAAGCTATTCAGCCCAGAGAGGATAATAACATGACCCTTTCCACCACTCCCATAGCAAGTGGGTGGACTGGTATATTTAAATAATAATTTGAATGGGCGGCCATTTTTTCCCGTACCATCCCTACATGTGGAGTATTACCGTACTTCATGATATCATTCCACACTCTTCTATCCTTTGCTGCTATCTGCTATTTCCAGTAAGTACTCCTACTCCTCGTCATTTTAAAGCTATTGTTCAAGCTTTCTTACATGAGTATTTCAGATGAGTTTCTGGCTAATATCCAAAAGAAGTTGTTGGACTGCATTTGGGATGGTAAGCATTGGGTATCCTTTGGAATGCAGAGCATGCCTCTTCCTGATGGTGGACAGGGTTTCCCTACCTTTGAAGCCACTTTACATGTTCAGGCGACTGACCATTCAACGTTACCTGAAGGCGAACCCAATACCGCAATTATGCACATGAGCATCATACTTTTTCAGTAAAGTGTTCAGTCTGGGGTACAAAAGGCAAATATTCATTATCACTTCACAAAACCTTACCAGTGACCAATTGCCTTCTTTTTATCAGGAAATGCTGAAGGCCTGGTATGCAGTTGATATGAAAAGAGCAAATGGTCCTCACCCAGGGAAAGACCTGCCAGAAGAGTCACTTTTCCTCCATGCACTTCCACAGACCCCAATGCTAGCTAGTTTCCCTTACTTTAAGGGGAAAACTCTTGTCTAAGGGTATATCAAGAGTGGGAGATCCCATGAAGGATGGGAAGAATAGCATTCTCGTACCTGAGGAACTTGAAGCACCTCCAGATGATCAGAATTCCTTTTCGGATACTCAAGTAGGTCAAGAACTCATTGCCTCATGATTGTCTGGCTTACCTGGAGAATCCTTGTGAAGGTGATGAAGCTGTGCATGTTTTCCCCATACTTCCATGGCTTTTGTAATTAAACCGTGAGGACACGATCTCTCCCAACCACCACCTGCACATAATATGAGCATGGTCTCTGGTACAGCTGGAGTGTCCTTCTGTGGACCATCAGGGAAGGAAACATATTTGCTGGTAATCCACTCACTCCACTTTGTTGTGCTAGCAAATCGGTTGGACACTTCCTGGCATGAGGTTCTTCTGCCTCGCTTGACAGTCCATCCAAATTGAGAATCTTTATATCTCTACCCAACATCAAGGATGGTGGGAGACCGAAGTTGGAGATTGCTTCATGGGACACTGAGTTCTGGAACCCTCTTGCAATATTCCAGAAACTTTCCTGGTGAATGTTGCTTCTGTTATTATAAAGAGAAACCATCTTTCACATATACCTGAAGTGCCTGCATCTTCAACCATTTTTTTCTGGTGAAATCCTCCTTTACGCTTCTGGCTTTATTCTCCCCCCTCCCCCCACCCACCCCACACACTATTTTTATTGTCATCCTGTAAAGAAGAGTAAATCATGGGATCTCCTTGTTAACTTTATTTTGGCATCGATAAAACTTGCAAGATACAAACAAAGCCATAAAGGGAAAGATTGAGAGTGAGTGATGTGGTGAAACATAGTTTTGCATGCCTGAAGGTTTGAATAAATTTGGACCACAAATAATGCACTGTTGCTGTTGATGTGGATTTTTTTTAAAACCACCTTATTGTGATCGTTGTCCTCCTGAAGGATTCTACCTGGCCGATTGTGGAATCCTATTTGACTTCAGGCAGAGTTTAACGTTTGTCCGATTTGGTTATAAAATCCTACAAAAACCCTATCGACACTGATAAAACTGATGTCCACACAAGTCCTTCCTTGTGAAACAATTTATTTCCTAATTATACACCATACACTTCTCACCCTTGTACAATGAACTTAAGAATCCTCATTGATTGCAATATTATTATTTCAATTTCATTTATTCTTACTTTAGTTAACAGTTAGACCAACCTAATTCAATTCACTTCCACATTACATCAGAGAGTTTTATTCCAACTTGGTACTTGGTCAGTTCCAAGGAGTACAAGCCACTGAGATTCTAATACTTTCTCAGGTACTTGCACTGAAACAATTTTACATTTCAAAGCATTTTATACTTTCATGAGAGAGAGGTTGGGGGATATTCACCCAGACTGCAGACGTGTCCTTTAGACGAGAATCCACTTCGTACATTTCTAGGCAAAGGTTCGTTTATCAGCTCAGTCACTCTGATCCAGAACAACACATTTCTTATCATTTAGGGCAAAAGTCTTTTGGCCAGAATGACAGCCAATTCAACTTGTAACATAACAGTTACATTTCTAAAACTCCTTTTGTTACAATTTAGAATACATTAATATAAATTTTTCCCCCACACTGTATTTCCCTACAAGGTATACTTTACTCTAACTTGTTTAACTATTATTATTTTTCTCAATACTTCATGTTGTTTCAGTCAGTTCTCATTCTCTCTCTTCTCTCTCTCTTCGAGCGACACCAAACAGAAAAATTATATCTGTCTGAGCTTTCTTGCACAATAATTAGCACAAGCCTTGAAAGCCATTCTAACGAAAGCACGATGACCACCACCACCACCACCACCACCACCACCACTACTACTACTACTACAAGCAAGATCCGGTTAAGAAGCAAAGCAAGTCACGAGATCTTGTCAACTTAATTTAACTTGTGCAAAGATGGTAATTTATAAAACTAGGAAGGCAAAAATTGAGAGAAATGTGGTGGAATACAGTGCTGTGAGTCTGAAAGGCTTCATACGCTCACGCATCATCTCAGAATATGGGAACACTTCAAATTTTTAAGGAAACTTGGACCATGAACGAAGCACTTTGTAGTATCACTCCACAAGGCACTTCGCTCTTATTCATATAAATGTGCTATTTTGGTAATTTGTTCTTTCTTCCCCTCTCTTTCTCTCTTGGTGCTGCTTTCTCTTAAAATGCTCCACCTTACCTACTGCAGTCCTGACCGTGTACTAGCAGGGATGAGGAGAGCGAGCGACATTAAATAGAATTTTGGAAATTCGAACAAAAGCACTACTACTACTACTACTACTACTACTACTACTACTACTACTACTACTACTACTACTACTACTACTACTACTACTACTACTACTTCTTTAATGTCCCCAAGTGATCTTCCTTGTGTTGTTGGACAGGGAAAGTTTTTGGCCAAAACCCTTCACGAATCAGCTGGTCAGACTTGGCTATGCTCAACAGGATGGCAGTGACAGGAATTTTAATAACTCACCTACTCTTCACGAAAGCTCCCATGAAATATCTAACGTCCAATAACAACCAGTGCTGGAAGAAAGGTTCTACCAGCTTAACGTGAATCCGGGGGACAGCACACACATTGATGAATCGCTCAGCAAGCAAAACAACATGATGACATTTTATGGTTGGGTCTGGATTCAAACCCTGGCTTGACAGATAGCTCAAAGGCGAGTACATATACCTCTAAGCTATATCCTACTCATGATTTTTTGATCCATATTCTGCCATCATTGTTAGCAAATACCATGATGTAGAAAAATTCACAGCTCCATAATTGCTTTATTCCTGAAAGTGAGGTTGTTTCTTGATCTTTTGGCATTCCGTGAGTCACTGATAATTATAACAATGAAGATGTTTGATTGAGCCCCCACAACGTCTGGACCTCAAACAAAATGAAAGGAAGTTTTTTTTTTATTTTAAACTTAAAACAATTACAGTCAGAGGAGAAATTGTAAAAATTAAAAAATAATCTCATCCCCTGTCCTGATTGTGAATGTGAGTGGTGTTCAAAAAGTTATCGAAAAGTCAAATATCATTCAAGAAGGTCAACGCTTTTATTATATTTTTCAGTTATTAAGCATACTTAATGAGCAAGGATATATTTTTCTAAGAAGTTATAAAAGTATAATTAATGGGATGAGGGTGGTGTGGTGGGGGAAAGGTATGCATGGTTCGAGTTCAGAATTTCCAATGTTTTGTTCAAATGAACTGTAAATTTGACCTCGTCGATCAAAGTGACCTTGATTTGGATCAAAACTGACCATGAGGAGCTATATGTCTATGACGTACGAATATCGGTTTGAGGAGGGAGTGGCTGGGGTTTAAAATGGAGAAAAATCAAAATTTGAGAAAATGAAAGAAAACAAAACAGGAAAGGAAAGGAAGGCTTTGGGCGCGATGAAGATGTGGGGAGGGGATGCTAAAAGGATTGAAAAGAAGAAGGGCTCAGGAGAGGGAATGGTAATACATGTGGTGCACAGGGGTGGGAAGGACAGTTAAAGATTTCTGCTTTTTTCCTTTACTTAGTAAATAGAAAGCTTTACCTCTGTACTCATGGGTAAACAATGATGGTAAAAAAAAAACATTTTGTGGACCGAAATAAGGTTGTAAAACGAAATGTCTGATATGTGAGAATGGAGTGCACATGGCTCATCTCACAAAATGCTGATTTAGACCGCGGGTTCAAGCGATTTTGGGGTGATGTTCGTTTCCATGGATACTGTGATTACGTTGTGAACGGGGAGACTGTGAAGCCTCCACTGTGAAATTGTGACACGAGTGTGATATCGGCACAGACTGCTGTCTCGGAGGGAGGTTCTGGTAAACAGTGGGCCTGAAACGTGTCTATCAGGCCAAGCCATCATCGCAGGCCCGGATGGATGTGTGGAGCACAAAAGTTCTCGCACACAATCTGCACCCTGGGAAGGTGTCACTCTCAGCAGTGATGCTGGCAGGCAGAAAATACCTGTTCGAATGTGGTTCTGCACATTTCCTTGATGGGGAAAAAAAAAAAAACATTATATGGAGAGAAACTAAACAACACGTCCGCTCTAATTATTCTGATGTGTCTGTGGAAGATCAGTGCCCATGGGGTTTTAATGACTGGTAGGATAACTCAGATCATATACAGTAGTATAATATATATATATATATATGTATATATATATATATATATATATACATATATACATATATATATATATATTGCATCCTGCAAGCAACTGCTCGGGTGCATCCTATGTGCAGATATTATAAATACAAGTTTTTTATATTCGATGAAGTGGATTGTGGTTGAATTCTGGAAGCAGCGAAATAACTCAAGTAAATCAAGAATTGGTGATGAGAATGAGCAATGAGATGAGAATTCTTTATTTGCAAGTTTACAGCTGTGGTAATTTTAATTGTAAAAAAATATGGCAAGAGTTATAAAATACGAGGCAAAAGATGCACTTGTCACTGTTGCCTCACAATCAGTTAGTGTCAGCTCCATTGTCTTCAGTCACATGACCCACAATGAGCAGACTGAGGCTGCACTGGCAGACTTTTATTCGTGGAGATTTTCGTTTACGGATATTTTCTGACTATTTTGCAAATCTTTTTGGTCATTGGTGGATGTTAAAGATCACACACTGTCTTTCACGAAGAGTAGGTGAGTTATCGTCGGCACCCTGGCCAAGCTACAAATTCAGGGCTCTTCGTTGCAAAGGACACCGAGATATTTAACATCCACCAACGAATGCTGGCAGAAGGGACATCCACTTCAACATCCATCCGATGGATGGCACACACACTGATGAATCACCCTGCCTGTGAAACACAGGGATGCCAGTTTAAAGATGAGCCGAGATTCAAACCCACACTATATTAGCTTTGAGGTGAGTATGTGCACCCCCAGGCCATCCTACCAGCCCATAAGGGGAACTGCATCAATGGCACAGCCCCACTCATAGCAATGTTAATTCAAGCAGCAACCACGTGATACACAAGAATGAATGAATATTTTTCATTGGGCAGTTGATTCATTCATGTGCATGCATGAGGGATGCTCAAAAGTTCTACCAGTGAGATACTCACCATAACATCGACATTTTTTTTCTTCTAAATCTAAGGATACAAACAGGGTGTTGATATAGTCCTTGTGAAATTTTGAATTTTATAACTTTTGATGTACACATGAAAGAAGCACACTGCAAATGACACATGCAAGCATAATTAATCTCGTTTAGTTAATACGAGCAGAGTACCCGCCCGGTGGGCGATCTAGTTCCAAGCATGCAACACGTTTTTCTGACACATACATTTATTTGGGTGGTCTATAGGCAACTGACAGCTCTGTGTCAGCAAAAGAAACATGAAGTTATGTGCATAAATAAAAAAAAAAAACATACCTAATGCTTATAATTCAAAACACCTTACTGCACTGGAAAACGTGGGGACAGGAATACTGTACTGTAAATGGTGAAGACTTGTAATATTCTCCCCTAACTGAAGGCGGCGCTACACGATACACATTTAGTAAGAGAATTTGCATCCCGTGTCCCCCCTCCCCTCAAGGCCACCGGCAAAGATTAAAAAAAAACACCCCTATACATTAATTGCGGTCATGCTGATCCTACGTATGCAGCAAATCTGGATGGAATCGGTCCACAACTGCAGGAGGTGTAGCGCAACAAACAAACAAATACACAAATTCCGGTCCGTGAATTACAGATAAAGATAAGAGAAGAAAGGGGGAAGTGATTGTGAATTTAATATTCCATCTTTATTTACTTTTAACATTGTTCTTAACAAATGGGAACAGGAACAACGCAGCCATGACAGGCCAAATTGTTTTCTCATGCACCAAAGTTCCTTGTGTATATTTGTGTAATGTTGTTAAGAACAGGAAGAAATGGGAAGGGGAGGACAGAGTTGGGGTGAAGGTGCATGAGTTGGACGAGAGAGATTGAGATGATGTTGGGAAGGGGGGGAGGGTGGATTGGGGTTGGAAGGGGAATTAAGTACTTGGGGTTTGGGCCAGTTGAGGACTTGAAGAAGAAAGGGGGAGGAGATGACAGAGTTGACTTGGGGGAGGGAGGACAGAGGAGACAGAGTTGGGGTTGAGGGGTTTGAGGTATTGAAGAAAGGGGGGGGGGAGCACAGAGTTTTGGTGGGGTGGGATGGGGGTGAAAGACATGGGATTGTGTGTGGGTGTTAGTGGAATGGGGGGGGGGGGGTTAGGGACCTGAAGTCACTTTTACATAATGTAGAATTTCCATGGGTCCATGATAGTCCGGTTGTGTCTTTTGTGTCCTCGCAGGGGGGTGGATCTTTTGGATCCTGTGGGCGCTTTAGGTGAATATTTCAGGTGACAATTGTGGGTGATGTCAGGTCAGCTATCCAACCAATGGGTGAAGAGTGGACATGCTTGCATACATACATAAACACATACACTTGCTCCATTATATTTCGATTAATGTTGTTATTGTTGTTGCTAAATCCACAGTTATCCTTGGTTTCTTGACAAGTTGACATTTTCTGTTGATGAAACTTCTACACCAGTGGTAAAATCATCTATCAGAATCACCGCATTTAGGGGACAAAAAAAAAACCTCATGCAGCCTGACAGCATTAATTAGACTCAACAAAATCAATGTCTGGTGTTCTCTCAGGGAGTGACGCATCATTGGTCCTTTTCTTTTTTTGGAAGAAGCAACTGTCAGTGATGAATATTACTTTGCATTGTTGCAGAATTTCTTTGTTCCCGATCTATGACAATGAAACCTTTCACACATCACCTTGTACCACAAGACTGGGCTCCCTGCCACGATGCTTTGAATGTGTGACTGTTCTTGATTGATGTCTTCCCAGACAAGTACATCGGTAGATGTGAACCAATTGCTTGGCCACCTCGTTCGCCTGATATGTCCCCATTGGATTACATTTTATGGGTCGATGTAAAACTGTTGTTTACTCATGAAAACCACATTCTTCAGATGAATTTAGGACTACTTACACAAATGCAATTCATGAAATGACTCAACAACAACTGGACAACTTTTTCAACAAGTTGGAAAATCGATTGAACAATGCATCATGAAAGATGGCAGTTATGCTGAAGATATACGATTGAGAATCTTGTTTTCTTCAGGTTATCCTAAAAACCTAATCTGTGTTGAGTCGAGACTTTCTGAATTATGCTTTCATTTCATATTTATAGTTTTTCTATCATGTACACATCAAAGGTTATAAAAGCTCAAACTTGCACAAGGACTTTATGGACACCTTCTCAAAATATTTTTTTGTGTACATAGTTGAGGCGCGTGTAAAGCTAGTTCTAGTACACTAAACGGATCCAGAGAGAGAAAGAGAGAAAGAGAGAAAGAGAGAAAGAGAGAAAGAGAGAAAGAGAGAAAGAGAGAAAGAGAGAAAGAGAGAAAGAGATGACAATTGTCAATATCAGAGAGAAAACACCAACATCAGAGCTAAAGCCAAGACAGAGGGAGGTGGACAAATAATGGGTGTGGGGAGGAATTGGGAGGGGCAGGAGTGGATGCAAGGGATGGACAAGATGGATATATTGAAGGAAACTTTCAGAAGAGAAAACTGGAAATTTGGAAATGGGGGGGGGGGGTGGTTGGGGTCGGGTGGGGTTAACGAGGGTATAAAAGATCATAGTCTTGGATTGGGGATGATCTGTGATGGTGGTGAACAGTTGTCTTGAAGGCCTGGAAGGAAGAATGATATTGAAGAGGATGTGGAAGTTGGTTCTGCAGGTGAGAAAAACGAGGAACAAATGAGTGGAGGTGAGCAATGATCCTGGATTAAGGTTAGTTTCACCAGAAGGGGATTGATGGTGGACCGTGTGTGCCCTGCAGAAATCTGGGGATTATAATAGATGAAGCATGGAAAAAGCAGAGGGTGCAAGACCAGAGAGGAAGTGGTAGAAGACAGAGAGACCACTGACCTGTCTGCGATGGCGAAGTGATAGGCCCATACATGGACTCAGCTTCATCATGGGAAATTGCAATAATCTTAAAAGCCTTGGTTTCCACTCTGTCAAGATGAGCAGTTGGGAGGCAGGGGTGAGAGCCCAAAGTGGAGAGTAGTATCCATCAAGCTGTGCATGAAGGCCTTGTAGATGGATGGGTGTTCAACTGTTCCAAGGAAGGACTCTGTATGATCGGCGGCTGGCTTTGGAGGCCAACTTTGAAATGTGGTTTGCTCAAGAAAGATCATGGCTGATGGTGAGATCCAGGAGAGTGAATGACTGAACTTCCTCAAGAGGATTGTTATTAAAGTAGATAGGAGGGTTTGCCAGATGGTCCTTTCTGAGAGAGATAGTGAGAGTGCGAGTTCAAAGTTGTGCAAGGACTTTATGGCCATTCTGCAGGCCAAGTTACCTTTTCTAAAAGGTACAGTGCTCTCTTTAATATGCCACAGTGAATTCCACCAAGGGGGTTTGTTCAGGTAGTTTGAGAGCAGAAAGGTTCTTAAAGCAAGGTTCTCAATTGTACATCTTCGATCTTTATAGATATATGCAGTTTTTTTGCACCTGGTATACAAGCTTGCTGTCCCATCTGTACCCCTTCGTTTAGATGTCACATATCTCATGTATTATACAAGACCATTGCAAAATAAGGAGTGCAGATAAATGAACTACACACATGACAGACCTGATATTTCTCAGCTCACGTTTGTTTACCTGTATGCATAACAAAGGTGTAAAACACTAATCTATTATAATCAAAGCTGACACCATGTATGGCGTTATAATAGACATTTAGTTTTAAAGGCGTGATGTTTTGCAATGTTTTCCACATTTGAAATAATATCATTCTTCCGAGAAGAATTTAGAGCCATATTTTCACATCAAAGGCCGTTTATCATGCCATTGCTTCTGGCATCGAAATGTAATTTTTATTTTATATATGATGACATTTTCTTCTGGCATCGAGATGGAATATATATATTTTTTATTCTACAAAGATGACGCTGCCATTTGTAGCCAAATTCGCCGTGTATAATGTCCGGTGTCGACAACTATATCGAGTCAATAAATTCCAATTTGAAAATGTAATCAAGCCTTGGAGAACGGCAATGTTGGTGGAATAATGCTGTACATGTGTGCTGGAGCCAATTTGGACTGTTTCATGAGAATCATCAAAAAGCGTTGTCATTGCTGGAGGCATTGGCCATTTTGAATTACTTACAGAGGGCCGGGAGGCCAAAGATGGTGTAACCCTCTAAAGGGAATGCCTAACACGTGTAAATTGAGAGGAAAATAAAGGTCAGTCCATTCATGTATCACCATTATTGGGTTGTTATTCATATTGGCCAGGCTAGTACTGTATTATGGACAATAGTGAGGAAGGGTAATTATATAGGCAGTCATTTTATCCCTTTATTTTATACCGACAGTGCTTTGCCTCCTGTGTTTAGTTATTGTGAGACAACCACCTCTAAGTTTTTTCCTCTCTTGGCTATATATTTTCATCAACCAAATCCAGGTAATTTTTTATTATCACTAGTAATAGGCGTCCAAAACTATTCTTGACTATGTTGTGTAATGTTAACAAAGGCCCTCGCTTTTTCACCTTTTTTTGCTTTTAAATTTGTTTTCTTCACAACCGATTGACACAAAACTTTCAAGATAGGAACGTCTACCTATGGATAATTTTGTAACAAAGTTACATGATTGGATGGAAAATGCGGTCATGGTTGTACAAAGTATATTTTCTGGACAACAATAAATATTTTTTTGTCCAACAATAAATATTGCCATGATTTGACATTTCCACAAATATAATCATCGAGAAAGATGAAGGTTTATTACTCTGCACATGCAAAGTGAAAAGTGGGGTTAAGCAATTGGTTCATGTCCGTCTGTCTTGTAAGTTTATGATCGAGGAACAGCTTATTTCAATTGAATGTTATGTTTTGAACATGATCACACGTGTGCAGAGCGGAGTGAGATAATATTTTTACTCTGGCTGCCTGCCTGGCACTCAAACAAATTTGAAAATCATTCCAAACAGGAAACACTGTTTTTGACAAACACACACACACACACACACACACACACACGAGAGAGGCCGAGAAGAAGAACAGAAAGGATGTAAAAGAGGATGCTATGGAAGAATAGATCACTTACTACTAAACAAGGCCATACTCGAAAACTGTAAAACCAGAAGAACCAACTTGTCCACAACCTGGATAGACTACAAAAAAGCTTTTCATAGTGTTCCACATTCATGGATGATACAACGCATGCAATTGTGCAATATTAACCCCCAAATGATCAAACTTATTGAGAAAGCAATGGAGCTATGGAACACCACATTGATACTGCAACACTCAGAAGGAAAGATCAAAATACCAGAAGTGAAGATATGTCGCAGGAACTTCCAGTGTGATAGCCTTTTGCCCCCTGGCCCTGGACCCACTGAGAAATCTCATTAATGAGCAAGGACATGGATACACCCTAACGTCCAATAAGAGAACTTCCAAAGAGCCAAGAAAGGTGACACATCTACTATACATAGATGATCTAAAACTCTTTGCACCAAATTATGAAAAAATTGGAAGAACAAATGAAATTTGTATAATGGTACTCGGATGACATTCAAATTGAATGTGGCCTCGATAAGTGTGCTAAGCACACATTTGTACAGATTAAATCAACAAATACAGACAACAACAAAATCGACCTAGATACAACAACACAGGAGCGAGACAACTAAGCATCATACAAATATCTGGGAGGAGAAGAGGGCCACCAAATATGTCACAAACAAATGCGCAAAAGAATTGCCAAAGAATACCTACGGAGAACAAAGCTGATCCTGAAAACATCTCTCACCCTGAGAAACAAAATCAAAGCTATCAACCAACTCTAAATACCAATGTTCCAATACAGCTGTACATAATAAACTGGTCACAAACGGAAATCAGCAAACCAGTTATCAAAATGACGAAACTCCTCACCATCCACAAAATGTTCTACAAAGTGCACAGATTAACATCTGTTGGACTGGCTGAATACGTGAAAAGTTCAACAGACTACAGAATCCAATTTGTATGCAAGCATCGAAGACAGCAAGCCAGAGAAGGTATCACTAAATCCACCTCGCAAAATTTTTCCAAATGCAGTTGCAAATGGAAGATGTCATGCATGAAACCGAAACAGCAATGAATAGAGCCCCAATGACAGCAAAAAAAAGAGAAAAGAAAAATATAAAGCAAAATATCAAGATATACACCGATAACTGGGAGAACTCCAAAAGTGCAGGAAGATATTGTTACGGTTGAGGAAATTCGCAAACCACCATTCAGGTCCCGTAGGTGAGATATCTCTGTAAGTACATGTGTAGTTAGCCCCAAACCCGTTGTTTAGAGAGAATAAATGTGATTCATTCGGGCTGCGACCCTTTGAGATAGCCGTTTTTTTCTGTTCTATCTTTATTTTGAACCAACCACGTCTCAACCGCCATCACACAACAACCACCAACCACAACGCCACTTCACAACAACAACAACGCCAACAGCCACGACCTTTACCTTCACAACTCGCTCCCGCAAACATCGCATCACCGCCATTCCAAACGTCACCATGGCCATGGACCACCACTTTAAATCCTCCACCACCTTCGCCTCTCCTTCTGCGGCCATTCCCGCACCGCTTGTGGGCACCGAGCGTCAGGCTGTCCTGGCCTCGTGCGGGACGCGCGCCGATCCGCGGGTGCAAAGTGCGGCCTTTCCGAGGAGAATTCGGATCAGGAATGATACACGCCCAATCAGCAAGCGCGGGGTGGTTTGGCCCCGCCTCCGGGCGCGTCAGTGTAGAATCGATATATGCAAATTCGAGGATCAGGGGAGACTCACGCCCCTTTTTCTCCGTCCAATGGGCGAGCGTGGCTCCACCCATGAGCTCGTTCTGATCCAGAAATTTGCATATGGGTTCTCCTGCCGGCCTATAAAGTGCCGAGCGCGGGATCGAGTCGGGCTCGGAAGAGTCAGTTTTGGAGAGCAGAGTGTGGCAGGGGCAGAGTGTGGCAGCGGCGGAGTCAGTTCGGAAGTCAGTTTTGGAGAGCAGAGTGTGGCAGCGGCAGAGTGTGGCATCGGTCGAGTCAGTTTCGGAACAGTCAGTTTTGGAGAGCAGAGTGTGGCAGCGGCAGAGTGTGGCAGCGGCGGAGTTGGTTCAGAAGAGTCAGTTTTGGAGAGCAGAGTGTGGCAGTGGCAGAGTGTGGCATCGGTCGAGTCAGTTTCAGAAGAGTCAGTCTGGAGAGGTCGGAGAGCCGAGTGGAGCTCGCAGTCTGTCGGGGTTCGGAGTCTGTCGGGGAGCTGCAGAGAGGGGAAGCCTGGAATTTGGAGTGCGGTCGAGTCGGGTTGGAGCGCAGAGTGAGTCGGGAGGCGAGGGTGCACAGGTGGTTTCCTGCAGTCGGCTGAGGAGAATTGCGGAGGGGACCGGATAGCTCGGGTCCGAGGCAAGGAAGACGGCGGTCGGAGACGAGCTCGCAGTGGAGTCGCTCGTCGCGGGATCCAAGCAAGCCAGCTATCATCTTTCTCAGAGCATCAACAATTCCCCCCTTTTTTCCCCCCCGTGCTGAGATAGTGCGAAAAGGGGGGCCCCGTTCCCACCCCACTCCAAGCAGTGCCAACGAAACCCGCGAAGGAGCGCGGAGTCGGGGCGCCGCCTTGCCGCCACATTTGCGGCTCATCACAAGACACGGGCAGGATCCACCCGGTCTCGCGGACCTGACCGCTCTTTCAGGTCCCGCGCAAATATTGGCCCACCGGCCCGTCTGCCCCCTTGTCTTGAGGGTGGCCCTTTTCTTTTGCTTTTGAGTAAATGTGTTGTTGGCGCCGTCTGTAAAGTAAAACTGTGTAAGTGTTGCCGTGTGCTCGCGTAGTCGGTTGTAGATCTGCATTGTTGTGTTTCTTTTGTAGCATTTGCTGTAGGTGCATAATTGTTGTAATTGTATATGTGTGCTCTCCGTGTGCCGCGGAATAAATGTGCATTATGTTGAACTGTTTTTCCCGTTTCGCTTCGTCTTTTCTTTAATTGAATCTCCATCTTGCTTCACGTAAAGGGTTGGTAGTGGGCTTAATACGCCCGATAATTAATTGGAACCGTCGAGGCCGACGATAACACCGCTCGGTTATCCCGATAGTATGGAACGGGTCGCTTAAGTGGCCTGTGTCCAGAGTCGACCTGCGGCGAGGTGTGATCGCCCGGTCTACCCTCCGCGTGGGTACTTAGGTAGGTCGAATTTGGCGAACAACCCTATCCCACGCGGGGGCCGATTGGCACGATCGTGGTGAGGCCAAAAGGCCCACCCGTGACTAGCTCCCGGCGTTAGTCCGAGAGGGTCACGACAGAATTGTCCGTCCGGTGGGCGACGTGCCGCGATTTGAGTTACGTGGCCGTTTGCACGCCGGCGGGCGCGAATTCGCAACAATATTAAGAAAAAAAAAAAAGAGTTGAACAGATTGGACAGAGACAAAGAAGGCTTAATGGAATGGCAAAGAAAACGTCAGCTCAATTGGGATGAAGAACGAATAATAATTAATACCCAAGACCAAGGACACTACATGAATGACTAAGAAAATGGCAGGACTGAGTCAATCGAACAAGTGTAGGTTCTGCAACTTAGAAATAGAAAGCACGAGCTGCCTCCTCTCGGGATGTAAAAAACTCACGTCAGAACAACTGTACATACAAAAGCATGACAGGGTTTGTTAAGTAATCCACTGGTACATCTGCAAAAACTTCACTATCCCAGTCCCAGAAAACTTATGGAAATATGGACCAAAAGCAATGATTCAGAACAAGTAATGCTCACATATGACCTGCTGATCCCATTGAGTGTGAATTTAGAAAACAAAGCATTGCAATCAGATATACGTAGTACTTAGGTATGAAAAACGGCATTGCTAAATGAGGTATCAGTTCCTAGTGATTTTGGCAGAAACAGCAATAAAGAAAATGACTAAATATCAAGACCTCAAAAATGAAGTGAAAAGATCCTGTTATCTGAAGAGTGCTGAAAATGTACCAGTGATAATTGGAGCAATGACAATGATGAAGAAAAACCCAAGAGAGAACTTAAACACCATTCCTGGGAATATTAATAGAAACGAACTACAGTTGGAAGCTGTCCGAGGCTCGGTGATTATCCTGAAAAGAGCCCTTGGAAAAAACTTTGAGAACAAGAAAACTTCACAGCTTGGTCCATGAATCGTGACCCCCCCCCCCCCAAAACCCCTTTCCAGAAATGGAGGGAGATACTTCAAGAGAATTCCATTTCACTTTCTGAAACGCGCATATGGAGATAACAACCAACACACATGCACGCACGCACGCACGCACACACACCAGGTGTGAGTTCAGTCCAACTCACCTTTTTGTCACATTCCAAATTTCTCCTTTTTAATTGTTTCTATACCACCTGCTAAATCAACTGTCTTGCTTGCATCATAGAGCATCTATGTATTAATACTCAACGACCAATTTTGTGCTCCTCCTAGCGATCGTGTCACGTTTTTCTCGGTGCTGTGACCAGGACTGAAAGAAACTTCCTGTAAGAAACTACCTGTAAGAGTGCATCGCACACAGTGGCAATAGTCAACCTTCAACTCTGAAGCAGAATAAACACTTTTCGTTCATGGAACGGAATTCGTCTGTGACGGGGTTTCGGCTAGTCCAATAATATTGTATTATCAGTTATAAAAGCAAGACAGTTAAGATTTATCACGTGGCATAGAAACCATTGAAAAGGAGACATTCCCATTGCCCCAAAAAGGTGTTGGACTGAACTCGCACCTGTTTACATAGATATTCAGGAGGGTGATGAATTCAATATGCCATCACACATCACAAACACCTGTTACTCAAAAATTTCCCAATATAAAGCCTCATCTTTACCAAATAATTATATTTGTTGAAATGCCTCATCAGGACAATCTTTATTCTTGTATATAAAAAACAACAATCCCAAATCGAATATTTACAAGAGGACTGGACTTTAGATTTCTCCCAGAACTTAAGGCGCTGTCACACCTTGACGATTTAGCCAGCAATGGCAACGTATAAAAATGCATGTAAAACGTTGGCGTACGCTGAAATTTTGATGTCTTTTTTCAAGTTTTGGGCGTAGTCATAACGTGTTGGTCGTATGCATGACATATTAGTCACGAGCACAGAACGTTTCGTTGTCTTATAGATAACTTATACCAACGAATGCTTAGCCTGTTGTCGACGTTCACAACCTATGCCCAACGATAGTTTAACTTAGGCATAGCGCGCTGCACGTATCGCTGAACTCGTGGCGTAGCCTATTAAAAACCTGCCGCACACCGATTTAAATCATAACCGCCTGAGAATTGGAAGTGTCAACATCGCAGTCACACCTTGACGATTTAGCCAGCGTATGCTGACCTATGAAAAATGTGTCTAAAACGCTGGTACACATCGAATACGTTATGGGTAAGTTGTGTATACGTTAAGAGCACGCTGAAAAACGATGAAGTATGCTGTCATATTTCGTGGTACATTTAGTACGTCGTGAAATTTCAAGCATGCTGAAAATTTTACGACGTACTCGCCGTATGGCTCACACGTTCCACTACGCTGGGAATAAGTTGTAGGCACGATATGCGATCGTTCACACACGTCGACACAAGTTCCTTGTAAATTACTCATAAGTCGAAACATGTCGAGGTAATGTTTAGCATACCCGAAACTTATTTTCTCAGTCAAGGCACATTTTCTTTTTTTCTCCTTGGCTCCGTGAATGCACGTGAGGAAATATCTGAAGTTGTTGTTGTTGTTGTTGATTTTTTTTTAGTCTATCACAAATTTTAAAATATATTCGGACATTTGCTTTTAAGTTTCGACGTCGACGTGACAATATCCTCAAACAGAAAATATTCACAGAGGAGGAACTAAGAATAAGACATGAGCAAACTGAAGAGGCAATCGGACGTGACATAACGGCACGTGACGAAATATCTGAAGTTATTGTTGTTTTTATTTTTATTTTTTTAACGCTGCCAATACGCCATTATATGGTAGCTGTAAATTATAAACATGTTCAGCAAGTTCTGTGGTCGTCCGGAAGACGTCAATCAAATACGTCTACATACGTCAATATGTGTTGGAGGTACGTTACACATAGGTTCAAATCACGTTACTCATAGGTTAGAACTAAGTTTTGGGTACGCTAAGCATCACCTCGACGTGTTTCGACTTATGAGTAACTTACAAGTAACGTGTGTCGACGTGTGTCAACGATCGCATAACGTGCCTACAACTTATGGCCAGCGTAGCGGAATGTGTGAGTCATACGCCGGCATACGTCGTAAAATTTCAAGCATGCTAAAATTTGAGGACAACCGCAAAGTACAACGATGAAAGCCAGCGTACTACGACGCATGGCAGTGTTTTTCAGGATGCTCTTAACACATACAAACTTACCTATAACGTATTCGACGTGTGCCGGCGTTTTAGCCCAATTTTGCATACGTCAGGCATACGTTGGCTAAATCGTCAAGGTGTGACAGGGCCTTTAGACTGGCTGTTGGAGCTCCTGGCACAGTCCTTACTTGAAGAGAAATCACAAAATGTCTGATTGTTCTGTAAAGGAAAGTCAATCTTCATGTTATTTTTTTCAACAAAGGCATTCATACAATGTGCAATCAAATTTTTTTTTTTTAAACCTCGTTTAAAAAACAACTTGGTGTGAAATTTATGATTTGATGTCCATCTAGGATTAAAAAAAAGAACAAGCAGACGAAGAAGAAGAAGAAGAGAAGAAGAAACAAACAAGTGCGAGTTTGGTTTTTTCATTTTATTACCTCCACCATCAAAGGTGAAGGCGGTGATGTTTTCACCCCTCTCTGTCTGTTTGTCTGTTTTTTACTTGCAAAATCGAAGATTTTTCAAGAATATTGATCAGTCTATTTTGGTATTCTGTCTGTTTGTGTTTGCCTGTTTGTCTGTTTATCGCCAACAGGTCACAATTTTAAACCGATTTTCACGAAACTTCAGCACGTGGTAGAGTTTGTTATAAGGAAGAAGCCTATTGTTTTTGAGGTCAAAAGGTCAACATAGGCCAAAGGTCAACAACTTCGGTGAGATTTGTAAAATCCGTAATTTTCATCCGATTGACTTGAAATTTGAAGAGGATTCATATTTCTAGGCGACGGACTTCAATCAGCCAATAGAGACCAAAAGGTCAGCATAGGCTCGATGTCAACAACTCATGTGGTATCTCTAAAAACTTCAATTTTCATCCGATTGACTTGAAATTTGAAGAATATACATACGTATTTCACGTCAATGATTTCAACTAGCCAATTAATTTTGAGGTCCACATGGGCCAAAAGGTCAACATAGGCGCAGGTCAATAACCAAGGTGGTTTTTCTAAAATCCTCAATTTTCATCCGATTGACTTGAAATTTGAAGATGATTTACACTTAAGGTCATTGAATTCAACAAGCTAATTATTATTGTGGTCAAGATGGATGAAAAGGTCAACGTAGGCCCAAGGACAACAACTAAGGTGGTATTTATAAAATCCTCAATTTTAATCCCATTGACTTGAAATTTGAAGAGGATTTTCATATCAGGTCACTGAATTCAACCACCAAATATTTTTGAGGTCCACATTAGCCAAAAGGTCAAAAATAGGCTGAATTTCTAAAATTGTCAATTTTCATCTGATTCACTTGAAATTTGAAGAGGAGTTGCATATTTGGTTATTGAATTCAACCACTAATTATTTTTGAGGTAAATTTGTCTAATGGATTTTGCACGTATCATGCTCTGCATGACTTCTTCTTGTCACTTACGAAATCTTTAGATTTCGTATATTGATACGAAATCGTATATTGATATATTTCGTAAGTATATTGATCAGTTCCATTTCTGTTTGTTTGTTTGTATGTTTGTTACTTACAAAATCTAAAGATTTCGTAAGTATATTGATGACTTCCGTTTCTGTTTGTGTTTGTTTGAGTGTTTGTGTGTTTGCTTGTAGGCACGATAACTCGAGAATGGAAGAAGCTACCAATGTCAAATTACACCACATGATTCAGGAGGGTGATGGAAAGTGCTGACTAGATTTTGGTCAAAATCGGTCAAAGGTCAAGGTCACAGTGAGGTCAAATATTCGATTTTTGATGGTTTGGTCCAGATAACTCGAGAACGGAAGAAGCTACCAATGTCAGATTACACCACGTGATTCAGGAGAGTGATGGCTAGCGCTGCTTAGATTTTGGTCAAAATCGGTCAAAGGTCAAGGTCACTGAGGTTAAACATTAAAAACATTCGATTTTTGATGGTTTGCCACAGAATGATCGAAGAAACTTCTGGTTTGCGTTGCTGCCTTCTCGAGAGACAGCTTTTATGAGACAAGGTCAGAGGTCAAGTTGACGATTTCGTATGTACCAGTCTATGACTGCTTGTTTGTTTGTTTGTGTGTAGGCACGATAACTCGAGAACGGAAGAAGCTACCAATGTCAAATTACACCACGTGATGGCTCGTGCTGATTAGATTTTGGTCAAAATCGGTCAAAGGTCAAGGTCACAGTGAGGTCAAACATCCAAAACATTCGATTTTTGATGGTTTGGTACAGAATCATCGTAGAAACTTCTGGTTTGCGTTGCTACCTTCTCTGGAGACAGCTTTTATTAGACAAGGTTAGAGGTCAAGTTGACGATTTCGTAAGTACCAGTCAATGACTGCTTGTTTGTAGGCACGATAACTCGAGAACGGAAGAAGCTACCAATGTCAAATTACACCACGTGATTCAGGAGGGTGATGGCGAGTGCTGATTAGATTTTGGTCAAAATCAGTCAAAGGTCAAGGTCACAGTGAGGTCAAACATCCAAAAAAAAGTTATAACTCGAGAACGGAAAAAGCTACCAATGTCAAATTAGACCCCGTGATTCAGGAGGGTGATGGCTCGTGCTGATTAGATTTTGGTCAAAATCGGTCAAAGGTCAAGGTCACAGTGAGGTCAAACATTCGATTTATGATGGTTTCGTACAGAATCATCGCATAAACTTCTGGTTTGCGTCGCTACCTTCTCTGGAGACAGCTTTTATTAGACAAGGTCAGAGGTCAAGTTGATGATTTCATAAGTACCAGTCTATGACTGCTTGTTTGTTTGTTTGTCTGTTTGTGTACAAGGTATCTTGGATATCCTCCCACTAACATCCACGAAGCAATGAATGGAAGAGAATCCTTCAGCTTTCTTGCTTTGAATGTCACTTCACCTTTTAACTTGAGTGGTTAAAAAAAAATTATTGTTTCTCTTAAGACCTGTACAACACAATGTGATGTTACAATGGAACCATGGATATGGACATTTTTCGATTCTGAAATTTTGTCTTCAACTCTGCTATAATGCACATCAAAATATTATAGGTTTAAAATTGTGTGAACATGCTAAATCAAGAGGTCTGAGAACAGACCAATAAGTTTGAAATAATTCAATAATGTTGTTTAATTGGTGTCAGGAGATGCATCATCATGGTCATTTTGGTATCGCTCCATTTGGAGTGACTATGAAGGGAAAGCCAATCTTGCAGTGCAATTTGCCAAGTTAGGCAGATGGCAGCGTGGTGCAACATTTTGTTGATTCGGCCCATTAAAAAAAAGAGTGCCCGATCTACCAATTTTCTTTTGGCTGAGCTGCTGTGCTAAAAACCCCATTTTCACTGGATCTGTGAGTGCAGATCACTTGGTCAATCCAGAGCAGAATTTGTGGCAATTTAAAAGAGAGTTGACACAAAAATTGGGCAGTAAGCAGTGGCCGTGATAAGCTCATATAATTAGGAAATTATGAACGATGTCCAGAAGAGGAAACAAACATCATGAGTTGTCTCACAGTGGAAAGGCCCTCCTCTTATACTCTCAAGATCAATGGCTGGAAAAATAACGACAAAAAAAATCACATTTTTGGTATTCAGTTATTATTCAATTAAAATATCTTTGTTGAAGAGTCCATTACAAAAGATTGCCAATAACAAAATCATGCCATTACTTCTCTCCTGATGTCTCCATAAACCAACAAACAATTGCCATTGGCACATCCTACACTTTTACCTGCGACATGTCGCAGGTCTACAAGAACTCAATGTGGTTGCTGTTGTGGTTCCAGTTGGGGGTCGATGTTTGAAATGTGCATCCATTGGTCGGACAGCTGCCTGACCCCACCTACATTTGTCGCTTGCCTCCACCCACCATGGCACCCAGACAAAACAATGTGACCACCATCTTGGTTTTCTGGAAGGTCGAAGCTATCAGGCCTGTAGGCCTCTGCAGATTCTACACTGCCCAAGTTTGTTGCATCAGATTTCCATTAGCTTTGTTTGGGTCGAGTGTGCAATTTAAGCCCATCAGCATGCATGGTAAGGTTTAATGAAGAATTAAACTCAATGAAGAATTAAACTAATGAAGAATTAAATTAAATTAAACTTAAGCCCATCAGCACACACGGTAAGGTTTAATGAAGAATTAAACTTAATGAATAATTAAATTAATGAAGAATTAAATTTAAGCCCATTTATAGACCTTTATGGCAACAAGGCCCTGGGAAAGCATGCCTTTTGGTTCAGGGAAAGTTTTGGTGGCATCAGATAATGGGTAAGGTTTAATGAAGCCCATCAGCACACACGGTCTGCAACTCCCAAAGAAAATAGTGTTATGTAATTTTTGAATGTCTCCATATTGGAGTTAACCATGTGAGGAATTAGCTCATTCTGATATAACCATGGTGGAGGCTGACATGGATGAGAGGTGTCGAGTTAATCTTTTAATAGCACATTAAACGTGTGTTTCCAATCGACCTGTTGCCGGATGTTGTCGCAGGTTGGGACCACAGTGCAGTCATTCTTGTTATTTTACAAAGTCAAACTCTTTTGTCCAGTGTAGAAAGGTGCATGTACACTGGCCAAGATGTGGTATCGAGCATGTCTCTTGGGATTGTTTACAAGGTTTTGTTCTATGCAAGAGAGCCCATTTACAAAGACTTCTCTGCTCCTGTACTCTCACATGGTTGGGTTTCACCCCCTGTACCTCTAATCATCTGCCAACAGCATTTATCCATCCACAAAGGCACATATATGTCGAGGTGTTATTTAAAAAACAAAAAAAACCAAAAAAAAAAACCACCACAGGACCCTTTGTGGACAGCAAACCGAACATCTCCAAATTAAAACATCCTCAGTGATTGGTTTGTTCTTTTCAGGAAGAGTAAACCCTGGATGTAATTGGCTTAGTATTTGAGAGAACCATACTGAAATTTGGGAGTTGTGGGGGTTTTTTTTTTCCACCTGAACCATCACAGTTACCAATCCAGTGTGTCGAAGTGACAAAACGATCAACGATATTAAAACGGAAGCAAGAAACTTTTGTTTTGCAGAACTTTATGGTGACAAGTCCCTGGGAAAGCATGCCGTTTGGTTCAGGGAATTTTTTTGGTGGCATTTCATCATATCATGGCTCTCTCATAAATAGCATTTCAATGCCCATCCCAATTAGCCCTGTGGGCAGTAAGTCAACCACAATAATGTAAGCAGTCATCACGTGTAGACCAGGCCAGGAAGGGCATGCAAATGATCACCTACCTGGAAGGTCATTGTCACCAGCTGAGTTTTTGCTGACAATCTTATTGCCACTGGTTTTCTCCTCTCTCGCTTTAGTTTCCAATATATTTGGAATCCAAATTCTTAATGCTGCTACCACCTTCAACTGGATTGGGAAACTATAACCTTTGGGATACTAGTCCAGGGGCCTCATCACACATCAATCACCATAATCACAATCACACTGCTTCATGTAAAAGATGCAAAATACTTGATCGGCCATTAAGAACATGTATTAGGAGATTCAAATTGAAGTTTTCAATATTGGGTTTTTTAGAGTTAAAGAAAGGCATCAGACAAACAAGAAAAAAATAAAAGGATGTGATATCACAAAATTTAAGGATTTATAAAATAATACAACCTTACATTCATGTTCTTGCCACCAACTTTGTGGAATGAAATCGAACCATAAGATGATTGATATTGGATATCACCCAAGTTTACTTCGTCTCAATCAAAAAGCTGAACCATTCTCGGTTTCAAAGGAAACTAAACTATAATTTCAAAAACTAAGAATAACTGTTTGATTAATCTCAAATTTTCACTTTGTATCCAAAATACACCATTAGGCAGCAAAGGGCACCAATTGGATTTCACAGTAATTTTTGTAGAGAAAGCCTCATCTCGCCTTTGTTAATCTCTGGCCAGATGTGCAAGATTACATGCTTTTCACAGCCAATCATACAACCACAATGGGAAGATATGGCTGCCTCGACACAAATTGTTGCAAAATTCATTCAGTGATGATCGGTGCATGTGTGAATGGAGCATTTTTGTTCAAGAATGGAAGGCAAAAGGCTTGTTGAAGAAAAAAAAGTAGAGGTGGAAGGTGAAGGGCAGACTGAAGAAGCGATGATCAGCAAAGCAGGATTTGAGAAATCAGAATGATCTCTTCCAACTGCAGAAGAGGAGATGGTAGCAGATAAGAATCACATCTGGCTTATTGGGTGAGAACTCGCATCAATAGTGACGTGATACGTGCTCAACTATTGTTCAATGCTCCTTTCCAATTCCATATCCAGGCGATGCATGACGACATCGCCGGGCACCGAACGAAGGGAGTACTCAGTCTTTACTCTGTTGGTTTGTTTCTTGTCCGGGTGATATGCCAGCCACCCTTTAAGCTGGGAAGCTCAAATTTGGGGGAAAAAAGTGTAGATCGTGTATGTTCCCCCTCCATCCCTTCCCTTACCTCAAATGGCCACACAGCTGACACTGCAAGAGAAAAGGCTGAATGCCAAAACTCCGTGTTTGCTTCTAAATATTGTGTCCCAAACCCTTCACTTTCTGTACCCACCTTCACCAGTCACACCAAGCTGTTCCTGAACTCTGTCCTTTTCTCCTGACAAGTTGGAGAGTTTGCTGTCAAGCATCGACTCAGATTCTGCAACCAGTCCAGACGGCATCAGCCCTCTTCTTCTTCTTCTTCTTCTTTCGGCTGCTCCCGTTCGGGGTCGCCACAGCGGATCATCCGTATGATCCGCATAGTGATTTGGCACATGTTTTACGCCGGATGCCCTTCCTGACGCAACCCTGGTCGCCTCTTACGACACAGGGATATGGTACACCTATTTTAACCCGGGGTATACACCGGCCCAGTATACTGGTACTCATTTCGCCGACCTCGGAAGGATGACAGGCTGAGTCAACCCCCTGATGTATTAATTCAGTGGCTCAACGGGGCTTGAACTCAGGACCTCTTGGATCCCAAGCCGCTGCCCTAACCACTGCGCCAACACCAGGCTCATCCAGACGGCATCAGCCCATGTGTCCTAAAAACCAGCTCTGCTGCTCTTGCTCACCATCTCTCTGTTCTATTCACCCTCTCATTTGCTCAAGGTCATCTGCTTGGAAATCAGCAAGCATTATTGCTTTGCAAAAAAAGGTGCAAAAACAGATCACTGCAACTACAGACCAATCAGCCTTCTCCCAATCATCAGCAAGGTTATGGAATCCATCATCACTTCCGACATCAAATCCTTCCTCTTCTCCAATGGCTTGATTTTGGATCATCAATTTGGATTCAGACCAGGTCACTCTACCTTGGACATGATGCTTCTGCTTTCTCAACAATAAATGGATGTTCTAAATGCCAAGCATGAGATCATAGCCATCTCCTTAGACATATCACAAGCTTTCAATATGGTCTCGCATCCCACACTGCTCACCAAACACTACTCTTATGGGATCCGAGACAATCTCCACTCATGGATCGTGGACTTCCTCTCCTGTCACAGTCAACACGTGGCTCTTAATGGCTCACTCTCATCCCCTCTTCCTGTCAAGGCTGGAGTTCCTCAAGGCAGTGTTTATGCCTTGTGCTTTTTCTGGTTTTCATCAATGATCTCTCTGACTCTCCAGAAAATCCTCTTTATCTCTTTGCTGATGACTCCACCCTATGCCATACCATGTCTCATCCCTCTGATTGGCAAGCAGCAGCTTCTTCACTCTGTGCAAATCTGGATAAAATCACAAGCTGGTCCAACACGTGGAACATGTCTTTCAATCCTGACAAATCTCACCCCTTCACTCTGTCTCTCCGAAAGGACCATCTGGAACCCTCCCCCCCCATCCACTGTCTCAACAATACCCTTGAAGAAGTCTGAATCCTTCCTTTAATTCATGGACCGGTGTTTTTGTGTGCGTTTGTCGCGCTACTTCTCCTCCAGTACTCGGCTGATTACATCCAGACTTGCTATATAGGATCAGCATGACCCAAATTCATGTATAGGGGTGTTTTTTTTAAATATTTGTTGGTGGTCTTGGGGGTTTCAAGGGGGGGGGAAGGGGGAGAAGCAAATTCTCTTTGTGAATGTGCATTGTGTAGCGCCGCCTCCAGGTGGGGGAGGGTATGACAAGCGTCCACCTTTTATAGTCCTGTGTTACTATCCCCACATTTTCCAACACTGTGCAGATGTTTTGAATTATAAGCAGTTGGTATCTTTTTGCTTCATTCACATAACCCTGGATTTTTTTCTTTGCCTATATAGTGCTGCCAGTTGCCTTTCCACCACCCAAATAAAGGTATGCATCAGAAGAATATGTTGCATGCTTGGAACAAGATCGCCCAGAGGGCAGGCACTCCGCCATTTTCAAAAATTTTCAATTTTCAGCCGATTGATTTAGAAATTTGAAGAGGATTTGCATATTGAGTCACTGAATTCAACTACCAATTCAAAAGTCAACATAGGCCAGATTCCTAAAATCATCAATTTTAATCCGATTGAACAGGATTTGCATATTTTGATGATTGAATTCAAGCACCAAATATTTTTAAGGTCAAATTTGTTTGAGAGATTTCGCAAGTATCGTGCTCTGCACGACGTCTTTTTTTGTTTGTTTGTTTGTTTGTTTGTCTGTCTGTGAGCAGAATATCTCAAAAGGTTGTGCACGGATTCGGCCAAAATTTGGTGGACAGGTTGGATGTGTGACAAGGACGAATTGATGAGATTTTAGTGAAGATCCGGATTGAGATATGAGAATTTCTTAATTGATTCTTCACCATTAAGAGATGGGACCAAAAACGATATACTGTATTGCATGATATAAGTTGTGGACGGATCATGACAAAACTTGGTGTGTGAGTTGTGTGGGTGACAAGAACAAAACGATTCGATTTTGGTTAAGGTCCGGATCTGGATCCAGATCCGGTCGATTAGTGGGATTCAAAACGTAAACTGTTCAGCCTGGTGGAGGTATGCGATCCACCCAGTGCTGTTCTAGTTTTTCAAGTAATAGAAGTGAGAGCACGGTGGGGATTGAGATGCACGAGTTTGATCTACTCGTTTTAGAGACAATGGGTTCAGACATTTACTCTGTCCTGAGCCTCGTCTGCATTGAAGCTAATCTTGGTGAAAAAGACAACCCCAACGTCATGACAGTGCGGCTATGAATCATGAGGAATGTGCGTATTGGTTCGATGGTAAATAATGCACAAGGATTGTTTAACTGACTTTTAAGATTCAACGAGGAGCTTATGCGTAATACATTTAGAGACATATTTTTACCTTTACATGGATTACAAGGGAATATTTCTTCTTAGTTTGTATGCAGCACAAGACTGCAGGGTAGCATCAGTGGCTGAGGGCACGGCTGTGCCACTGATACAATGACCTTTACTGGTTGGGGCAGGAATTATAAATTTGTTTTTGGTGCAGGCATCACCTTGCTTACTCTTCACAAGGGACACTGTGGGATCATTACAACGTCCATCAACTTATGCCAGCAGACAGGACTCCTGTTTCACATCCATCTGAGAGATGGAATACACATTGAAAAACTGCCCTGCCTCTGAAACACCAGGACAACAGTTTATAGCTAGATTGGGATTTAAACCCAGGATAGACAGCTAAGAGGTGAGTGCATACCTCTAGGCCATCCTGTCAGCACACAAGGGTGGGTATACCAACACAATGTACAAATCATAACAGTTTGTAGGATTTGAACATGGAATCCTTGCTTCATGGGCTAAGTGATCAGATGGGAACACAAGGATGTCAACTTAATTTTTTATTTAGTGATGCATGTCTTCTAAAGTTTTTACAATTGCATCTCAAACAAGACAAAGAGCAATCAGAGATTGCAGGCCCTCGTCAGGACTTGTTTTGTGTGGAGCATTGTGTGGTGTTTGTGTGGTGCTTGTGTACTGGTGTGTTACATAAGTAATAAGATATATAATTAGAACTGCCACTTTATAAATGCTGGCAGTGATAACTGGTTCAGCCATTTCAGGGAAGAATATTTTTGAAGGTTTAAAAAAAAAAAAAAAAAAAAAAAAAAAAAAAAAAAAACATTGCTGCCTAATCACGTGACCGATGACGTCATCAAAAAAATTCGTGGACCATTTTCTCCTGAGATGACCCTCAAAATTTTTCATTCTGATCAGATGTGGCGTTTTATGTGGCGTTTTATGACGTCATAACAGAGGCAGCTATGACAATCAAAAGTCACTTATTTACGATGGAGAGTACTTCACATGGGCCAAATTTCAATTTTTTCCTTGGTGCGGTTTCAGAGATACAGAGGTCCAAAGTTTTTCCGTTTTTCCAATATGGCTGCCATAATTATCATTATAACATTCTACATGGGTAGTCGCACCAATTGTGAAAATTCGCTCTCAATCTGACAAGCTGTTGCGGAGAAAAACACGAAAGTTCTGTGCGGACAAACAGACAGACAAACAGACAAACAAACAAACAAACAAACAAACAAATAGACAAACAAACAGTCAGAGACTGGTACTTACGAAATCGTCAACTTGACCTCTGACCTTGTCTAATAAAAGCTGTCTCTCGAGAAGGTAGCGACGCAAACCAGAAGTTGCTACGATGATTCTGTACCAAACCATCATAAATCAAATGTTTGACCTCACTATGACAAACCTTTGACCGATTTTGACCAAAATCTAATCAGCGCTAGCCATCACCCTCCTCAATCACATGGTGTAATTTGACATTGGTAGCTTCTTCCGTTCTCGAGTTATCTGTACCAAACCATCAAAAATCGGATATTTGACCTCACTGTGACCTTGACCTTTGACCGATTTTGACCAAAATCTAATCAGCACTAGCCATCACCCTCCTGAATCAGGTGGTGAAATTTGACCTTGGTAGCTTCTTCCGTTCGCGAATAATTTTTTTTTTGATGTTTGACCTCACTGTGACCTTGACCTTTGAGAGATTTGGACCAAAATCTAATCAGCGCGAGCCACCACCCTCCTGAATCACGTGGTCTAATTTGACATTGGTAGCTTCTTCCGTTCGCGAATTATAATTTTTTTTTGATGGTTGACCTCACTGTGACCTTGACCTTTGACCGATTTTGACCAAAATCTAAACAGCCCTCGCCATCACGCTCCTGAATCACGTGGTGTAATTTGACATTGGTAGCTTCTTCCGTTCTCGAGTTATCGTGCCTACAAACAAACAAACAAACGGAACTGATCAATATACTTACGAAATCTTTAGATTTAGATTTAGATTTCGTAAGTAACAAATAGACAAACAAACAAACAAATGGATAAACAAATGGACCCCAATGCAATCCTCTCCTTCGGCGAGGGTATATACCATGATAATTTGGACTGAATGAACGGTTTATTCAGCACCCTCTAGTTCTGTAGAATGGGATGTAGTTATTTTTGTTGTTTCAGTACAGTTATTGCCATTATGATTTTTTTTTAATGTGTGGTCTATTCGTCATTGCTTAAGCTTGCAGTGGTGTTAGTAGTGGATAAGCAGCTAATTACACTGGCTTAGAAGCACATGGTCTAACTCGAGGGTTTCGTCTTAAGACTGACTAATCCAGCATTGTTACTCCATGCACATGAAGCAACAAGTGGTGCTGAGCAATTGTTTTATGTCTGTCCATCTGTCTGTCAGTCCCTGACTGTATTATTAGTTTATGATTGTCAGTTTATGGTTGAGGAACAACTTAGTTATATGGAATGTTAAATGTTTAACATGAATCGGAATACAAATAGGAAGAAGAGTTTGCAATTTCACAGTACTCTGGTTCTGAATTTGGCCCGATCATGCATGCACAGAGGAATGAGATATTTATAATCTGTCTGGCCTTCCTCGCAGGCAACCAAAATAGAAAATCATTCCAACCAGGAAACTTACTGTTTTTAAAGGTGTTGTAAAGGACACAAACAACAGACATGAGTAAAATGGCGGTCAAACCCAAAATTAATTTATTTATATGCCTTTAAACCTTTACCTCCTCCACTGAAGCTTCACCCCTGTCTGTTTGTCTATGAACAAGATATCTCAAAAAGTAGTGAACAGATTCGGACGGAACTTGGTGGAGAGGTTAAGTGTGCAACAAGGATGGGTTGATCCCATTTTGGTGAAGATTCGGATCCGGAAACGAGAATTTTTAGATCCTCGTGGAGGATCTCAAAGTCTTACTCACGTTGTTGTTCTTCATCTTCTTCTTGTGGACTTTTTTGTTTCACAGCCTACAGTTTTCATCGAAACTTCCTGAAACTTGGCAGATACATGTAAAAATACCCTGCGCAGACAGTAACCATCTCCAATTTTGAAAATTCCTCCAAGAAAAAAAAAGTTATGACGTCAAAATATCTCCCCTAATGGAAATCGCCTTAAAAATTCTCTGAAACTTGGCAAGCTTTTTGAATTCTGTTTGTGGGAATCGAACAGGGCATTAGCAGAGATGAATTACCGCACACATGATACATCACTATGATGTCACATCAATTTTTATGACGTCATTCCTATTTTTTGCCATTTTTTGTTTCACAACACAGTTTTCATCGGATCTTCATGAAACTTGCCATGTATATGCAGAAAGCGTACGTGCAGGCAGTAACCATCTCCCATTTTGGAAATTCTTCCGAGAAAAAAAGTTGACATCATAATATCGCCGCTAATGGAAATCGCCTATACCATTATCTCTGAAACTAGGCAAGCTGTTTGAATTTTGTTTGCGGGAATTAAGCCGGGCATTAGCACAGATAATTTATCGCAAACCTGATACATCACAATGACGTCATCATTAAGAGGATGAGGATCTTAGCTCATTTGAGCTTGTTAAATGTGATTCTTCACCATTGAGAGATGGGGTCAAAAACGATAAACAAAAATATCTCAAAAAGTTGTGGACAAGTTATGACAAAACTCGGTGCATGAGTTGGTTGAGTGACAAGAACAAGCCGATTAGATTTTAGTTCAGGTCTGGATTCAGATCCAGCCTATCAGTGGGAAACCCAAACGTTAACTGTTCACCCTGGCAGAGGTATGCGCTCTACCGAGTGCCATTAGAGTTAAAATGGAATTACATACTTGAAGAAAAATCGCCTTGATTATCCGTTTTTTTTGTATACATAGTCGAGGCTCATGGAAGAGCGAGTACACTGAACCAATCAAGATGTAACAGACAAAAAACAAGATGCAAAACACGCATGCATAGGGTAGATAAGATGGACATAGAGGATGCGTGGGGTGGACAAGAAGGATACAAAAGGAAACTCCAGAGAAGGAAAACTGGAAAATTGTAAGGAGAAGGGATTTTGGCAGGGTTGACAGGGGTATAAAAGTTCATGGTTTAGGATTAGGGACGATCTGAGATGGTGGTGAACAGCTGTCTTGAACACCCAGAGGAAAGAATGAGATTAAAGAGAATGTGGAAATTAATTCCACAGGTTGGGAAAAAAGAGGAACAAATGAGTTGAATGAGTAAAGGTGCACAATGATCGTGGATTTAGTTAAGTTTCACGAGAAGGGGGTTGATGGTGGACCGTGTTAACCCTGGAGAAACCTGGGTGGGGTGGGTTGGGAGGACAAAGCACAGAAAGAGCATAGGGTGCAAGATCAGAAACAAAGTGGTAGATGACAGAGACACCACTGACCTGTCTGCGATGGTGAAAAGATAAACCCATAGACTTATCAGCTTCATCGTGGGAGATTGCAATTGTCTTAAAGGTACCTTGGTTTCCACGGCAACACAGTGTCAAACTGAGCAAGACGTGAAGCATGTGAGCCAGCTCAGAGGAGAGGGCAGTACTCCATCAAGCTGCGGATGATGGCCTTGTTGGTGGATATCAGTTCAGGTGTGATAAAGGACTTTGTACGACGGAGGATGCCCAGTCAGCGGATGGCTTTGGAGGCCAACTTTGAAATGTGGTTTGCCCAAGAAAGATCATGGCTGACAGTGAGACACAGGAGTTTGAATAACTGAGGCCTCCAGTACTTCGAAGAGTCTCCAGTTTTGCTGTACTTGGACAAGCTCTACAGGGTGGTATATGTAATAGGAGCAGTGAAGCACAGCCCGTAGGAAGTGTGCGTGGCATGTGAGAGGGCGCAGTATAGGGGTGAAAAAGAGGCCACTCATGTGATTATGTACGATACCGATTGATGCTACATTCTATAGTGATCAATAAAGCCTCCACATCCTAAACTGTGACTCAACGTCATCTTATTACAATGTACTGTATAAGGCTGGTGTATAAGACTGCTTCAGTCGTGCTCAACTTCCAGAGTTTTTTTAACGATCTTAAAAATCATTATTTTATTAAAATTGAAGTATATACAGAACACTGTGCGGGGTATCGTGTTCTATGAACTCTCAAGTTAGGTGTTTTTATTCAGCTTGGGATTACATTTGTCAGTGTAAAGTGCAGGTAAAGAAAGGCAGTTGAAAATCAGATTGAAAAACAAGGCAGTAAAGAGTGAGTAAATCAAGCAACAATGAGAAAAAGAGGAAAGATATAAGTGGTGTGACAAATGCTTGATGTGGACAGTATTGGGGATGGTGGATGCAAAGGGTACAAAGGGTATAATATTTGCTGTATGAAGTTTGTACAAATAACACGCTTTGTGATTGTTATAGATTAGTTTAAAGAATGCAAAGGTACTTTGCAGGCCATAAAAGAGTGCAAACAATTTGTAAATAAAAGGTCAGTTACATTAGTGGAGAGAGTCTGCAGAGGAGATGGACACCCTGCGAGATGATATAAGCAATCACGTGATCAAGCTGTGTTTGCCATTTTGGAAGACAAACAAAACAAAAGCAGTCCATGTCGAGTAGTCATACACAAAGCCAACAATAATTGCATCGGTAATTGCTCGTCATGGAACACACTTGTGTCTTTTTGAGTGTTTCCAACAGAATAGAAACAACCAAAGAGCCAAAGTCTTTTGAAATGATACCAGCAGTTGTAAAAAAGAAAAAAAAAATGAAGAACAGAAGATGGAACTGTCTCATTGGCGACAAAATACATGGCTGGCAAGCTCTGGTCGAAGTGACTTCAACTCGATGGGCATGTAGCAGGGCAGAATCTATTCCAATCATTTTACGAGTGGTATGTACACTTACTGAGGCATCAAGTTAAAAAAAAATAAAAATCATACGAGGGCAATATATTCGAGCTTTATACAATTTATATACACAATTAAACATACAAGTGGGTATTTGCTAAATCAGCTTATGGTTAGTTAGTTAAGGCCAGGCGAAGAAATTTAGCTATCCAAACTATACATAAAGCCAAGGGGCCAACATTATGAAAACCTTTGCTTATTAGAACCACACAGTCATCTTGAGCTCAAACTCATACATTTCAATATTCATGATATATTTATTCATATGCAGCCTGTGGCTGGTTGGTTGCATCATTTTCTGGAGGCACAGCTGCACTGCTGATGAAATGCCCCTGTTACCAGCACGCCGGTACTTATTTTGCTGACCTCATAAGGATGACAGGCTGAGGTGTTACAACAGCCCAACAGGGGCTTGAACGTCTTCTTGCATTTAGCAGCTTGGCTGCCAAGTAGCCATCATGTTTTTAGGGCGCGACTATGCCGCTGATTCTCTGCCCCATACCAATATAATGGTTCTCATTTCATCGACTGCAGAAGGATGACAGGCTGAGTGAACCCCACCTGGTGTTAAATTCACCAGCCAACAGGGATCGAACTCAGGACCCGAAGATCCCAAGCCAGCCACCCTAACCATTAAGCAAACACCAGGACGTGGGCTTGAACTCAAAACCCTATAATCTTAAGCCAAGCACCTTAACTGTCAAGCCAACACCAGGCCTTTTTCATGATCATATTCGATTTTAAAATGTCAATAATTATATCATATGTATTGAAAAATATTTGTATCAATTTTAATGATCATAATCATTTCGATAAATCAAGCATGCCATGAGGTAGTGAAACTCCTCCAACAGATGTATATGAGTGATATCCCTCCCACCAGGCCATTCACTCACTGTATAAAGATTACATTCAGGGAGATTTTAATAATTGTTTTCGACAATGTAAAATAAAATCAAGAGGTTCTTTCTATTCCCAAGTTGTAGGATTGATGCCATAACCAATCCAGACTGGGTACCGACTTTGAAGATGGGCCATGACAAGTTCAAGCTTCCCCCAGCATCTTAAGGAGGAGGATATTGGGACCATATTCTGTGCAGAGCGTTGGTGGTGCTTAAGAAGTCTCCTTGGCTATTGGGTACAATCCTGGACAGGTCGCCACTCCGACACAGTATACCAGCAAGCTGGCACTCATTTTTCCGACTTTGGAAGGATGACAGGCCGAGTTAACCCCACCTGGTATTAGTTCAACAGCTGAGTGGGATTTGAACTCACGACCCTAGGATCCAAATCCCACCACCCAAACCATGAAGGCAACACCAGGCATAGAATCTGAAAGCTGCACAGAAATATTTGAATGGGCCATGCAGAAGACTACAAAAAGAAAGAGGCAAGAAGCTGCATCAGCCTGAATTGAAATCCAAAGGAATGCCTTTGATTAAGTCACTGAGACAAAACATGACAACTGAGTGTGGATAAAGCAAGGCATGGTGGATAGAATGGCCTCCTTGTATGAAATGCAAGACAATATAACCAAGGCCAAATCACAGACCCATAACATATCTACCAAGAAGTTGCAGTTCAAAAAATTTTCCAAAGAACTCCCATCTTTTCTGTCATTAGTTTGGATAAAGCAGAACATAAAAAAATAATGAGGCTTATTGATTAAAGTCTACACTGCACAAAACGAAAATGGAGAAATCCAAAAGGAATGGAAAAAAATATATAATTAAGACAACATATTCTATCATCTTCCAGGCACATAGATCAAAACAACACTGCTTGCTATTGGTTTACTTATCACAATTGCTATTACTAGTACGTGTCCGTATGTGCGTATCCGTACATGCAAAAAAAAAAAAAAAATTCAAACCGCGAGCCAGAAACAACAACCACACAGGCCGTTCCTTCGCTCTCGCGTGCCCGTACGTGCAACCCCCCCCCCCAACAACAACAACAAAAAACTTTCAAACAACTACACAGACTATTCTTTCACTCTCGTAAACGACGACTGGATTTGAGCATTGTGTTTATCTCTAAATGCGCACAAGAAATGGAGAAATTATTAGAATACATTAAGTCATCACTATCCGGAAGTGGTGCGTGTCCGTACGGAATGTTCACATGCATTCCACAAATTATCGCTTGCATTGAAGTCACAACTGTTGTGATACTTACACACAGAGTTAATTAAAATCCAAATTAAAATCAAGTTTACCTCCCTTTCTTTGGTTGCCATGACATTCGCTGCCATTGACCATTGCCTCTCCTACGCCACGGGAACTAAGGCACCGATCGATCCCCCATCGTAACCGGCACGGTACGTGACGTCATCGTCAGCCGGTCGCGCACTGGCCTACGCAGCCACGCGTCCTTTGATTGGTTGGTAAATAAATGGCCATAACTTGGGAACCACTTGTCCGATTAGTATCAAACCTTGAAAAGGCACATCCACAGGGCCCCAGCAATACATCTGGCAAGTTTCAATTAGATCGGACCAGTGGTTGTCTAGAAACAGCGGTCACACGCGCGCACGCACGCACGCACGCACGCACACACCTGGAATTATAGATAGAAGAGTTGTTTTTTTGGAATTGATTGTTAAATGATCTTCACTGTTTGGCACGACGTTTGCTTAAATACGGCTGAGAAGTAAATATTGTATACTGATGGATAATGATCCTCGTATGACATTTAGTTTGAAAACAAATGCACCAACAAAAAATAAATAATAAACAAGTGGTGCCAGGCACAACAAATCCCGCCCATGGGTCATTCCATGTCAAATCATCAAAGAATCTGACATCATCTCTCAGATTTTTGTAAAACTTTGGGAACCAATTGGGACCCATGAAAAACGGCAAGAACTTAAATATTTTTGCTAACAGCCTCTTAATTAGTGAGATACAGACTAACGAACTTTGGACTAATTAGCACGACGTCGCGCATTCAAATGGCCATATCTCTAAAAGTATAACACCTAGAGAGCTGGTTTTGGTGTCATTTTAAAGGTATTTTCATGCCCTATGAATTTGTCTGGGCAACATTTTCCTACCTCCAACCACAAAAAAGTTATCACAAAATATAAACTTCAATCGTGAATCCCCAAAAAATGTATCCTTCAAATTTCCTCAAATTCATCCCAGAGGTACCTTATGATGTCAAGAAGCTTCCACATAAGTTTTGTGATGGGCATTCCAATACTTTCTGAGATATGAGCAATAATGTACATGTACGTATGACAGATAGGTTCGAAAATCAGCATTTGTAATGCATTATACAATCATTCTAACCTAGCCATGACAGGGAACACAGGGAACGACCATCAATTGCTTTGAAGTATCATATACTTTCATTTTCAACTGGGCCTGAGGGGAAGAAACAAGTGCTGCTGTTGCTGCATTGAAGAGGAAATTGGAAGCCTAAGTCAGGTTAGTGAACACTGTGTACTTGAACTCACTTATTGATTGTATAATACATTACAAATGCTGATTTTCGAACCTATATGCCATACGTACATGTACATTATTGCTCATATCTCAGAAACTATTGGAGTGCCCATCACAAATCTTATGTGGAAGCTTCTTGACATCATAAGGTACCTCTGGGATGAATTTGAGGAAATTTGAAGGATACATTTTTTGGGGATTCACGATTGAAGTTTATATTTTGTGATAACTTTTTTGTGGTTGGAGGTAGGAAAATGTTGCCCAGACAACTTCATAGGGCATGAAAATACCTTTAAAATGACACCAAAACCAGCTCTCTAGGTGTTATACTTTTAGAGATATGGCCATTTGAATGCGCGACGTCGTGCTAATTAGTCCAAAGTTCGTTAGTCTGTATCTCACTAATTAAGAGGCTGTTAGCAAAAATATTTGAGTTCTTGCCGTTTTTCATGGGTCCCAATTGGTTCCCAAAGTTTTACAAAAATCTGAGAGATGATGGCAGATTCTTTGACGATTTGACATGGAATGACCCCCATTTAAGGCATAAACATATTTTGGGGATCAAATTTAAATTTGATACATCCTTAACCTGAATATTGATTATAAGTAATAGAATAAGGAAAATTTTAGTCTTAGTTTGAAGTCAATTAAACCATTTTTGACGAAGTTATGACCGTAAAATGATTTTGACCTTTCAAGGCCACGCAAGGTCAAAGGTCATGATGTCAAATGAAAGCCAATAAAGGACTTGATATATGTCTCCCATAGTAAACAAGCATATTCCTAACCTTTTTTGATTTATAATGGAAATTTGTAATTTTGACTGATGGCCATGACCCCCAAAACTTCGGACCCTACCGATTTATGTATATATATATATATATATATATATATATATATATATATATATATATATATATATATATATATATATATATATATATATATATATATATATAGTTGTAGTATTCGCGCCCGCCCGGCGTAAGAACGACCGCGTTTCACCAATATCAGCCGGTTCGCCTACCGAACGGACAATCCAGTCGTGACTTTCTGCAATGGCATCAGAAACCAGTCACGGATGGGTTTTCAATCCCACCACAACCTTGTCCGTACCCTACCCGCGCTACAGGGTCCGATCGCCAAATCTTCGATTTACCTAATTAATCGCGCAGGGAGGTTACCGAGAGGTTGTACCTCAACGGGACCGCTTGGAAACGAGCCGCTTAAGCAGCTCCCTTCCTTTTGGGATAACCGAGCAGGGTAATATCGCGCAGTCCCGTTGGACCCGATCACTTTACCGGCTATTCAACAACCAACTAATATTCCGCAATACAAGATAGCATTTCAATGGGGGCATGGACGCAACGAACAGGTTTACATTTAAACCTCTTGGGTCTTTATGGCGTGGGACTTGGCAGACCGAACGAGTCCCACGAGACCGTTGCAGGTTGTGGTGAATTGTCGTGAATTGAGGGACATGACGCGGGATCACATGTTGTGCGTCTCGCGTATAAGGGGAGGTCTCTGCGGCACGAGTGATTGTCCCCGGGGCATTGCTATTGACATCGGCTGTTCACTTGATGCTCGTTAACTGAAGGTTCTCATTGACTGGTGAGAATGGAGATTATATCGAACTCCGTGCTTACGCGGATTTAGTCTGCAATGATTAATCGCACATGTATACGTTACTGCTTATGTACTCCTAGCTGAACCTGTATTCCCCGGTGTGCCCACAGAAGCGGCTCCAATCAAATGGAATAAAGCCTAAACCCTGAAGGTTCATCTCTCGCTCTCATTTCACAGGTTACCTGCACCCTCGTGGTGTCTGGCTTGGGCGACCCGCGACGTCCCGTCCCCACAGCAGCGAGCGTAGCCGCGGTCGAGCTCGGGCCTTGCCAAGCGGCCGGGTGATTCGGGCCTCAGTCGGCAACTCGTTTGAGAGGAACGAACGGGTCTTTGCTCTCTTAGAGTTGATGCTCTGTAAGAACCCGTCCATCCCTCAGTGATGCTCGAACTGCGCCGAAGCCCGATTACCTCGGACCACCTGTCGCTGGCTGGCGAGCTCTCTCCGGCTCTCTCCACACGAACGCGCGGTTCCGCGCGACACAGCAGGCAAGGCCGCACCTCCAGCTCGCGTCTCCTTCACGACGCCCGGACTCTCCACCGACTGCGAGCTCCAAGCTCCCGACTCCGCCACGAGCCCAGACTTCCACGCAGCTCCTTGGTTTCTGGCTTCCTCCCGACTCCCCGACCTCTCCAGACTGACTCAGACCGACCGATCAACTCGACTCGACCCAACTCGAACGCGAGCTTGGCGCTCTGCTCGTCCTTATATAGGGCTGGTGAGACGCGGTTTGGCCTCCGATCCTCGACCTCTGACCACTGACCTCTGCGCGGAAAGCGGACGTGCGCGAGATCACCAAGCTTGATCCGACGAGCAAACGTCCCGCGTCGGCCTGTAGCGACGCCGCTCGATGCGGACTCGCCGCGGCTGGCGCAAAGATGGCGTCGTTTCGGAAACGATGGTGAGGCGATGTTTGTGGTGTGGAGATGTTGACGGTTGCTGGCAAAGTGGTGAGGATGGCGTGGTTTGGTGAGAGGTGGTTGTGGTGGTGGAAGACGGTTGGTCTGAAGCGGTTGTTGAGAGCGATGTTGGTGGTGGTGGTGGTTGTTGTAAAGCGGTTGTTGAGAAAGATGTTGGTGGTGGACGTGGTTGGTCCAAAATAACGATAGTAAAGAATAACGGCGAACTCAAAGATCACAGCCCGGTTAACATGAATAGTTCCCTTTAAACAACGGTGGGGAAATCTATCTGCACCTGGACTTATCGGCCTTACTGATCTCGGGACCTTACTTACTGATCTCGAGAAGATGGTGTTCTGTCAATATGTATGTATATATGTATATATGTATGTATGTATATATATATATGTATATATATATATGTATATGTATGTATGTATATATATATATGTATATGTATATATATATATGTATATGTATATATATGTATATGTATATATGTATATATGTATATATATATATATATGTATATATATGTGTATATATATATATATATATATATATATGTATATATATATATATATGTATATATATATATATATATATATATATATATATATATATGTATATATATGTATATATATGTATATATATATATATGTATGTATATATATATATATATATGTATGTATGTATGTATATATATATATATATTGTGTTGGCCTGGTGTTGGCGTAGTGGTAAGGTTAGCGGCTTGGGATCCAAAAGGTCCTGAGTTCAAGCCCCGTTGGCCGCTTGAATTAATACACACCAGGGGGTTGACTCAGCCTGTCATCCTTCCGAGGTCGGTGGAGTGAGTACCAGTGTACTGGACCCGATGTATGCCCCAGTTACAATAGGTGTACCATATCCCTGTGTCGTAAGAGGCAACCAGGGTTGCGTCAGGAAGGGCATCCGGCGTAAAAACCTGTGCCAAATCATTATGCGGATCACAACAGATGATCTGCTGTGGCGACCCCTAACGGGAGCAGCCGAAAGAAGAAGATATATTTTTTGTATACCTTGTCGAGGCTCATATGAGAGCTAACACACAATGCACATCAAGGGGGGCATGAGACAGGAGGGGAGGGAGTGGGAAGGACAAAATAGTGGGGAACCGAGACATTGGGAGATCTGTGGAAGGGAGAGGGATGGGATGGGGAACATGGGGAAGAGAAGATGGACATTACAGGGACTTTCAAGAAGGAAAGCAGGGAATTTGAAGGAGGTGGGCTTGGGTGGATTATCGGTAGAAAATATTAAGGATTTGGATGGGGGATGATAAGAGGTGGTGGTGAACAGCTGTTTTGAAGGCCTGGAGGGAAGAATGGGAATGAATAGAGTGAGGGAGTTATTCCAAAGGCGGGAAAAAAGAGGAATGAAAGAGTGAAGGTGAGCAGTGATTCGTGATTTTGGTAGTTTTACGAGAAGGGGGTTGTTGGCGGACCTTGAGCGCCCTGTGGAAATGTGGTGGGGACAAATCGCAGAGAGAGCAGGGGGAGCGAGGCTGGAGAGGAGACGGGAGAAGACAGAAAGACCACCGACCAACCTGCGGTGATTGAGAGGCCCAAAGACTCAGCGTCATTGCGGGAGATGCCAATGATCCTAAATGCCTTGGTTTCTACAGCGTGAAGCTGAGAAAGGTGGGAGGCAGGAGCACCAGCCCAGAGGGGAGAGCAGTACTCCATCAGGCTGCGGACAAAAGCTTTGTAAGTGGTCAGGGGCTCAGGTGGGCCGAGGAAGGACCTTGCACGACGGAGGATTCCCAGTCGGCGACTGGCTTTGGAGGCGAGGTTTGAAATGTGGCTTTCCCAGGAAAGGTCATGGCAGATAGTGAGACCCAGAAGCTTGAAAGAAAGGACTTCTTCCAGAGGATTGTTGAGAAAGTGGATGGCGGGGGTTTTTTCTAAACGGTCCTTTCGAAGAGACATAGTGAGTTTCGATGTTGACAAATATGCATTTTTCACTATAGGCATGGGTAGGATTATAAGTGACAAATAGAATAAGGTTCACTATAAGCTTAGTTTGAAGTCAATCAGATCATTTTTGATGAAGTTATGAGCAAAAAACGATTTTGATATTTTTGTGACCTTGACCTTGACCTTTGATCCAATTGGACCCAAAAGTTAATGGGGTCGTCCAAGGTTCATTGCCCACCTGTGGATTAAATTTGATAGTGTTTGCTAAAGCCGTTTTGCCGTAAAGTTGCTAGCAGACAGACAAACAAACAAACAAACCGGACGATTACAATATCCCGCTTCCTCCCTCCGGGAGGGGGCAGGATAACTAGAGAGTTCATAGAACCAATTATTTTATGCAGTCTTGAGAAAAAGAACATGGGAAGGGTCTTTTCAACTCTTGCTTCACTTTTCAGAGCATGAGCCGCCATTTTGTCTGAGTCTCACTGTTACTCTGCCCTCAGAGCATGCAGAAAATTTTATTGGTCGAGACGGTGGAAATTTTTTACCCAAACACTGCTAAACTCATGGTTATTAGAAGTGCAAACAAGGTGACTTGTGTTCTCCAGTGTTCAAATACATAATTCAATTTAAATAAATACAAGCTGAATACCATGAATGACCTTGACGTTGAATGAAAGCCGATTACCAAATGATGTTGAAACTTGGTCAGCCGATTACCAGACAATATTAAAAAAAATAACAAGAATGAATACCATGAATGATAAATACCATGAATATCAAATCAAAGTCTGTTACAAATTTTGCCCGCCCGGCGTGCGATCAGCAACGTAACTCGAATCGCGACGCGTCGCCCACCGGAACGGACAATTCAGTCGTGACCCTCTTCAAACTACCGCCAAGGAGATAGCCACGGGTGGGGGTTTAACCTTACCACAACCCAGTCCGCATTCTACCCGCGCGAAATAGGGCGAATCGCCTAATGTCGACATACCTAAGTACCCGCGCGGGTAGCGTACCGAGGAGTTGTACCACGCCGCAGGTCGGCTCCAGACACGAACCGCTTAAGCGGCTCGATCCGTGCTAAGGGGATAACCGAGCGGAGTTATCGCTGACCTTGACGGTTCAGATTACTTACTGGGTGTCGAAACCCATACCAATCCCTTTCGTGATGTAAGATGGAACTTTCAAACGAAGGAAAGGACGCAACGAAACGGGAAACAATTTAACAAGCACTTTTATTTCACACACACACAAGGCAAGCACATATTCACAGCCATACAGTAAGAATGCACATACAACAGCCAAAGCAATGAAAGCAACACAGAGCTACAACCGAATAGAGCAATGCACACTTATTCAGGTTTACTTAAAAGACTGGCACCACACACACATTTACACAAAAAGCAAATACAAGCCACCCTCACAGGCAAGGGGGCAGACAGGTCCGTGGACCAAATGTACGTGGGACCTGGGTGAGCGGCCAGGTCCACGAGACCGAAGGGGTCTTACCCGCGCCCTCGTGGCGCGATGGCGGGCTAGCCGCAATGTCAGCGTAACTTGCCTGACTCCGTGCCCCTGGCGTGGTCGGTGAGCTCCTTTCGGCGTGCGTTGCGCAGGCACGTGTTGGTCGGTCGACACCACGGTTGGGGCGGGGAGCGGACGGGGATACCAGCACTATCTCAGCGCGGATGGGGGAAATTGTTGATGCTCGGGGTGGAGAGAGGGGAATGGCGGACGCTCCGTCCCGCTAGCGGGGCCTTGGGACCGCACCGACTCCGGCGAACTCTCGCCCCTGAGCCCTCTTCCGCGTCCCTGCTTCACTCCGCGACTCGTCCCTCGACCCAGCAACGACAACCTCAACGACGACCTTCATCTTCACTCGACCAGCCCAGCCAGCACAGCACCGCACAGCTCAGCACAACCCAACACACTCCACACGAGTCGCCTTGTGCTCGCGTCTTTATAGAAAGGGGGAGGAGCATGTATGCGAATTCGCGGATCAAAACACGCTTGGAGGCGGGGCCACGCCACCCGACGTTTAGCCATTGGTCAGGCAAAAAGGGGCGTGAGCCTCTCCTGATCCGATTTCCCTCCTAAAAGGAGTCCACATGCATCGCACTTGGGGGCGGGGCCACGCCACCCGACGTTTAGCCATTGGTCGGGCAAAAAGGGGCGTGATCCTCTCCTGATCCGATTTCCCTCCCGTAAAGGCATCCATTTGTACTCGCGGCTTGACAAGAATCACCGAACGGGCCCTGGACAGCACGACGTTCGGTGTTGACTGGTGGTCTGGTTGATGGTTGTGGAAGGAGAAAGCGAAGGTGGTGGTGGGTTTGCTGTGGTTGTTTGGTTGTTGGCGGGCGTCGTTTGAGAATGGCGGTGAAGCGATGTTTGCGGGGTGGAGTTGTGGAGGTGAAGAGGCGAAGGTGGCGGTGTTTGAGTTGTTGGGGGATTATTGGTCCAAAATAACGATAGAGAAAGAAAAACGGCTAACTCAAAGCGTTGCAGCCCGGATGAATCACACATATTCCCTCTAAACAATGTGTGTGGACTAACTATAAATGAACTTATCGATATATCTAACCTGAGGACCTTTCTGGTGTATTGCAAATTTCCACAGCCGTAACAAGTCGATTACTATATGATGTTGATGATACTTGTGAAGCCGATTACCAGACATAACAAGATGGCGACGATGCGCGACCCCCACCCCCTTGTGTGTCATGACGTTGATTTCTTCGATAAAATAAATGTAGATACAAATTCCTGTCAGCTTGATGACACAGTGTAAGGTGACATTGCAGTTAAAGATGACAGAAACACAAATCTATCCATATCTTAATGAAGACATGTCCAAACGAAGACACGTCCTTTGTGCGTGACTGTTTAAACAGTGAAGACGGACTGACCATGTGCCTGGGCATGGCCTAACTCGATGATTGACAGGAGCTCTGAAGCACTTGAGCCGTGATTGGTTACTGATCTTGTGGATGGTCTGACGACCAATCAATCTGATGACCAATCACAGCAATGACGTAAATGTGAGGAGGATGAGGAGGAGAAAACAATTTGAAAACCCCTCCTATTGACAGAGTCAAACGTTGAGGTATTAAATATTTTAAAGGCTGTCGAAAAAAAAAAAGAAGCTTTTTTGGAAGTTTACCACCGTTGATGCACAGTCTTTTACATCACCTTATTTAACACATCACATCAATTCTTCGTGTCTGTTGTTTGTGTCTTTAATAACTTCCCCAAAAACAGTAAGTTTCCTAATTGGAATGATTTTCAAATTTTGTTTGACTGCGAGACAGGCGGACAGATAATAAACAATTGTCATTCCTCTGTGCGCATGCGCAATCGGGATGAGATTCCATAAAATTTGCGAAAGTCCTGCTAAACTGCACTCTGAAGCAGGTTCTCCTCAAGGATTTCCCTGTATTTGGCTCCATTCATTGTTCCCTCAATTCATTACAAGTCTCACAGTCCCTGCTGCTGAAATGCATCCCTGTCGCATGATGCTGCCACCACCATGTTTCACAGTAGGATAGTGTAGGATGGGTGATGAGCTGTGCTCAGTTTCTGCCAGACATAGCACTTTGCATTCAGGCTCAAGAGTTCAATTTTCGTCTCATCAGAATAAAGAACATTTTGCCACGTGCTCTGTCTTTCATGTGCCTTTTTGCAAATTCAAGACGTGCTGTCATCCACTCTCCCATAAGGTCGAGATTTGTGATTTGCGTGAAGTGCTGCAGAGACTGTTGTCCTTCTGGTAAGTTCTCCCATCTCAGCCAAGGAACTCTGTAGTTGTGTCAGAGTGGTCATTGGATTAATTATATTGGTCACTTCCCTGACCAAGGCTTTCTCGCTCAGTTGCTCAGTTTGGTCAGATGGCACCTCGAGGAAGACTCTAGGTTGTTCCATATTATTTCCATTTCCTAATGATGGAGCTCATTGTGCTCCTAAGTACTTTCAACTCTCTATAAATTGTTTTATACCCTTCCCCAGATCGATGCCTCCTCACAATTCTATCTCTGAGTTCTAGGGACAGTTCCTTGGACTTCATGGTAGAGGTTCTGCTCTGACATGCACTGTCAACTGTGGGATCTCATATAGAAAGGTGTGTTTCTTTCTATATCATGTCTAATCAATTGAATTGGCCACAAGTGGACTCCGAGCAAGTTGTCGAGACATTTCATGGATGATCAAAGGAAATTGGATGCACCTGCGCTCAATTTGGTGTGTCATAGCAAAGTGGTTGGACAGTTATTGATGAAAGATATTTCAGCTTTTCAATTTTAATGAATTTATAAATACTTCTAAAAATATGTTTTCACTTTGTCATTATGAGATATTTGTGTTCATCAGTGAAAATATTTTTTAAATTGAACCCATTTTAAATTCAGGCAGTAACACAACAAAATGTGACAAAAGTTGAGGGGTGTGAATAATTTCTGAAGGACAGTAAGTGCTCCACATTGTTGAAAATATAAATTCAAATGATATTAAGTAGTTCTTTAATCATCGACCAATGTCTGTAGCCAGACAGACAATGTGAACGAATTGCTTAACCACACTTTACGCTACGCATGTGAGGAAATAGAACCACTGTCCAGCCGATGAACAAATGTTAATGCAAATAAAAGTTTAAACATTGAAAATGTGAAAAATGCTTAAATACCGAGAAAGAACTTCTCACTATGGTCGATTCACAATCACAACGAAACAAATACTCTGGAGTCTGGATCACAACTTCCATTAGGGACATCGATGTGTGCAAAGACCTTGGTGGGAAAGCTTAGAAGTTAGTCACATTTTGTCGATCCTAGGTTTGAATGCTACAGTTGGAGTTGGACAATAAACCGTCACCCTGGTGTTTGTCATGCAGGGTGATACATCGATCAGTTTGTGAGAGGTCCATCAGAAGGAAGTTAAGTCAGAAGACCCATCTGCCAGCATTATCGCCAATACTGTGGACAAATTAAGAATTCCTGCTGTGACTGTTGCGAAGGCAACAGCAAACCAACCACCTTAACCCTTGCATAGAAATTGCTTTGACAGTAATAAGGTTCTGTCTAAACTTTGGGACATTGATGGTGATGTATGCAAAATGAGGAAAATTTTGATCCACCCCACCCTCTCACCCATTCACCCCCCCTCCCCCACCCCAACCTCGACAACAGTATGCACAAGTACTCGTCTTCCTTCCATTCCTTCTCCTACCCTTGCTTTTATAACCTTATCTTCACTTTACATATATTTATTAACATCATTTTTCACATATGACAACATCATCCTACCCTGCCCCTGCAATTCCCCGAATAACTCATCCAAATGTCTTCCATTGAGAGTTGGCCCAAAGGAGTCTATAAGTTTAGCAGGACATCTTTCTCCGGAAATATCATGAAGAAGAAACTGATCATATTTATTGTAAGTCCAACCGTGCATTGGGATTACGTACTGAAGAAAATTAGCATTCTACAAAGCTGTCCATCTCATTATATTCCTCATTTAATGTTTCCTTGATGCCATGAGATGTCATGAACAGCAACTACATTGTGCAGCAAAGTGTAAGTTTAAAAGGGTCTTCAAAAACATTGTCTCTTGACATACATAATAGACATCGCATCACCGAAAAATGGTACATGTATCACATTATTGTGCACAGTCCTTTTTATTCATTCAACATTCTTCGAGACAACCTCCATCCTGTTCATTATATTGTGGTGTCAGACAATCCGTTAATATGTTCCGACTGAGCTGGGGGTACAACATCCACATTCTGAAAAGGTATGAAAGTTACTTGTCACTGCGTTCAATTAATACTACGATTCCTGAAGGACTGTGCAGATGAAGCCGAAACTGCCGGTGAAACACACGGGAGCCAAAAATGCGGGAAGACTCTTCCTACAAATAAAATGGATTATTAAATATTAATTAAAAATATGAAATTGTTTATTCAAAGAAATGAGACCCAGGGAGTTGAGACAACAACAAACGGATAGATCTGTCACACATGGACAACAAATAGGGGAGGTGAGACACAAAAAAACAAACTTATGTTCAACAAGAGACAAATAAATAAAGTCTAACCCAACAATGGCACCAAATACCAGACTCTTACAAGGAACAAAAGGGCAGGCGAGTGTTTGAGCAAGGCACGAGCTCTGTCATGCAGGCTGGTGATGGTGAAGTGCGGCTCAGGGCCTGATAGTGAAGACAAAGAGCTGCTCCAACTGCTGCACACAAGCGCAGTTATGACTCTCATCAGCTCTGGGACCACCCCCACTCATGGCAAGCTCCTCTCATTGGTCGGCCTTCCCTATGAGATGGCCTTGGACAAATGTGTTTCCCCCTCTCCCGGGCTCACAACTTATCTCACTGAGGTGTGTCACTGTCACTGACACACCTTAGCGGGGATGGGGGGGAGGGGTGGCACTGTCCATGCCAATGGCATGCCAGGGAATCACCCTGAGTGGCTTGGAGGGAGTCACAAAATAAAGTTACCGCTGGTGTTTTATCATCACAAACAATCATTATATGAAACAAAAAAACTTAAGGAATAATTACGGGCCCCTATTAGGCCCAGGACCCGGGGTAGATACCCCGCCTGCCCCTGACCCCCTCTCGGCACCACCTTTCAATGGCCCAGCAGTCAACCAACTGATTCTAGCACAGGTTTCCTTCTTAAGAGACCTGTGGACATGGCTGTGTTCAAGGATACAAGGATTCAAGGAAATCAGACACAGGTGGAGGCCATTCAGCCCATCATGCCTACATGAACACCATACTCCTTTATCAACACAAGATCCAAAGAAGAAAATGCAAATTTTTTGTTTTTTATCTAATTATTTTAAATTTTTGTAGTTTATGTATTTTTTTTCTTTTCTATTTTTTTTTCTTTCTTGCCCTCAGGGGAGGGGCATGGGTTGGTTAAAAACACAAAACATCAACCACACAACACCCCTTGACGAGACCCCCACCAACAGCACTCCCAACACATGCACACAATCGCCCATCAATACTCAACCTACCAAAAAGTCCTGTTAACATCCCTACACCCCTCTATTTCCATAACTTCCAGGTACCTATCTAATTATATTTTAAACTTATCTACTGTTTCTGCTGACACTACCTTTCCAGGGAGGCCATTCCATGCATTGACTACTCTCTGAGTAAAAGTCCTTTCACTGTCTACTCCATTGAATAATTAATCTGAACTTATTTTATCCAGACCCTTCATTATCTTAAACATCTCTATCATATCTCCTCGTAACCGCCTCCTTTCTAGTGAATAAAGCCCTGTCTCCTTCAGTCGCTCCTTATAGCTGAGTCTAGCTAGGCCCGGAATAAATCTAGTAGCCCTGCGCGGAACCCTCTTGATGGCATCTACGTCCTTCCTGAACTGTGGTGACAAAAACTGCACACAATATTCCAAATGTTGCCCTCACTAAATTAATGTACAATGTGTACATCACCTCTTTTGATTTATAATTGATCCCCCTCCGAATAAAACCTAAAACCATATTTGTTTTACCTATAGCTGCCTGGCATTGTGCTGCCTGCTTACCTCCCATATCTATTACCAGCCCCAGATCCTTCTCTTGTGTGACATGCTCAAAAATTACCCCTTGCATCCTGTGATCTTTACTTTCATTGTTCTTTCACATCCCCAACACCTTACACTTGCTCAGGTTAAGTTGCATCTGCTAATCTTTTGCCCAATCCATACAAGTATCAATAATTCCTGTATCTGTTCACCACCCCCTCTGCTATCCACCTTCCCTCCAAGCTTTGTCTGATCTGCAAATTTGGAAAGCCTTCTCTTTACCCCACTATCCAAATCATTGATGTAAATGATGAATAGTTATGGTCAGAGTGCTGATCCCTGAGGTACCCCGCTACTTACATCCTCCCAGCAAGACATCCTCCCACTCACAGCCACTCATTGCTTTCTATCACAAAGCCAGTTTGCAATCCAATTAGCTACCTGACCAGCCACTCCACAAGCCCTCACATTGGCTAACAACCTCCGATGTGGTACCTTATCAAATGCCTTCTTAAAGTCTAGATATACTTTGTCCACTGCCTATCCCTCATCCACTCAATCAGATACTGATTCATTGAACTCTAAAATATTTGTTAAACAGGAACTACCTTTGGTAAACCCATGCTGACTACCTTTAATTCGTTTGTATTTGTTTAAATGGTTCCTCATCTGGTCCTTAATTAATGTCTCCACCACCTTCCCTACAACTGAAGTCAAACTAACAGGTCTTGGGTTTCCCGATTCTTCTCTGGATACTTTCTTAAATAATGGTGATACATTTGCTACTCAAAAATCCTCCGGTACCTGTCCTGACTTCATGGAACTATTGAAAATATCCGTTAACATCTCGCTTACCTGCTCAGCCACCTCTCTCAATATTCTCGGGTGCATATTATTTGGACCTGGAGCCATATCTACTCTGAGATTACCTAGCTGTTCCTTTACTTCCTCCACTCCAACCTGGATCTTCTGTAAAAGCCCTTTCTCACCTCCTTGATAGATACTCGCATTTACTGGCAATTCTCCTGACTGTTCTTGTGTAAAAGTTGAAGAAAAATACCTGTTTAATAAGCCTGCCATCTCACTTTCATTACTAACCACTCCCCGATGCTATTCCTCAATGGGCCCACACTGATCCGAACCTGTTTTTTTTCTCCTGATATACTTAAAGAAAGCCTTGTTATTATGTTTAATATTCTAAACCATGTCCTTCTCATACTCTCTTTTGGCTTGCCGAGTTATTTTCTTCACTTGCCTCTGTTTCCTCTGATAGTGATATAAATCTAACTCCAGTCCTGTTATTTTAAACCTAATAAATACCTTCTGCTTCTCCTTAATAGCGTTCCTTAACTCACTGCTCAACCATCCGAGCCTCGTTCTGCTTCGAGTTTTACAACTCATTGGAAGGTACTTACTTTGCACTCGACACATTTGGTCCTTGAAGATTTCCCATTTCTCTGATGCTGATTGTCCTGTTGTTAGAGTCTCCCAATCTACATCACCCACTTCTCTCCTCATACCCTCAAGGTTTGCCTTCCTGAAATCTAATAGTCTTACCCTACTATCCTGAACTCTAACCCTCAGCAGAATCTTTGCACACACAATGTTATGGTCACTTACTCTTAAATGCTCCCCGACCTCCACCTCCTCTACCATATTGGGATCGTTACTTAAAAAGAGGTCCAACACTGCACTCCCCCTCATGGGCTTATCTCCAAACTGAGTTAAAAAACAATCTTGGAATAAAATGAGGAAATCCTCATCCGTTCTGTCCTTTCCCTGTTCCTGGACCCAATCTATCCCTGGCAAGTTAAAATCCCCCAAAATCAATACCCTTCCCTTACCACATGGTCTTCTGAATTCTTCATGTACTCCTCCTTCCTCCTCTTCCTTCTTAGCCGGAGCCCTATAAAAGCATCCTTCCAGTATCTTACTGTTTTTACAATCTTTAATCTCTTCCCCTGCAGAATCCTCAACATTTATTCCTCCCTTAATGTCACCCCTTTCTCTTGATGCAATGATGTCCTTTACCCAGATTGCTACTCCTCCTCCTCCTTTTCTCTCCTTCCTATCACACCGATACACCTTGTAGCCTTCTAATCCTGTCCTCCAGTTACTCTCCTCCTTAAACCATGTCTCACTTACTGCAACTATATCGTACTCCTCGCTATCGACTTTGGCTTCAAGCTCTTTCATCTTATTCTTTCAACTTCTTGCATTGGTATAGAATATGTTCAACTTTTCCCTTCCTGAAATTATATTTCCCTCCCTGGCCTTACTCATCACAATTACATCATCCATTCCTTCCTGAATACCTTCTCCACCCTCCACTGACAAAAAAACATCCTGAATTCCTTCCTCAATTCCCACTGCAAACCTTGCTGCCCCCTTTTTATTTAACATACGGCCATCATTCCAGAAACACTCCCTTTGTCCCCGAAATGATTCTCACTGCTTCTTAAATGTAAAATCTTCCTCCTGACACCAGTCCTTCAGCCATTGGTTGATGTCTATTGCTCTGCTCACAATTTCTATATTGTTTCCTAATCTTGGGAGAATCCCAGAAAACATGACCTCACAACCCTTTGCTTTCAGCCGCTGACCCAATATCCTGTATCTATTTTTCAAAACCTCGAAGTAAACTTTCCCTAAATCATTCGCTCCGAGGTGTACCACAACCAACTTCTTCCTGCCGAGATCTGATACAATATCGTTTACCCTTCCTTCAATGTGCCTAACTCCTGATCCTTCAAAACTGCACAGAATTCTGTGTCTCCATTCCTTCCTGCAGAATGAAGAATCTACATATTTAATAATCTCATCACCCACAAAAACTCTCTCCCATACCTCATGTCTTACAATATATATTGCTGCACCTCAAACACTGCCTGCACACACTGCACCTCCACAATTGCCTGCCCCTGCTGCACCTCCACTATTGGCTGCACCCGCTGCACATACACCACTGCCAGAACCCGCTGCACATACACCATTGCCTGCACATCCACCACTGCTTGCACCCGCTGCACCTCCACCACTGTCTGCCCCTGCTGCACCTCCACCACTGTCTGCCCCTGCTGCACCTCCATCACTGCCTGCCCTGGCTGCGCCTCCACCACTACCTGCCCCTACTGCACCTCCACCACTGCCTGCCCCTGCTGCAACTCCACCACTGCCTGTACATGCTGCACTTCCATCACTGCCTGCACCTGCACACTCTGCACACAAACTACTGCCTGTACCTGCTGCACCATCACAACTGCCTGCTCCCACTGCACCATCACAACCACCTGCCCCAGCTGCACCGCCAACACTGCCTGACACCACTGCACCATCACCACCACCTGCCCCCACTGCACCGTCACCACTGCCTGCCCCATTGCACTGCCACCACTGCCTGCCCCAGCTGCACCGCCACCACTGCCTGACCCTGCTGTACCGTCACCACCGCACCGTTACCACCGCTGCACCATCACCACTGCCTGGCCCAGCTGCACCGTCACCACCACCGCACCATCACCACTGCCTGCCCCAGCTGCACCGCCACCACTGCCTGACCCTGCTGCACCATCACCATCGCCTGCCCCCACTGCACTGTCACCACTGCACCGTCTCCACTGCTTGCCCCCGTTGCACCGTCACCGCTGCTTGCCCCCGTTGCACTGTCAACATTGCCTGCTCCCACTGCACCATCACCACTGCCTGCACCTCTACCACCACCTGCACAAGCTGCACCTCCATCCACTGCCTGCCCCCATTGCACCTTCACCACTGCACCGTCTCCACCTCCAATATCCTCAGCAACCTCACCCCACAACCGTAACCGACTCTTATCTACAAATTTCTCACATCCTGCTACTTGCTGCAAATTATCGATGCGTTCCTTCAACTCAGTAATAACCATCAAGTGGACGATTTCCTCACACTTCCTACAACAATAAAAACCCTCTGCTTCCCCTATTGTTGATGTGGCCAACATTGAGCAACTATCACATTTTACAAACTCCTCTTCCTTTCTCCTTCGGTCTCTATTTATACGCTTTTCTTTTATCCCCATACTCTCAAGGCCCTAACTGACTGAACACTAAACTCAACACTAGGCATACCCCTGCTTTTTTCAATAAACTAACACAAGTACCCACTCAAACTGTTATGAACACAATTACAGCTTTATAAATACAGTTCCACAGACCCTGCCACTAGTCACGAAAACAAAATATACAAAAAGCTGAAGAAGGACTGGAAACTTAGCTTTAGAAGCACTAGAAGGAGAGCTCGCCACCCTAGCTGTCCACGTGCGCCGATGAAGAAACGTACTCCTTCCACGATTTGTGGATTTGATTCTCTTTATTCGGTGGATTCCATGTGCATTTTCCTTCTGTATTGCCTTTCATTTAACAAGAGGGCCTCCATGCCTTGAAGTTGGCAGTGCACCACTAACTCAAGTCATCCTTCATCTCAACCCACAATTTGTTCTCTCCTCATTATCCACCCTGCCCTCTCTCCCACCACCTATTCCTCCTCTCCCCACATATTTGCAGGTTGCTATACGTTTCCTTACCTCTGCTGCCTCATCCTCACGTTCATTCATCCCTTCGCTTGTTGCGTCCACATGTCACCCCATTGTAAGTGCATTGTTTTCTACAGCTTCTATACCTGGCTCTTTCATGGAAGAACCGTGGGTACTTCATGAAAAGCACCTTTTGCCAATTTGGTATATCTGTAATTACACCATTCTTGTGTTATCTCTCTGTTAATTGTCGTGAATAACCGGTCATAAAGCATCGCAGATTATGAAACTCTATACCGCTTACACAACACGGAGAGTGGCAATTGGAGCTACACTGAAAAAAGAGAGACGCGTAACGCACCAATTTGAATGGAATTTTTGGAGTGAAATTTTATATTGTGATCTTGCTCGCTTTCGCAGGGAGATTGTTTTGTCCGTAGCCTTGCTATTCAAAAGGAGGCACGGGGGCTGATGAGACAATTATCCTCCTGCATTGTTCCGGACCAACAATTATTGTTGCATCACAAACAATGCCCCATGTCAAGCCACGGGATTCATCATTGCTGAAAACATTGACAGATGTTTGTCACAAAGTCTGTTCGAGCGACATTCTGTCCACCCTATGGCTGTGTAGGGGAGAGGGGAAAGCAAGGAGTCTGGTTTGGCAAGAGATAAAAGTCTGTATATTATTCATTATCGATCTTCTGAGTCCCACCTGTAGGCCTATCCAACTCGTGATCCAACGGTTCAAGATTCCGTTCACGTATGTAAATCCGTTTTACCTGCGCCGGTACAGCGCGACGGGCCATCTCATTAATTGGACCAACTTTCATGCGAGTTCAGCACCACCCACGGAGATGAAAAGTAAAAAGTGTAACCGCACGAACGTACTAGCATTATTATATAATTGGACAACGAAAATAATTGTGGTAAATACAGGCTTATTGGATGATCCAAGTTACAGAATTTATCACTACAATTGGCTTGTTCCACAGTCATCCTAAAGTTCCACAATTACTGAACAAACGAGGTATGTTCAAAATGTTCTACAAATCAGATAGTCATATGATTGAGTATAAAACAAAAACAAAATAACAGAATAATAAATTGGTGTGCTTTTGTATACTGCGTATATGCAGGATATACACAGTGATGAGCCAAAATATGATGATCACTGACAGGTGAAGTGAATAACGTTGATTATCTTGTTACAATGGCACCTGTCAAGGGGTGGGATACATTAGTCAGCAAGTGAACAGTCAGTTCTTGAAGTTGATGTGTTGGATGCAGGAGAAATGGGCAGGAATAAGACCTGAGCGACTTTGACAAGGGCCAAATTGTTATGGCCAGATGACTGGGTCAGAGCATTTCTGAAATGGCAAGGCTTGTGGGGTGCTCCCGGTCAGCAGTGGTGAGTACTTACCGACAGTGGTCCAAGGAGGGACAAACCACAAACCGGCGACAGGGTATTGGGCTCCCAAGGCTCATTGAAGCGAGAGGGCAACAAAGGCTATCCCGTCTGGTCCGAACTGACAGAAGGTCTACTGTGGCACAAGTCACAGAAAATTGTAATGGTTGTCACGGGAGGAATGTGTCACAATCCACAGTGCATCACACCCTGCTTCATATGGGGCTGCGTAGCCGCAGACTGGTCAGAGTGCCCATGATGACCCCTGTCCACCGTCGAAAGCACCTCCAATGGGCACGCAGGTGTTGGAACTGGACCTTGGAGCAGTGGAAAGAGGTCGCCTGGTCCGATGAGTCCCGTTTTCTTTTAGATCATGTGGATGGCCGTGTATGTGTGCGCCGTTTACCTGGGGAAGTGCTGGCACCAGGATGCACTGTGGGAAGATGACAAGCCGGTGGAGGGAGTGTGATGCTCTGGGCAATGTTCTGCTGGGAAATCCTGGGTCCGGCCATTCATGTGGACATCAATTTGACACGTGTCACCTACCGAAACATTGTTACAGACCAGGTACACCCCTTAAAGGCAATGTGCTAAAGCAAAACTTCACATTTGTCTCCAAATGTCAGCTTCCTAGCTCAAAAAATGGCTGAGATATCACCTGGACAAACAAACAAGCAAACAAAAAACGAAGTGAAAACCGAGTACTCCCTTCCTTCGGCACCCTACGATGGCATCATGCATCACCTGGATATGGAATTGGGAAGGAGCGGTGTACAATTACTGCACCGTCATCCCAAGAAGGAAGACGGACATAATACACACGTGTGCATGTGTGTGCACGTGAGAGTGTGCGCGCGCACTTACACAAACACACATAGCTGTATTATTTACTGGTAAGTTCTTACAAAAGCTATTTTATTTGAAGTTATAACCTTAACTTATAAACAATTTACTGATTTCCAAACTGCCCAGATCATTAGCTAGCACCGCTTTTCATCGTGGTTTCCATCCTTTCAGCCCAGAACCTCTCCAAACAGCGGATCCACCACCCCGGTAACAGTTCCACATCAGTAGATTACTCAACATCAATTGACCCACAACCTCAAAGTTGTGTCCAGTCAGTCAGTTAACACAACAATGCAATATCCTTATTCAAACGTATTTATTTATTACTTTTATTTGAAGTATTACTGCCTTTGAATAAGTTTAACCACACACCACTTTATATGATAATATATGAAGCGATAAACACTTTACATTGTAGACATGTCCATTGCACCGCACCTCCATCAAACCATCGACTCAAATTGTAATTGAAATATTCAAATTGTCATTAATAACCGATTTTAACATGCTGCAATGCATATCCAAGCAAGCACTAACAAATTATTTTAATGATTAATCTATTTTATAAATAATATTTATTAATTTTATGTTTTATCTAAATACCTTCATTATTTAATACTATATATATATATATATATATATATATATATATATATATATATATATATATATATATATATATATATATATATAATATAAAAATAAGTTTAATAAATATGTCTAATCAATAATATCATTTAATGAATTTACCTGCTTAAAATAATATCATTCATTATTATTATATCAAATGCAATGCAACAGGAACGTGTTTACATGAAAACCAAGCAAACTGAAATAAAAGCTGACGATGGAGTCGAAAGACATGATGTTCACATATTTTGCTTTATGACAAATATAATGAAGCCATGATGATGGAGTCAAAAGATGTGCAAATCTGTTGGATCGTAGTGAATATCAAATCATTCAACCAGTATCTACAACAGAAAGTTTTATCTCCCACTATTTGACACAAGTAGGTGAAAATAATTGATTAAGTTAATGAATTGTTCAAATTCGGAGCAGTTACTGGAGGTTATGCCAATACAATCATCTATGAAGCATCCAAAAAGTCTTGTGCCATCAAATTGAGAAAAAAAATCTGTTCTTCAATAAAACTGACAAAAAGATTGGCCTCATTGGTACTCATATTTGTTGCCATAGCTACACCATTGATCTGTTTGTAGAAGTCATTGGTGGATGTAAAACAATGGAGTGTGAGAACCAATTCAGCCAGGTGGAGTCAAATTTCGACAATGGGGTCTTGGATGGTATGACGGTTGAAAAAGTGAAAACGATAACAAGACCCGCAAACTCATCCAGCTAACTGGCTTCTCCAATGTTGAACAACCTCAACTACACGTTCCACAAAATATAGTCGGAATGATTCCTAATGATGATGTATGTATATATATATATATATATATATATATATATATATATATATATATATATATATATATATATATATATATATATATATATATATATATATATGTATATATATATGTATATATATATATATATATATATATATATATATATATATATATATATATATATATATATATATATGTATATATATATATATATATATCTCTTCGAAAGAACAGTCTTGAACAACTGTTAAAATTTCGTTCCTGTTTACAAAAAAAAAAAAAAAACTGGACGAGTTTTCTGAAAACATGAGATGGAAAGATTTCTTCGACATGTACAATTGAGAGCATTATTTTCACAACAGATCGACATTCAAACTAACCTGAAAAAGATGAATTCCAATAATTAATTACTCATCACTCCAACTGGACTCTAAGTGATGATCAGTTTGCTTCAGTTGATTTATTCATTAAAATTGTCGTTGGGACACTCAGTCATTGAATATAAACGGAAACACAAAATCTCTATCTCTCACATGATGAATGGGTTGCACTCAGAACCCTCGGGAATCGTTCAGATAACGTCATAAAACCAGCGGATAAAGATGGTAACGTGGTTGCCTGATGGGTGGATCTTTATCAACAGGAAGCCCATCGTCAATTATCAGATAGCAACTTTTCTCTCAAAGTGAACAAATATCTCACTATGGACTCTCAAAAACTCAAAGAAACTGTGAATGATCTCATTTATAAACAGGAGCTCCAACATACCTCCCATGGTCTCATTGTCAGCACCAAAGCCCCCCCCCCCCACCAATCACAAAACCAACAACGCTGGCCATCCCACTGTGTCTGCCTTTAGCTGTCTAACTGAAATAATTTCCAGTTACTTGGATGGCGAACATAGTTGCCATAGAGAAGGTACAGCATAGAGCGACAAGATTAATCCAGAGATCAAGAGTCACTGAAGCTGAAGGAGACAGCAGGATTGCATCATCAGGTTTGCATAGGGAGGCATGATGGGACTAATGGCCTCCTCCTGGTTTGAAGTCCTTTCTCGCATCTTGTTATCCCAAATCGTCAAAACGGATACAAGCACAGATGTTTGTCCCACCGGGTGAGCGTGACAGGATGAAGAGATGTTTGCTGCATGTGGTGCAAGTTCAAGTTCCTTCTTTTCCATTTTGTTTGAAGATTATTCACTCGTTTCGATGGAAATAGGTTGCTTTGAGGATTAGACATTTGGTGTAGCGGTTAAAGTGTGTTTGATTAAAATGGGAACTGCACATTTGAATTACATCTTTTTACGTATTATTTGAATCTTATAAAATACTTGATTGAGAAAATTATTTAATTAAAATAGTTATCAGGTTCAGTGAGTGTGTTTAAAACATTAAGTGGTGTGAGATGCAAGGCATGCACGTCCGGATCTTGTCCTTTTGCCCATCATTCATAACCCTCCTCACACAATCCTCCCATCTCAACCATGGTCTACTACTTTTCCTCCTACCTTGCTCCCTCAATCGATCCACTCTTTTTTCCATTCTCTCTTCCACAATCCACACCAAGTGTCCAGCCCATCTCAGCTGGCATTTCTCAGCTGGCAAGCTCATCTGCACACCAATCTCCTCCCTCAATCCTCCTCATATACACCCTCTTCACTCCCACACTCCTCCTGACCCAATTGTTCTCGCAAACCAAATCAATATTTTTTATCCTTAAGGTATGGATTCCAAAGTACAGAATTTTTATTGTTTAAAAAAATTTCAAAATTGCAATGGGGTGTTTTAAGACTTGGTTCTTCACTCAAAGGGCATGGGTTAAAATCCCATGACTGTTCGTTCGGCAGTGGGTCTTTAACTTTAAACTTAGTTAGTTAGCTCTTTAATTTGAGTTGATGATGAGAGGGTTGGGTGGGACAGGCTTGACCAGTTGAGTTGGGGCTTCAAGGCAGCTTGTGTGTGGCAGGTAGGGAGGGGTAAAGAAAAGTAAACAAGAGTGAGAATTGCTTTGCAATACGTCCCCTGCTGATCCCAATGAATGTTCGTATATTTGGGTGGTGGAAAATGGCGCGTTCTGTGCTAAATATAACAATAACCCGATGTATATGCATGAAGAAAAAATATGCGTACGGCTTATGCACATATATAATACATTGTCGTTATATGCCTGGTATCATACCAATTGCATTGGGCCATGGACCAACACCTAGGCCTGCCGATCTGTGCTGCTCCATGCAATGGCGGCACATGATTTTATTGGGGTGGATTCAGGCCAGCTGAACACTGACCCATGTATAACATGTGATATCTTGAAAGTCTAAAAATGCCATAGGTTAGGTCAGGTATGGGAGCATGTGCCAGAGCAGTGCGTCGCTGCGTCCACTTTCCGTCGGTACTCCAGGAGCCTCCGTCTGGCCATCCTCTAAGCACATGCTTGGCACATCCCCCATCTCCTCGAGATGTCGATTAACCTGCTGCAACCACGAGGCATACAGTCATCCCATTGGCCTTCTCCACTCACCAGGCTCCCTCGCTGAGTGAATCTGGAAAGAAAAATGGCATAACTCTGTGAAAAATTGACGAAATGCCCTGAAATTTGAACTTGTTCTGGAATCCTTACTATAATTCACGCACCGATGTTTGTGTGTTTGTTGTGCTACTCCTACAATTTTGAGCTGATTGCATCCAGACTTGCTCCACAGGATCAGCACGACCCCGATTAGTGTGTGTGTGTGTGTGTGTGTGTGTGTGTGTGTGTGTGTGTGTGTGTGTGTGTGTGTGTGTGTGTGTGTGTGTGTGTGTGTGTGTGTGTGTGTGTGTGTGTGAAGATGCAAATTCTCCATGTAAATGTGTTTCGTGTAGCGTTGCCTCCAGGTGGAAGAGTCCTGTATTCCTCTCCTCACGTTTTCCAGCGCATTGAGGTGTTTTTATGCAGGAGGTGTACGGCTCCTCCTGCATAGGGAGGTATGTTTTTGCTTCATGCACGTAACCTGGGTTATACATTTTTTTTATTTTGCCTACACGGAGCTGTCACTTACCTATACACCGCCCAAATAAAGGTATGCTTCGGAGAATGTGTTGCATGCTTGGAACAAGATCGCCCGTAGCGAGGGTACTCTGTTAGTTTATCATAAATAAAGCCATGCACCAAGTTTCAGTTCAATACATTAAAGGGTATTGGAAAAAAAACAAAAAGTCGGAAAACCACAGGTGGGACGGACAGACAGATGGACAGGTGGAGAGCAAACGTTTGGTCCCCTCCGGTGAAACAGGTAGGGGACTAATAAAGGGAATAACAAAAAGTTAGAGATCGAGGAAGGGGCTCGCCTTAAAAAAAATTATTTGAATAATTAAACCAAGTTTTAATAAGATGGACATTGAGTACCTTACAGTCATAATTTAGAACAACTTTCTTGAAATGCAAACGTGCCCTGACTGTGAATCAAAGCTCAAACAAACAGCACTGCAGGTAAAGGTCCTTGACTCCTTGGCCATCCAGCCAGGACAAAAGTTAATTTATTTTTTCGGTTTTAAGTAGATTAACCTTCAAATTAACGAATTGCAGGTATGGCTCTGCACTTCCCTCATCATCCTCCTCTCCCTTTTCACCATCTTCCTTATTACAACCTCCACCGAGACCAGATGGGCCTTTTTTTTAAGGGATTGTCCAGTTTCACACCTTTTGGGATGCCGGTGGTCCCTTATTCTCATTATTTCGACGTTTATTTTGGTCACGATGGCAATTACCATGAAGCAGCTGCAATCTCGCAGTCATCTCGAGCATATTTAAATCGTTAAACCTCTTCACTTCAGGGGGCTTCATCCTCAGACCTCACAAGGGCCAGTGCCCCTTCACCAAGCAGAGGGGGCGATGGCAGCCACTTGATGCCATGCCTCAGTTTCCTTTTTGTTTCATGAGCCGGTGTATGTCTGTATTAATGTATTTTTACTAATTACAAATACTGTACCAATATATTGGAGAATAAAGAGTCATTGTGGTTTCTTGGAGCCCGTTCGTAAAACGTAAACGGCCACCATCCATGACGCACATACGTCGTGGGTTTGTGCCAAGACCCCGAAAACGCCTCCAATTGCAGGCAAAGCAATGTTTTATCTCCCGGTTTCGGGCGAATACACTACCTTTTCCAAAGAGAGCGTGCTGCTTAATTGGATCCTTAACGTGCCACGGCCTAGCGAGATGGCTTGGGGTCTGGCGGGGGTCTTTTCTCGCGGGCTGACATCACGTGCTCACAGTCCCGAGAGATCAGACCTCGAATGGAATGGTCACGATAAACCGTGGTGGATCACTGCACGGGTAGATTCCGTTCACGCCTCTGTGAAGTCCCTTCGCAGTGTGGCCGGTCGTCCCTGTCACCTGCGGGATGGCGTGAAGCTAATTGCCTTCGCGATGTCGCTGCAACGAGCAATCGTGCGGCAACTTTTCTGTACTCGGAGCCAAATTAACGGCTTTCATTGAGAGTTCATCTCTCGTGTGCATCCTGTTCAAATCTCATGGCGAGTTGTTGCAATTAGGATCAAAATTTATCCTCAAAAAAAAAAGTTACTGAATTTTTTTTCTTCCTTCTTAAGCCTGGTTGTCCAATCTGAGCAAATTACTTATATCATGTGCCGGTGATCCCAGGTTTGATTATTCGGTCATCGTCTTGTGCTACACGTAAAAGTGCAATGTCTGCCTTTGCCATTGTCTTCGTGTGATGCCAGAAGGTGTTCAAAATGTTCTCCAAACGAGATGTTGATAATAATGAAAGATGCACTTAGTTATATATTTTTTCATAATACCATATTGTGTGTGTTTAGTAAGAATATATTCTTCATTTATCGATATACTGTGTTCGCCTTGTTATATATTACATCCTGTCTCTTGCAGTGTTGAGAGTTCATCCCTCCTTCAACTTTAGGAATGACCTTCACATGGACTCCTCTATGAATCTGAGGTTACTTTAAAATAAAGACAGAAGGGATTTATGCATATACATATACACGAACAAATACAACCCGTCACTTCGCTGATATGAATGTTAGGAGGGGGAGCGAGGAGGGGTAGGGAGTGAGGAGGGGTAGGGAGTGAAGAGGGGTAGGACAGTGAGGAAGGGGAGAGAAAATGGGAGCTGGGAAGTGGGGGAAAGCGAAGCCTCACTACACGTCGCTGTATACTCTGGGATGGGGGAGGGAAAGGGGGTGTTCTGGATATGTGTTTGATAGGGAGACTTGAGGAAAAGTGGGGAGAGGGGGATGGTCCCCTTATGCCGGCAACATAAGGACCACGCGCCCACTAATCCCGAGCACTGCACACACGTAACCAAGCATGCACGCATGCGCATGCCCCACGGAGAGTTCTTTGTACCCATTTGTACCACGTCTGTGTGTGTTGTCTACCTACCTCTTCGTTTTCAGCAACTGCCGACTCTTAATATATTGTGGCAACTATTAGTATATTTATATTAATATTTTGTTATGAAAGCAGATCACACAAAATGGTAAAAAGAAAACTGTGAATGTAATTGCCGAAAAAAAGGAACCCCTCTGGACTGTATCACCATGAATTGCAAAAGCTGGTTATAAAGCATGGTATTGCACTCCTTGAAGTTCCACTTTCTGCACATTCCTTAATCTTTTCTTCAAGAAATATAATCATCCAAACGGTACAAAAAATTAGGGGCAATACCCCTGGGCAGTGACCTGATTAGTGGCTGGATACGAAAACCCTGAACCAATGATAGGCGTAGATGACCCACAAAATATGTCACAAAGAAGAAAGTAAATACCTATAGATTTTTTTTTAATGCCATGAACAAACTTTGGTACATCACGGGTGATGAAGGCTGTGGTCAAGTTTCATCAAACTTGTGTGTGTAGTTTCTGAGAAGAGAGCCAACACGTTTTGGGGGGGGGGGAACACCTCTGTAAACCCCTTAGACCCCAATTTTGTTTAACGTCATGAAGAAACTTTAGTACATCATGGGTGATGAAGGTTGTCGTCAGGTTTCATTGGAAGTGTGTGTGTAGTTTCTGAGAAGAAAGCAAATACCTGTTTTAGGGGGCAGCCCCCCATAGATCCCCCGAGACCGTGATTTTTTTCATGTCGTGAACAAACTTTCGTACATCATGTGTGGTGAAGGTTGGGGTTGTTTCATTGGATTTGTGCGTGTAGTTTCTAAGACAGAAAATACCTATTTTGGGGGGCAACCCAAAAAGGCATCAGAGAGAAGGAGAGGGAGAGGGGTGAGAGAGAGAGGGAGAGGGGTGGGAGGGAGAGGGATAAGGGTGGGAGGGAGAGAGGGAGATAGAGAGATAGGGGTGGGAGAGAGAGAGGGAGATGGAATGGGGGTAAGAGAGGCAGAGGAGTGAAAGATGGAGAGGGGGGATAGAAGGGAGGGGGAGAGAGGAGGGGAGGAGACAATAGTGGGGATTCTGGCAGATGTGACACCCAGTTTAACATCCATCCGAGAGACTCACACACATTGATGAATCACCCTGCCTGTGAAACACCGGGATGACAGTTTGTAGCTCGGTCTGGATTCAAACCCAGGCTAGTCAGCTTCGGGCGAGCATGCGTATCCTGCCATGATGCGCATCCTCTCAGCTATCCTGCCGTGATGTAACAATTCATTGCTTCATAACATATGAAACATTTTTTATTCATTGTCATCATCTAATTTGTTTTGCCTTCCTAACTCCAGTATCAAACCATGATATCCGCCATTGAAGCTTGAACAGCACACACCAAGTGCCTTAACCAAGCACTCCAACAAAAAGGTTGAAGAAACTTTTAAAAATAAAATTTTAATCTGTGATGTGCACTTGTCTTTGTCAAAGTGACAGGTTATATGATGAAAGATCACACAAAAAGGGGAAATGTGGTGTAAATAAAAATTGTATGTTTACAACGAGTCAGCCAACGTCCGTTTCACCGCAGAACACAGGGCCAAATGCTGACGAGTGGCCTCTGAACTTTGTTCAAGTGGATCGCGATACAGTATTCAATGACAGTGCAGATAATGTAGAGCACTTGCCAAGCGGCTTAATCACTCACGGAAGTACTCCAACGAAATGTTTGATAAGGAACAGCTGCCTTGGCAAGCGATTAGCGATCGCCGATCCATCATATTAAACACCTCCTGGAGATGCTGAAATTTCAAACTATGTTTAAATTCGACAAATTAACACTTTTATCACTCGGAACTGCTGCCAAGTTCAATTCTGTTGCATAAAATTTGTAATTCGGCTTAGTTTACACGATTCTAGAGGTTTTGGCATGTACGGAAATGAAATAAAGCAACGTTTATAAGCATTGCAATGTATCCAGCAATTTGTAGCTATGATGATCAGGCATTCAATGACATTGGTGAGGAAAGTGAAAAAAAACTTTATCGTGACGAAATCATTGTGGCCTGTTCCAAGTCAAGGCATGGTTGAGCAGGCCAAAAAACATGGCGGCATCAGACCCCAGCAAGGTTACTTCGGAAACGCCTTAAGACCCAGAGAGTGAGGTGGCTGTGGATGCGCCTGATGAAGGATATAATTAAATAATGCAGTTAATTATCTTCAAAAGGGGTCTTTTAATTAACCCAAACACCCAATTTTCACTCATGCACTTCCTTGGAGTCCGTTAGTATGCGTGCAAAGTTTGAGGCTGCTAGATTTCATGGTTTTGGAGTTATGGAGGAGCCATGGATGGTTGTTTTTTGTGGATTATGTGGTTTTACCATGTCAGACATAATCCGCGGTGATGCTCACCATAACAGTCAGGAGGTGCGTCTGATGCATTAATGAAAAATGTAGTCATCATTGGTAAGATATTTATCAATATGTTGTTCTGATGAAGGCAAATAGCTTAGAATCTGGATCGGTGGCTCCATTTGATGTTTAACTGATGTTGACCAGGTAATCTTTGTCTGTTTGACAGAATTGCTGGGCTGAGGCCTCTGGGTTGGAGGCAATGCTTTGGTGTAGGATTATGTCTGATGGGGATTGGAGGAGTGCTTGTCTCACTCCACATGTTTCGAGATTGTGTATATATATATATATATATATATATATATATATATATATATATATATATATATATATATATATATATATATATATATATATATATATATATTGTTACGGATTCGCGCCCGCCGGCGTGCTGACGGCCACGTAACTCGAATCACGGCACGTCGCCCACCGGACGGACAATCCAGTCGTGACCCTCTCGGACTAACGCCGGGAACCAGTCACGGGTGGACCTTTCGGTCTCACCGCGATCGAGCCAATCGGCCCCCGCGTGGGATAGGGTTGCTCGCCAAATTCGACCTACCTAAGTACCCACACGGAGGGTAGACCGGGCGATCGCACCTCGCCGCAGGTCGACTTCGGACACGGGCCACTTAAGCGACCCGTTCCGTACTATCGGGATAACCGAGCGGTGTTATTCGTCGACCTCGACGGTTCGATTAATTATCGGGCGTATTCAGCCCACTACCAACCCTTTACGTGAAGCAAGATGAGGATTCAATGAAAGAAATGACGAAGCGAAGCGGGAAACAGTTCAACACAAAGCACATTTATTCGCGATGAACGGAAAGCACACATATTCAATTCCACCAAAAGCACATAGAAAAGAAGAGAAACACAATGCAATTTTACACAAAAAGCAAATGCGACAATGCAGATCTAATACCGATTACGCGAGCACACGGCAACACTTATACAATTTTACTTCACAGACGGCGCCGACAACACATATCCAAAACCAAGAAAAAGAACACCCTCAAGGATGAGGCGGGCCTGAGGCCGAGACCGGGTCGGGCCTACCCGTCTGGTGATGAGACGCGGAGCGGCGATGGTGCCTCAACTCCGCGGGCCTCGCGGGCAGTGTCTGGTAGGGGGTGGGAAAGGGGCCCCCTTGGTCGCACTATCTCAGCGCGGGGGGAAACAGGAGGGGGTTGCTGATGCTCGGGGGAAAGGAGGATTTTTACTCTGCCTCGAGTCCCGCGACGAGCGTCTCCACCTCGGCCAGGTCGCGCCGTCGGCCTCCCTGGTGTTCAGCTCCCGGCACGACGCGAGCACCCCCTCGTCTGCCCTCGCCGCCTCTCCACAGCTCCGTCCTCTTCGCTCCAACTCCAACGCACACGACGACGACGACGACCAACAACCTTCTTGCTTCTTCTTCCCAACTCCACCGACTGTGAAATCTTAACTCCCTTGACTGACGAACGCGGTCGCTTATATAAGCCCCGTGGCTTCGCTCTCTCATCTTTGACCCCCTGCCTTCGACCTTTCACCTCGCTCCCCATTGGCCCGAGAAAAAGTGGGCGTGAATGCTTTTTGATCCATAAATTTGCATATCGCGATCGCCCTCCAACGCCCTGGAGGCGGGGCCAAATCGCCCCTCGCTCACCGATTGGACGGAACAAAAGTGGGCGTGTGTCGTTTTTGATCCGTTTTTGGAGGTGAAAATCCGTGGTTTTGTACACGCTGTTCGGCGCGCGCCCTGCACGAGTCCAACACCGGTACCCACAAGCGGCGCAAGAACGGTGGCGATGCGACGGTTGCGAGGTGTGACGTGAAGCGGCGCCGCGGTGGGTGGTTGATGTTGTGGTTGGTGGTGGTAACAATGGCGGTTGGTCCAAAATAAAGATAGTAAAAGAAAAACGGCTATCCTGAAGAGTCGCAGCACGCATAAATGACATGTATTCCCACTAGACAACGGGTTTGGGCCTAACTACACATATACTTACCGAGATATCTCACCTAAGGGACCTGAATGGTGGTTTGCGAATTTGGTAACCACAATAATATATTTGTACGAATCATATAATCTACAAATAAGCACGAGCTCATATGAATCCTATCCCCATCAATAAGCATGAGCTTGTCAGAATCCTATTTCAATGTAAAAGCAAAGGTTTACACGAATTCGAAATCTATACTGTATACAAGCATGTGCTTATGGGAATCATATATAAATATATTTCAAAGCATTACCATGTAGGAATCCTATATTGACATAAAAGCATGCATTTATATGAATCATACACCAATAGATGAGCATGAGCTTCCAGGAATATATACATGTAACCATGAGCTTATGGAAATCCAATATGCATGTATAACCATGATCTTATTGGAACACTTCAAATACATTACAAGTACAATACGGCACGTAAAAATGTCTCAGAACATGACAGACGCAAAAAAGAAACCATAAGTACCGAAGGAATGAGTTACAGCTCCACATGAGGTGTCAGCCCCTCTTTTTACCAGTTGAAAAATCATCATTTCAAATCGACTGCCGAGTCGAGATCGCATTAAAACTCATGAGCCTTCTGTGTGTTCAATATGGAACCATGCACAGAATGACCGGGCATAAAGTCTCAGTAATGAGACATTCTTCAACATTTTCTCTTTACATCATAATATTCATAACACGGGGCCTGATACGCTTTGCACAGTCACACATCTGCACCATTATTTTCCATTATTTTCCTCATTCTGTGAAACGTATTCAAAACCATGGATTTTGAAAGAGCTATGACGTCACTTTTACCTTCACCTGTAAAATGAGTGCGAATCAGGCCCTGGAAATCGAAGTAACTATGATGTGCAGCACGTTTCCCAGGATGTCCTCAATTTTTTTTTGCTGTGCAAAACGAGGATGTCCTCAAATTTTTCATTTCCAGCTTTCCAAATTTCTGAATCATGATGCTCGAAGGTTATGGCAGTAAATACAAATGTGTACATTTTCAGCCTCTGAACGTGTTCAGCAGACAACAAGCCGATACCTTTAATATTTGTCCAGAAAAGTTATGGATTTCAAACAAAATACAATTGCAGGTGTTATCGATCTCTTGCAAGGTTGCCAAACTGCAACTACTGCCAGCACCTCAATAACCCAGCAAATGAGGGCCGAGGTGCAGGGTCTTTGGTCTGACACCCCAAACGGACGTAAAATAAGTGCAATCAGGTGCGAGTGCAAAGAGCCAGCACATAATGCTGACAAATTGGACCATTCGAGGAATCCGTCGGACATTTACAGCCACAGTGCGGTTGCTCAACGGTTGGTCCGCCACCATGTGATGACCGCGATCCCGCCTCGGCCTCGTTACGGCTAACGAGAACAAATCGCCGCCGCTGCCCGTGCTTCTCAGGGCATCTCTGGACTCTCGCCTCGGGTGCACCCCGGTGATGGGTGCGCCGCACACCTCCGGTATTTCAAGTTGATAAGGAAATATCGTGACGGCGTTGCTCCATTATTGCTCCTGCCATAATTGCGTGTCGTAGTGTGCGTGTGCCGTATTGTGTGTGTGCGCTCTGTAATGGTCTCACACTGTCAGTGCCTTATGCTGTGCCGTTGCTGTGTATGCACATAATTGTGCGCACGCATGTATGCGCGTATTGTGTAGCTCTACTCCGCATTTAGTATCATGCTTTAAATTGGCCGAATACTCAACGGACATTGTTGTTTGCCGTTTATCGTGGTATATCAGTTTTACATGAAATGTTATACACTGTCGAATCGTACATGCGAACAAACACACGCGCACACACAATAATGTCCCTTGAAACTCATGATGCTTGGTTATGCATGCTGCGCAATAAATCACAAAACAAATACATGCACTTGCCTGTAATAATAATAATAATAATAATAATAATATACAATTACAATAGTTTCACATTGCTATTTTTACTGGTATCTTAAGGTAGCCCTGAAGATGAGATGAGCAATCACCATCGTTTTGAGCTTTGTGGCCACCTGAGTGATTGTTCATGCACAAATGGGTTTACAGCTAGTGAAGGAGCTGCAAAACAAATCACTCAAATGCACATGTAGATAAGAACATGAGAAAGCACCGGACTTGAACAAACACATACAGCCCCTGAGCTTGGATGAAGTTAGGTACTTCCCAATGCACTCTGAGTACTGGCGAAGACATCTTTATGACGTCACTTTTCTCTTCAGACTTAGCGGGGAAACTACTATGGGGTCTATCCTTGCTCAATCCTTCAATTGCTGATTGTAAAGCAGGGTAGCAATATTGAAACAAGAGAGAGCATTTCAAAATGAAGATTCTTACCTGTGTAGTGACAGAGCATTTAACACTATCTCCTGTACAGACTATATTTTAAATACAAAATTTATACCACTGTTGCACTACTGCACAAAGCTTAATGCGTGTGATCTAATTTCTAAATTCCCTGGAATGAAAGATATTGATTACAGTAGAAGCAGACAACCACACCCGGAGGAAGGATGCAGGTAACTTGGACACAATCAACATTCATTGGAATATAAAATCAAATTATTGTTAAATTAGACAAAACGTGATGATTAAATCAGAGTTTGTCAAAATGGCGATGTCAAAATAAATATTTGTCCAAATGCTACTGAGGCTGCCTGGGGCGAGCACGTCGAGCCTGTCGTTTGAAGTGTGCAGCAAGGCCCAAGAGAAATGCTGCGATTTTTGTTGTGAAACAGTTTGCTGTAGCTGTTAATGGTGACAGAGTCTGGACTTCTGCACTTGTTATGATTAAACTGGCCAACTTTGTTCAAATTTCATTCTTGAAAAATTGAAAGTTTTAACTGCATAGTGTCGCTGAGGTTATATGTATATAGATATCAAAGTTTGACTTTGTATACATATATTCATGTATATATATATATATATATATATATATATATATATATATATATATATATATATATATATATATATATATATATGTATGTCCATAAAGTCTCTTTATAATTTATAATTTATGCCGTCTTGATCTGCTTCGTGCAACTAATGGTGCCCATATAGAAGTGTATTAAATGATGAAAAAAACTTCAGTATCTACTCCTCATTTTGTAATAACTTCCACAGGTTTATCTATTCATTTGCTTTTGTAATAAATTTTTTTAAATTGCGAAGAGACTTTATGGACACCCTGCATTACTTCAGAAGGAACTATCAATATTAAAGTAGACCTGTGTACAAGACTCCCACACTCAGTCACTGATATTCCAATTGCAATAGTCGCTCACCTTTGGGTGTGGCCACTCACCCACGCACAGCACAGAACATATCAATTGACTGATGCAAGTAAGACACATACTAAAGCAGAGAGCTACAATTAGTAGAATGAAAGTGTTCTTCAAGGCCACAAGATGACAACAAGTGGAATTCAATCAACATAATGACAATAGCAAAAATTTATCAAGGAAGCATTCACGTTTATGCATTTAAAAACATTTGTGGTGATAGCTGAGGTGGGTGAAGGTGCTGTAAAGCATGTGGGAATTATAAAAAAAAATGACACACACACACACACACACACACACACACACACACACACACACACACACACACACACACACACACCTAATTAATTGTACCAAATTGGCAACTGTTTCAAAAATATAATATAATTTAAAGGATTGCTTTAAATGATGTTAATTTCACATTCAACTTTCAACTTCATTTAATGTTGTAAACCTTGAAACATCATTGCCCTTACCTAAAGTAGGAACCTTCACCTGTAAGCAATTGACTGGTTTCCTGACTGCACAGATCATCAGCTGGGCACCGTTCTTCTGAAAGGTTTCGATCCTTTCAACCCAGAATCTCTCCGAATGATGGATCCATAACCTTGGTCACGGATCCACATCAGTAGATTCACAACCTCAGTTGCGTCCAGATAATAATCAGTCAACCCATCAATGCAACATCACCATTCAACCTTTACTCGCTAGAGGATTTAATGTATTATTACGTACAGTGGCCTGCAAAAGTTTTCACATTTTGATGGCACCTAAGCTTATTTCATGATGCTTTCAAAATCAAACTTAATACATGGAGTCTTCACAAACTATTCCAAAGTGATAAAGCTAGAAAATTCAGATAAAATGTGAATAATTCAGATTAACAGAAAAATCAGATGATTCTCAGTTGCATCAGTATTCAAACTTCACCTAATGAACCCTAATTCACTTCATCAACCAATTATTTGTTTGAAAAGTTACAAAATAAGTGTAATAGGTTTCACCTTATGTAATTATTAAAAATTAAACTCCCCCACTTATCTAAGGAGTTCTAAGGGGCAACTCACTTGGTCAAACAACAAGGCACACATGAAGACCAAGGAGCTTTCCAAAGAAATCAGACAAAGTGGTGGAGAAGCATCATTCAGGAGAGGATTATAAGAAGATTTCAAAGTCACTCATTGTCCCTTTAAGTACAGTGAAATCTATTATTAAGAACTGGAAGACATATAATACCTCCCAGACTCTACCCAGATCAGGTTACCCATCCAAACTCAGCAGCTGGGCAGGCAGGAAATTGGTTCAGGATGTCACTGTAAATCCAACAATGGTGTTGAAAGATCTGCAAGGCTCTATGTCTGAGATGGGGGTCAGTATGCAGCCTCACACTGCTCACACAACCCAACAAAATTCAGATTCCCATCAAATCATTTGCAAGACAATGCTGGCATGGGCCTCTTCCGCCTCTCATTTCATAACTTTTGTTGTCTTTACACTTAATAAAAAAAATCACACCCGTGTCCGAAGGAAGCGGTTAAGTTTGACATTTTCAACATTAAATTAAGATGTCCTCGAAAATAATGTCCCACTGTACATTTTTAATATCTCCTATAAACAAAGAAAACACTTTCAAATTACCCATTGGAATTACCCTTTAGAAACCATTAGAATTACCCTTGAGAGCCCATTAGAATTAACCTTCAGAACCCTAGATTTACCCTTTAGAACTCATTAGAATTACCCTTTAGAATTCACTAGAATTACCTTTAGAACCCACTGGAATTACCTTTAGAACCCATTAAAATTACCCTTTTGAAACCATTAGGATTACCCTTGAGAACCCTCTATAAGCCATTATAATTACCCTATATAACCCTTTAGAACCTTTCAGAATTATACACGATGGGTTCGAAAGGTTATTTTTCTTCATTTTTGATGGATGGATGGGATGGGCAAACGGACGGTTGGAAGGAAAGAGTCAAATAATGAAGCGGCTTCGCTGCTTAAAATACTATAGCTGTTAACTTTTTAAATACAGAGCTCATTCTAATCACTAATTCTTGATTCACCTGGGTATATATCTACTTGCAGAATGCAAGCACAATACACTTCATCAAATATATAAAGCTAATATTAAGCCTGGTGTTGGCTTTGTGGTTTGGGTAGCGAGCATGGGATCTTATGATGCTGAGTTTGAGCCCAGTTGGCTGCTGAATTAACACCAGATGGGCTTGACTCAGCCTGTCATCCTTCTGAGGATGGTGAAATGAGTACTGTTGTACTTGTAAGTACCATTGTACATTGTACTTGCACTGCATCAGTGGCACAGCCATGCCCCCAAAAATGATAGCTACCCATCAGCCAAGCTGCCATATGCAAGAAAAAGAAGAAGAAGGAGAATAAGAAGCTTGTATTTTTTGTATGCAAACATTGCATGCACCTGAGTAGTTGCTTGCAATGTGCAAACATGCCCCACCAGTATATATATATATATATATATATATATATATATATATATATATATATATATATATATATATATATATATATATATATATATATCTTCTTCTTCCTCTTTCGGCTTGCTCCCGTTAGGGGTCGCCACAGCGGACCAACTGTCTCCATTTCGCTCTATCCTCCACATCTTCCATTGACACTCCAACCACCCGCATGTCCGCCCTCACCGCATCCATGAACCTCTTCTTTGGCCTTCCTCTTCTCCTCCTGCCTGGCGGCTCCATCTTCAACATCCTTCTCCCGATATACTCCGTTTCCCTCCTGTGCACATGTCCAAACCATCTCAATCTCGCCTCTCTCACTTTGTCTCCAAACCGTCCTACCTGCGCTGTCCCTCTAATACACTCATTTCTTATCCTATCCATCCTCGTCACTCCCAACGAGAATCGCAGCATCTTTAACTCTGCCACCTCCAGCTCTGCTTCCTGTCTTTTTGTTAGCGCCACCGCCTCCAAACCATACAACATAGCTGGTCTCACTACCGTCTTGTATACTTTCCCCTTCACTCTTGCAGCTACCCTTCTGTCACAAATCACTCCTGCAACTCTTCTCCACCCACTTCATCCTGCCTGCACTCTCTTTTTCACTTCTCTCCCACACTCTCCGTTACTTTGGACAGTTGATCCCAAGTATTTAAACCAATCCACCTTCCCCACCTCAACTCCTTGCAACTGCACCATACCACCACCCTCCCTCTCATTTACGCACATGTACTCCGTCTTACTCCTACTGACTAACATTCCCCTTCTCTCCAGTGCGTACCTCCACCTCTCAAGGCTCGATTCAGCCTGCTCCCTACTCTCCCTACAGATCATGATGTCATCCGCGAACATCATGGTCCATGGAGACTCCAGTCTGATCTCGTCCGTCAACCTGTCCATCACCATTGCAAACAGGAAAGGGCTCAGAGTCGATCCTTGGTGCAATCCCACTTTAACCTTAAACCGGTCCGTCATTCCTACCGCACACCTCACCGCTGTCACACTGTCCTCATACATATCCTGCACGATCCTCACATACTTCTCCAACACTCCCGACTTCCTCATACAATACCACAACTCCTCTCTTGGCACCCTATCATAAGCTTTCTCTAAATCCACAAACACACAATGTAACTCTTTCTGGCCTTCCCTATACTTCTCCATCAACATTCTCAAAGCAAACATCGCATCAGTGGTGCTCTTTCCTGGCATAAACCCATACTGCTGCTCACAGATCATCACCTCTCCTCTCAACCGAGCTTCCACTACTCTTTCCCACAACTTCATGGTGTGGCTTAACAACTTTATCCCTCTGTAATTTCCACAGCTCTGCACATCACCCTTATTCTTGAAAATCGGAACCAGCACACTTAATCTCCACTCCTCCGGCATCCTCTCACTTTCCAAGACTTTATTAAACAATCTGGTTAACAACCCCACTGCCATCTCTCCTAAGCACTTCCATGCCTCCACTGGTATACCATCTGGGCCAACCGCCTTTCCACTTTTCATCTTCTTCATAGCAGTCCTCACTTCATCCTTACTGATCCACCCCACTTCCAGATTCACTATCTCCACCTCTTCCAACCTTCTCTCTCTCTCATTTTCTTCATTCATCAGCTCCTCAAAGTACTCCATCCACCTTCTCAACACACTCTCCTCGCTCGTCAGCACATTCCCATTTGCGTCCTTTATCACCCTAACCTGCAGCACATCCTTCCCAGCTCGGTCCCTCTGTCTTGCCAATCGGTATAAATCCTTTTCCCCTTCTTTTGTATCCAACTTCTCATACAGCTCGTCATATGCCTTTTCCTTGGCCTTAGCCACCTCTCTTTTGCTTTTCGACGCCACTCCTTGTACTCCTGCCGACTTTCTTCATCTCTCTGACTATCCCACTTCTTTTTCGCCAACCCCTTCTTCCTTATACTTTCCTGTACTTCCTCATTCCACCACCAAGTCTCCTTATCTTCCTTTCTCTGTCCAGATGTCACACCAAGTACCTTCCTAGCTATCTCCCTCACAACTTCTGCTGTCGTTGCCCAATCATCCCACCCATCTTTACCACCATCCAACGCCTGTCTCACCTCCTCCCTAAATTTCACACAACAGTCTTCCTCCTTCAGCTTCCACCATCTGGTCCTTGGTTCAGCCCTCACTCTCTTCCTCAACCTCACCTCTAAAGTCATCCTACAGACCACCAATCGATGCTGTCGAGCTACACTCTCCCCTGCCACAACCTTACAGTCACTAATCTCTTTCAGGTTGCATCTCCTACTTAAGATGTAATCCACCTGTGTGCACTTTCCTCCACTCTTGTATGTCACCCTGTGTTCCTCCTTCTTCTTGAAATACGTGTTTACCACTGCCATTTCCATTCTTTTTGCAAACTCTACCACCATTTGCCCTTCCACATTTCTCTTGTTGAGACCGTACCTCCCCATCACCTCCTCATCCTCTTTATTCCCTTCCCCAACATGTCCATTGAAATCTGCTCCAATCACCACTCTTTCATCCTTGGATACACTCTCCACCACTTCATCTAACTCACTCCAGAAATCTTCTTTATATTCCATCTCACACCCCATATGTGGGGCATATGCACTGATGACATTCATCATCACCCCTTCAATTTCCAACTTCATATATATATATATATATATATATATATATATATATATATATATATATATATATATATATATATATATATATATATATATATATATATATAGAACCCCCTCATGAATGTGTTGGTGGTAAGGCCTAGGTCACATTTGCTCTACGGCGAGGATACGGCGGCCGTACGCCCTCTGAATTGACAGAAACGTGCAGTGGCCGCGGAGAAACTGAGGTGGCCTCAGGGTGGCCCTACACCATATGGCTATATTTTACAGGCCGTAGCGTCGCCGTGGAATTACAGCACGGAGTTATAACTTTTTTCATGTCTACGTTCGCCGTAGCAATTCGACAAGCCGAAACAAAAGAACTGGTAAAAAAAAAAGCGCACACGTTACCGTCCGTCTAGCCACACGTTCGCCTTTGGGCCCCCCTGCGGTCGCCTTGCGGGCACCTTGCGTCTGCCTTGAAAATTCTATGGCCGCCGCAGGAACGCCCTAAGGTCACCGTGCGACATCAAATCAAAGACCGTACGGCACCTCCACGTTTTCGGTCTCCACAATTTATAAATACGCCGTGCGGCTACCTGAAAAATAAAAACATATGTGACTGCTACATTGTGTGACTGTGGAAATACTGCGGCCGCCGTATAATTGCTAGTGGCCATAGATTTTGGAGACCCCACGGCCGCCGTGGCAAATGTGACCTAGGCCGAAGAGAGAATGCAAAGGGTGGACAATATGGATACAAAAGCAAAATTGTGTTTGACCAGTTTGTGATTTTGTCAAGGTCTGAGGAGAGGGAAAAGGCTACTTGCTGCCTGTCTGTCAGAAGGATGAGAGATGTCATGGCAGATTGTGGCGTCACCAGCAAAGAGATAAAGAGGATTTTCCAGACTATCAGTGAGATCATAGATGAAGATTATGAATAATATGGGGCATAGAGCACTGCCTTGGGGTACTCCAGCCTTGACAGGGAGATGAGGCGAAATGGTTCTGTTGAGAGCCTCACATTGTCTATGAGAGGGGAGGAAGTCAGCAATCCAAGAATGGAGTTGGCCTTTGATTCCATAGGCACACAGTTTGGCGAGCAAGACAGGATGTCAGACTGTATCTAAAGCTCAAGATATGTCCAGAGAGACGGCCCTGATCTCATGTCTGATAATGAGGGCCTCCACCATTGTTGGGAGAGTAGAAGCAGCATGTCCAAAGTAGAGTGACCATGTCTGAATCCAACTTGATGATCTGAGATGAGGCTGTTGAAGAAAAGGAATGATTTTATGAAAACTGCGATGATGAATTCCATGACCTTGCTGATGATTGGAAATTTGCTAATTGGTCTGTAGTTAAGGGGATCCATTTTTGCTCAGTTTTATGTAATGCTGTGATGTTGGCTGATTTCCGAGCAGACGGAAGATGACCTTTGGTAAATGACAGGGTGAAAATAGCAAACACAAGTCTGGAGACGGCGATGGTTCACGAGCAATGTACACGGTTCGCCTTTTTTATTTTTTGACCTTCGAGGGGATGCCACGGGTAAACTGGCGGGAATCAGGAAAAACGTAAATGATGAAAGTTGTAGTACTCGAAGAGCACTACTTGCATACCAACTTTCATTCGAAACAGTTGAAAACCCTAGGAGCTCGATGCCCAATTTATTGATTTTTTTGACCTTTTCGAAGTTTGTGACCTTGTATCCTTGACCTTGGGAAGAAAATGAAAAATCGAGCTCCGTGAGGCTATGCAGGTGCCATTGGGCTAACCAAATACCGAAACCCCTGCCAGATTCGACAAAACCCCTGGGAGAAGATGTAACTTGAAACCGGCTACCCCCTAAAAACACGTTTCCCTTTATCCCCTTTATCTATTTGCTGATGACTCCACCCTCTGCCATGAGATCCTTCGTCCTTCAAATATTCAGGCAGAAGCCTCTTCTCTCTCTTCAGACCTCGACAAAATCACAAGCTGGTCAAAAACTTGGAATAAGTCCTTTAATCCTGAGAAATCTCACACTCTCTCTGTCTCTCCAAAAGTATCATATGGCAAACTCTCTCATCTACTTTCTTAACAATCCTCTTGATTAAGTCCAGTCATTCAAACTCTTGGGTCTCACTACCACCCATGATCTTTTGGGGAAAAAAACACATTTCAAAGTTGGACTCCAGATCCAGTCACCTCGTGGTATCCTCTGTCAAGAAAAGTCTTCATTTGCACACCTGAACTCCTATCCATCGACAAGGCCTTCATCCACAGCTTGATGGAGTACTGCTCTCTCCTGTGGCTAACCACCTGTGCCACATATCTTGCTAAGCTTGATGCCTTGGAAACCAAGGCCTTCAAGATGATTGGAATATCCCACGATGAAGCTGTCTTTGGGCCTATCGCTTCCATATCACAGACAGGTCAATGGTATGTCTACCTTCTCCCACCTCCTTCCTAGTCTTGCACCCTCTGCACACTGCCGTGCTGTGTCCCTCACCCCCCCTCCCAGGTTTCTGCAGGGCGCACATGGTCCACCATAAACCCCTTTCTTGTGAAACTCCCAAAATCCAGAATCACTGCTCACCTCCACTCATTCATTCTTCCCTTTCCCCACTTTTGGAATAAACTTCCACATTCTCTGCAATCTTATTCTTTTCCCCAGGTCTTCAAGACAGTTGTTCACGACCATATCAGATCATCCCATCCAAAGCTATGTTTTCTAACCCCACTACCCATCACTACACCCCCCCCCCTGCCCATCCCCCCTGCCCATCCCCCAAGCCCACCTCATTAAAATTTCTAGCTTTTCCTTCCTGAGATTTTGCTTCATTATCCATCTTGTCAACCTCATGCGTCCTCCCATACTTCTCATTCATCCCCACACCCATTATTTGTCCAAGTATCCCTCCACTTTTACCTTCAAGTCTGCTGGTGGTGTTAATATCTATATCTATATCTATATCTCTCTCTCTCTCTCTCTCTCTCTCTCTCTCTCTCTCTCTCTCTCTCTCTCTCTCTCTCTCTCTCTCTCTCTCTCTCTCTCTCTCTCTCTCTCTCTCTCTCTCTCTCTCTCTCCACTGTTCCTTTTGTTCTGTTGCATCCTGATCTGTTCAGAATTCTAGCTCTTTCACAAGCTTTGACCTTGTACACAAAAAGCAAAAATAAATAAATAAAGTAGTCATAATTAACTTTTTTTTTCACACTTTGTGTCATCAAGGAAGTGATGTCATAAATTGCTGTGTTCGTTCATCTCAGGAATTGATGCAAACTTGCAGAGCAAAAAGTCAAAAATACCTAAATCTTGTAGCAATTTCACAGGGGTATAAGGAAAGTCCCAAATTGGAGATGGCATGAGAAATCTCACGAGTCAATCTACGACTGAGGCCTTTCATCATTAATATTCAATAATAAAAAATTGTTACCATTAACTTTGAAATAGCCCCGCATAATTTTGCATTTTCTGATAGAAATGACTCGGGGTGTGTGATGATGCAAGGGGAACAATAGAAAGGAGAGAAAGAGAAAGAGGGAAATGGCCATCCTAAAGGGTCAACGTGGCCCACTGCTACTCCTGCCTCTGACTTTAATGGCCACTGTGGACACTTTGAGGCCAAATGGAGCAGCTCAATGGTTTTGAGCATGGACTAATGGCTGGACGAAAGGTCTGAGATTATTTCTGAAAGCCACCGAAAAAGCTTTCATCTTCCTTTGCCATGTGCTATAACGTGTTGCTATTGCTGCAGCATGGCTCTCTGAAAAAGAACGCTTCATTGATGTCTTTCAGTGGCTTTATCTGCTGGTAGATGAAGAGAAGAAGCGATCTGGGGGTAACACATGATGGAATAATAAAAACAAAATTCTGATCAATAACACCCTGATGAGCTGGAGGGTTCTTCCAAAAAAGTTTGTTTCAAAATAAATTGATAACAATTGGTGCCAATGACTCAGGTAACCAATTGTAAAATCGTCTCTTGATCAAAGAACAAGAACAATGTGACTTATTAAAGGAGTTGGATTCTAACAGGATTGGAAAAAAAAAACAACCTGACAGGCGGATTAAGAAATCCCTGCCATGTTTTAAGCCACACTATGCCTGGCATTCGCAGATAAAGGACTTGTCCACATTATATCTTTCCTTTCATCACTTTATTTTCCTGACAAACGCAAAAGTGTCACGAGTCCAAGGAGTGTTATTAAAAGACTGAGTAATCTGACTGTTAGAAGCACATCCTTTACTTGTGTTTGAAAGCTTTTGGAACAAATCTATCAAACACTTTGTAGCAAATTTTAACGAATGCAAGAACATTATTTAATACCTTATGTCTCGTCTTTATACAAACAGCATCCCACCATGCAGAGGAGCCTTTTACAAAAAGGTAGTTTCAAAGGAAATAAACCATGGTCATAAAATCAGTTTTCTTGAATTCCTTCTTATTCCCAATGCAGTCATATCTATCTATCTCTCTGTCTCTCTCTCTCTCTCATTCTCTCCAGTCCTTTCATCAAGTCTCTTGTCAACATCCGTTCTGACATGTCTGTTCACGATGCATATTATAATCTGATAATACAATGCATTTTGCATAATACATGAGGTAACATCATGTAATGTGTTCTATCATGTGGTGTCGATATCATTATATATATATATATATATATATATATATATATATATATATATATATATATATATATATATATATATATATATATATATATATATATATATATCGTGCATTTTCTGTTTTCAGAGAACCAGAGAATAAACACCAAGAGAACGACATTGGGGGAACAGGTGGACATAGAGCACAAACACAGCAAAAGGACAGACAAACAAAACAAGAAAGGAAACAGATGGACAGATGAAGCAGAAGGGAACAGTCAGTTCAAAGGCATGTAAACAGATGGGGGTCTCCAGAATAGAACAGCAATGCAGACATAAAGGAAATTTACTGTGGACATATGGTAAAGGTCAATAAGAACAGAAAAATATAATAGGGCAACATGGGAAATAACATGAGATGGCAGTCGGTTAGCACCTGAAAGAGTCAGCAGAAGAGCACAATTGGTCGGACTCGGGGACGTGATTCTGTGAGTAAAAGGGGACAATATGGTAGGGTTAGCAATGAGACAAGATTTAGAAAGCATAACAAGGAATGAGTTGATGGATGAGTGACATGGCTGGGCTTGTGAGGGATAAATGGCTGAAAGGTCAGAGGGGGGGAAGGCCAAATGAGAGGTCGTTTTGGAGCTCGAGGCAAGCAACCTGTCAGTGGTGGGAAAGAAGCAGCCTTTGCATTTCAGCCTCCGACAAAAGACATAACAATTACTCTCAGGATTATTCCACTGCCTGCAGGGGGTACAAGATGAAATGCAGCAGCACCCACCTACGTGATGGAGCGAAACGCCATGGCTCTTGTACTTACAGTGCCTTCAGAAAGTATTCACACCCCTCGACTTTTGTCATATTTTGTTGTGTTGAAGCCTGAAATTAAAATGGATTAAATTTAATGTTGTTTTTTCTCAACAATCAACACAAAATACTCCATAATGACAAAGTGAAAACATGTTTTTAGAAATTTTAACAAATTAATTTAAAATGAAAGAGAAATATCTAATTTACATAAGTATTCAGCCCTCTGAGTCAATACTTTGTGGGGGTGCCATTGGCAGCGATTACAGCTTCGAGTCTTCTTGGGTATGTCTGTATCAGCTTTTCACATCTGGATTTGGGGATTTCCTCCCATTCTTCCTTGCAGATTTGCTCAAGCTCTGTCAAGTTGGATGGGGAACGTCGGTGAACAGCAATCTTCATGTCTTTCCAGATTCTCAATGGGATTCAAGTCTGGCCTTTGGCTGGCCCACTCAAAGATTTTCACATTGTTGTTCTGAAGCCAATCCAGTGTTTCTTCAGCTCTATGCTTGGGGTCATTGTCCTGTTGGAATGTAAATATTTGCGACAGTCCGAGGTCTTTTGCACTCTGAAGCATGGTTTCCTCAAGGATTTGTCTGTATGTAGCTCCGTTCATTGTTCCCTCCATCCTTACAAGTCTTCCAGTCTCTGCTGCTGAAAAGCATCTCCAAAGCATGATGTTGCCACAACCATGCTGCACAGTAGGGATGCTGTGTTAGATGGGTGATGAGCTGTGCTCAGTTTCGGCCAGACGTAGCACTTTGCATTCAGGCCAAAGAGTTCAATTTTCATCTCACCAGACCACAGAATCTTTTGCATCATGCTCTCAGTCCTTCACGTGCCTTATTGCAAACGCCAGGCAATTGGTCATGTGCCTTTTTCTAAGGAGTGGCTTCTGTCTGACCACTCTCCAGTAAAGCCTAGATTTGTGAAGCACTTCAAAGACTGTTGTCCTTCTGGCAGGTTCTCCCATCTCAGCCAAGGAACTCTGCACTTCTGTCAGAGTGGTCACTAGGTTCTTGATCACCTCCCTGAAAAAGGTCCTTCTTGCTCAGTTTGGTTGGATGGCCAGCTCCAGCAAGAGTCTGGGTAGTTCCATATTCTTTTCCATTTCCCAATGATGGAGCTCACTCTACTCTTGGGAAGTTTTAACACTAGAAATTGCTTTTTACCCTTTCCCAGATCTATGCCTCTTCACAATTCTATCTCGGAATTCTACAGACAGTTCCTTTGACTTTATGGTAGAGTTTCTGCTATGAAATTCACTATCAACTGAGGGACCTTATATAGAAAGGTGTATTTCTTTCTAAAACATGTCCAATCAATTGAAGTGGCCACATGTGGACTCCAATACAGTTGTAGACGTCTCTGGGATGATCAAAGGAAATTGGATGGATCTGATCTCAATTTGGAGTGTCAGAGCAAAGGAGTTGAAAACGTATTGTCGCAAGACATTTTAACTTTTCATTTTCAATTGATTTGTTTTAGATGTGCGAAATGTGTCCCGCGTTTGATTCCCAGTCAGAGTACTGGTCCAGTGTCCTGGATTCGATTCCTGCTTTGAGCACTTAATTTTCTCACATATCCAGAATTTGTGATTTTCCATCCTGTCCACCATATTATATTTCTAATACCTACTGTGTTGTTTGGTTGGCATGGATTTGTACCCCCACAGGGGGAAGACTCTCTCTCTGGCAGGCCAGCACTGGAGCACAGAGGGCATGGATGTGTCCTTCTGCAGTGGTGGAAAGTGGCAATATGTGGGAGAACATAGTATCTCTCATATAGCTCATTTGGCAGAGCACTGGAATGGTTAGCCATATATATATATACACACATACACACACACACACACACACACACACACACACACACAGTCAGGAGACGGCGATGGTTCACAAGCCATGTACACGGTTCGCCTTTTTTTAAAAATTTTTTTGACCTTCGAGGGGACGCCACGGGCAAACTGGCGGGAATCGGGAAAAACGTAAATGATGAAAGTTGTAGTACTCGAAGAGCACTACTTGCATACCAACTTTCATTCGAAACAGTTGAAAACCCTAGGAGCTTGATGCCCAATTTATTGATTTTTTTGACATTTTCTAAGTTCGTGACCTTGGGACGAAAATGAAAAATCGAGCTCCGTGGAGCTATGCAGGTGCCATTGGGCTAACCAAATACCGAAACCCCTGCAAGATTCGACAAACCCCCTTGGAGAAGATGTAACTTGAAACCGGCTACCCCTAAAAACACGTTTTTTAGGCGTGGCTCCGCCCTTAATGGGCACAGCACGCCCATTCTTCGGAAAACACAACTAGATCATGATACAAACCTCGCACCCTAATTTTATCAAGATCGGATCAAAACCCACGGAGCGATGCTCGGGACAAACAGACGGACAGACAGACAGACAAACACCCATAACGAATATAGTGGTCACTTACTGAATCGTGAACCAATATATATATATATATATATATATATATATATATATATATATATATATATATATATATATATATATATATATATATATATATATATATATATACACACACACACTAATAAAAGGGTGTGTGTGTGTGTGTGTGTGTGTGTGTGTGTGTGT